>NC_084922.1:42809714-43112744 GCF_958298935.1 Phragmites australis | reverse complement strand
TATTTCTAGCCGACCAATTAGGTCGATCAGTAGTTCAATGCACGCTTGTTGATTTGAAGTACTAGCTGAAACTAACTCCTTCCGTTATAAATACATATTATTTTAAATAAGATATAGTTTCTAATATATAATTTTGATCACTATTTTTATTAAAATATATTTATAAAATTTATTGATTTTGTGATAGTATGAAAATATTTTTCAAGATAAATCTATACATATGATTTTTAAAGTTTTTAAACTAAATATTTTAAAAACTATTGTTAGTTAAAATTTTAAAAGTTTGACCTAACATAATCTAAAATGACATATATTTATGACTAGAGAGAGTATTTTGCTATATAGAAGTCCATGATCTCCCATATGATACTTTAACTAACAGTAACTATGAAAATAGATTTTTTTAAATAGAAAAAGATATATATTATGCGAATTTTTTTATAAGGAATCCAATAACGCCAAACTTAAGTTATCAACTTATATGATTTTTTAACTATTGACAGCCAAAGTTAACAATATTTAATTTATGATAAAACTAAATGGACTTGTATTTAGGACTGAAGGGAGTAGATTGGCAAGAAAATACAGTCCGCGAATACTACTGCATCTGGTTAGGACTAGGGAGACGTATAGACTTTCTGACATGGAAAACTTGAGCATCAGTATCAGGAAGCCACTTGCATGGTTGGTCATGGAATACTTCATACGTGAGCTGATACGGCTTCGATACTTGATATATGCTTGCATTGTATGGCTGATCGCGCTAGGTCTTTAACAAACAATTGATTACGAACTACAAAGCGAACTGAGTACTGGACTGCACAAGACGTGGATTGATAATCGCTATGCGGTACTACGACTTAGCCATTAGGCCTTTCAGCACTGCTTGGTATAACGAAACAAAGTTCTACAGGCCTAGTTTTTTTTTCGAATAAGGGGATTTATATTAAACTGGGAGTACAGTACATCCTCAAGTTACAACCAAGTCCCTAACCGAATATCGGCGACGACGTCGTCGAAATCGGTTGAGGAAAATAGATCGGTCACCACCGTAACGAGGTCTAACAACCCAAAATTAGATCGGACTTTGTCAGAGCAACCCTGACAACCCAAAGACAAGAAAAAACGCCAAGAGGATTCATCCCTTCAAATGCAGACACTCTACCTACAAACCCAACATAGTTGTCGCCGGCGAGCTCATATAGGTCGAAGACGGCATCGGAGAGAAACATGATATAGGCACGATGCAGATCCAAACGTTGCTGCACTTTCCTCACCGCGAAGTCCCAAATCCGGAGCTCCTCAAACAAACTCCTGCAAACCAGCAACCCGACGATATCTGCAGTAGGTCGGCCGGCCAGAAACGGCCCGTCGATACGCAACACCACCGACAAAACACCGGTGATCTGGTAAATCATACCCAAAAGCTAACACATACCTAACACATACACATACGTAGGCCAGCGAGCTGCTTGACAGACCTTGGAGACAGAGATGCTGACCCACACCCGAGCATCGCACATCTTTAGTCGCCTCCGCGCTCACAATGAAGTGGACCTCATGCGGGCTCGGCCGTATGCCGCCGGACTCGAACACCCTCCACTGGTTGACCCTGGCCGCGCAGGCGCCCAGAGCTTAGGAACAGCACGACGCCGGCTACGGCGAGAAGGAGTGGTCCGCGGCCGACTGCTCCAGTGTCTCTATGAGGGGATTCAAGCCGACGCTGGAGAAGACAATTTGCCCCTACGAAAGAAGAAGCAAAGACCGGCGAACGAGAGAGAGGAACTTCAAGACCTAAAGTAAAATAGATCTACAGAACTGCTATACAAGAGACAAATCCCTCGCCGGAGACGGAGGGGAGAGATCGGATCCTGCCCGCAAACGGAAGGGTTCTCTAGAGCTCTTTTTACTGTAGCACGGGGTAGTTACCAGTTCAGGGCGTGCACATAACAATGACGCTCGAGATGGCGTGCTTCACTGCCGGCATGCACCAGATGACAGAGGAGTAACAAATGAGCTCCTATACTGTAAACAGAGTACAATTCGACTGCAAGTTTGCAGGTAGCTAGGTACGTCTTTCTGCATGGAGAGCAAACTGGACAACGCATACCGGTCGAGGAGATCCCGTTTGTTACCCGCCTAGAGCGTATGAGTTTGTTGCAAGCAAGGAGTCTGTCAGGATCGGTTGCGTTGGCCGACCTACGGTTTTGCACCACAGCTAAATCGTCTCGGTCTTCCAGGGAAGCACATACTGGACTGTCACTGGACGATTTAGCGCCTGTCAGCTGGCTATATGTCTCCATAAGATGGTGTGGACTTTTCCCGAACTCCTGTTGTATCACATCCATACCCTGCTTCTATTGAATGAAGAGAGAGATACCAAGTTGGACCATGTACGTGATGGGATTCGTTGCACTTGCACTAACCCAAAGCCTGTGCGAAGACTGGCTTACTTTCAAGGTTCGTTAGCGATGGCGCTCGTTTCTGCATCTCAAAAAGCCTGAGTGTACGTTACCCGGTCGGCGCTGTCCTGCATGTTCAGTAGGAGCAATTAAGGGTCAGTTTGGTTCAAGCAAGCCTGATCTTGCTTTGCTATCACGAGCAAGCCTTATTTTGTTAGAGGAGGAGAGTCAAATTTACTAGCTTAAAATAGTTAGAAAAAAGTTTCCCAACACAGATCCTGAGGAAAGTTCACCAGAGATCCAAACACTTAGTTTGCTCCAATTTCTTGCTCAGCTAGGAGAGACAAATCTTGCATGAGGATCCAAACAGACTCTAATCTTGCCCGATTCATCTCGATCTACGCGTCATTTAGCTTTTCCCAATATGCATATGCATAGACAGTGAATTTACTGCCACAAAATTTGTTTCGGCTGATCATATAAATAGCAAAGGAAACAGTAGTAAAATAAGCATAGCTCAGTTAGTTAGCGTCGTTAGAGTAGAACATGTCCATCTGAGTTGAAGTCGCAGACTTAACATGAGAATGTTGGTGTCCTGTTAATATAGAGATAAAAATACAATTAGTTCAAGAACTACAAGAACATGATAATGTTTCCCAGGACTGCGAAAAATCTCAGACCTACCCATATGAATTTCATGTTCCCAATGCAAACATTTAAAATATACTACATCCATTCTGAAATAGATATCATCCTAAAATACATGCAGTTAAACTTTAGAAATTTGGACCACTAATATACACAAAACTATTAGAATTTGATACATAAAAATAATGGTAATGAATTATCATGAAAAAATACTTTAACATAATCTAATTTTTATTAACTTTTACCAATAGATAGTTGTCAAAAATAATAATCAAACGTGCTTGTTGAAGACCGTATCGATGTCCTAAACAATAAGTAAAAAAGAACAGAGATAGTATTTATAGTATAAGTTTTGATACACTCAAAGTGATATGTGTTTGTTACCGGAGCGAGTATTTGCTAAGATCTGCAACTTATCTTTGAGTGATACATACATTTATTGAGTTTCATGCACCAGTGAATATCCATCCAAAACCTTAAGCGCGGTGGAGTAAATATGGCCAACGAAGTCACTACAAGTCATACTTAACCATTTCTCTTGGCTCTTGCAACACATCAAACAGTTGTGCAAGAGCACTGTTAAGTGGTCAGATGGGTTACATTGGCATTGACAAAGTGGACTCGATTATGGTTTTTATGTTTCTTCTGAGAGATCACTATTTGCATCACGGCGTCCAAATCATTATTTCATCACTTCGATTAGGAAAGGTCCATCATCCGGACACCCTGTTTCCAAGTGCAGGAAGGATGCAACCACTTTATATGAAGCCAATGATAGGATCATATATATCACCATGACCAGAGCAATCAACCTAGGATTCCATCTACAATCCATGGACAACAAAGGTGTTTTTTTTTTGTTTTTTTTTGTTTTTGCGGAACTAGATAGGAGTTCTGCCGATTTTCATTATAGAGAAAAAAGAGAGAGCACAATGATTACAACCAATGGTTCCAACAGGCTACCACGCACATTTGGTTTACATGTGTACAACAAAGTGGAGCTATATACTAGCAACGAAACACTAAACGTTAACGAGATATTCCAAACTCGTGAACTTCATCTGTAAACTTAAAAATACAAGAATAAATTTTCATGCAGCACTAGCTGGGCACGGTCGGCCTTGCAGCTGGAGATAGAACTCTAAACAAAGTCTGCACGTACGAACACAATCGTCAACATCTTTCGTACCATAACAAACCACTTTTGACTCTGTCTTGATCACTTCCCGGCACCACGCCTGAGAACGACCGATCTACGCCCAACCATCGTTGCGGCCGCCCCGGTTCCCGGAGCGGCGGAAGCGCAGCAGCCACGGGCTCGGACGCTCCCGGGAGCTGCGCAGCACGGTCTTCTGCTGCTGCGCGTGCGCCGCCACGGCGGTCTCCTCGTGGTGCTCGCCTCTCTCCGTCGCCGCCACAGAGGAGAACAGCCACCGGCTGGACGAGGACACCTTGACCGGTGGCGCCGGTCGCCGCCGCGCCTTCCCGAGGCTGAGCCTCCGGAAGATGTCGGCGATGAAGCCGATCCTGATGCGCTTGAGCCTGCACCGCTTCTTGCCGCCCTTCGCCCCCTTGCTCCTCTGATTATCATGACGTGATGAGGTGACCACCTGCTTACCGTTGCCGTGCCTGAGCAGGTACGACGGGGGCGGCGTGATGGCCGGGAGCGCGCCGGCGGCCATCCGGGCGACGTCCTTGGGCGTGCCCGGCTGCGTCTCCCAAACGAACGGCACCGCGCCGGGCTCCGCCCAGTAGTACCGGAAGGACAGGTTGGCCGCGGAGCTCTCCTTGGTGAGGAGCCTCTCGTAGAACTTGCCGTCCTGTTTGATGCGGAGCGGGCTCTGCGTCATGATGCTCCGGTGAGGGCTCTGCGGCGGTGACATGTCCGCGACGCCGGGAGGCATCTCGATCGCGCTCCCTCTCTCTCTCACTGATGTCACCGTGGAACGAACGGTCCAAGTGAAGAAGCGCTCGTGTGTTCCGCGGCGGTGTATCCTGTAGGTGGAAAGGACGCGGCGTCTTATATAGCGGATCTTGCTCGGTGGTTGGACGTCACTTTTCGTACACACGCACGCTTGCAGACGACGGAGCGCCATGTCGATCACCGCAGGCTGCACCACCGAATGACACGATGGCACGAGAGGGGAGACGGATATGCATGGGATGGTCCAATTGATTCGCGGGTACCATGCACTTCATCATGCCGAATAAAGCTCAGGAGCACGGCAAGATGCAACTGACCACACCTACATAAAAAAATTAATAATAAAGTTGAGAGATTCAGTGAAAATATATTTTAATTTATTTATGATGAGTGATTTATAAGTTTGTAATTTTAATTCGATAAGTTTTGAGTTGTATGAGTATGTCTATATATTGTAAATATAATCAAAGGCGAAAAAATGAGGTTTATGTTTTTGTCTCTAAGTATAGGGAAATTGTACGTACCAGATAGTCTGGTGTGTAAGAAAT
Source organism: Phragmites australis (assembly GCF_958298935.1). Lineage (NCBI taxonomy): Eukaryota > Viridiplantae > Streptophyta > Magnoliopsida > Poales > Poaceae > Phragmites > Phragmites australis. The sequence continues at coordinate 43,107,222 of NC_084922.1, read as the reverse complement.
TATACCCATAAAATAGTTCGGAGATCAGAGGCAATACACATCGGAGCTTTTTTAGGCAAAATTTAGAATGTGCATCGGATGGTTCGGTGTTTAGGGGATATGAACACCGAAGTATTTTTTAGAAATTTTTGTTTTTGGTGTCAGAGAGAAAATGCATACCGGATAGTCCGAAGATGAGCAAAATGAACACCGGAGGGTACACCAGACCATTTATCATAGAAGGTTACATCTATGGAAAAAGGAAATATAAAGCATCAGATGGTCCAGCGAGTGTAGAAGTGAACACCTGAGTATTACATCGGACTATTTCTTACAGAGAGAATTTTTTTTCAGAGCGCAGAAGGTGTTACTCTCACCGGATGGTCTGTTGTTCAGAGGGTGAACACACTGGATGAGCATTTTCTCTATATTCTACTTTTCGTAACAAAGGGTGAACACTTGGACTGTGCACATGATGGTCCAGTGTTCAGTGGATGTGAACACCAGAGCATTTTCCAGAAAGGTATGTTTTCGGTGCCAGAGAGAAAATACACACCGGATAGTCTGACGATGAGCAGAGTGAACACCGGAGGGTATACCAGACCATTTACCAGAAAATGGTTGTATCTGTGAAAAAGGAAATACAATGCATTGGATGTTCCTGCGAGTGCAGAAGTGAACACCGGAGCATTGCACCAGACTATTTCTTGCCGAGAGCAAAATTTTCATAGCATAGAAGGTGTTACTCTCACCGGATGATCCGGTGTTCAGAGAGTGAACACACCGGAACATTTGATATTCATGTTTTCTGTGGGATGTGCTTTCCATTGAGCATTTTGGTTTTGGACTAACCCGTAATGGAATTAGAGAAACATACTTTGCTCGTCTAATATTGTGCAGGTTATGGATGCAACTTGGCGGTCGACGGTGAGATGATCAAGGCCAAGCAGAGAGTTTGGTGTCGAATAATCAAAGAGGTCGGACGGAGTCAAGGGTGATCCTAGTTGTGTACATGGAGGTTAAGCAAAGTATGAGAATGATGAAGATGACGTAGTGATAAAGTTAAGCGAATGGGATGCCCGTGCAAGTGACAAGACGACCTGAGGGATCAAGAGCAAGAGAGACTTGCTGGAAGTAAATATTGCAAGACGAAGTACACGTGTCGACATCGAGATACTTGCTTGGGGTCAAAGATATCCGATTCAAAAGAATTTGGTGAAACACCTATTTACCCAATCTAATCACTAACATCGGTCCTACAAGAGTCCACCCCAATAAATCCACATTAATCGAGTTGGTAAATCAATGGAGAAGTTACAACTTGTAAAACTTCTTTTTGGCGAATCACAGCTTGTTCATTTTTAACGAGGCCTGTTGGCTAATTATATTGTTTGACGAACACTGTGCCGGTTATTCAGTCCTGTTCATAAAATACCAGTTGAAAGTTGTGTGGATATGAAACTTCCCTCACCGGAGTCACCGGTTATCTAGAACTTCCCTCGCGTAAGCATCTGGAAGTCTGCGCGAGCACCACGAGCATGGATTGGCTAGCTGCCAGCTGACACGGACTGCCGGAACAGTATTGCCTCACCTTCCTGATACCCGGGATCGTCTTTATTCTCTTTTTCACCCAATCGACCTGCTGAATTGTTAAAACAGGATAGTGTGGCGTGGTGATTGTTCATCATTGGTTTACAGGTTGACGATGCGGATGGCGTGCTGGGGTGTGCCCAAAGGAGATGCTGAAACGCCAGTTGAGAATCGTAGGTTTTTTAGACAATGGAATAAAATTTATCTTATGGCCGTTTATTATTTCAAGTTCATAGCCATAAGCTACCACACTATAACAAAGCAAAAGGTCCAATGGAAACCAAAACATGGAACGGAATATGTGTAACATTCCAAGTTTTAGCATTTAGGTTATAACAAAATTTACCTTTTTAAAAATTATAATTATCCAAAACCAATATAAAATTAAAGAAATATATATATTTAAATATATATATATACACATATGTTTGTATATATTTAAATATATTATTTTGGATAAGTATTCCAAAGAGCACCAAATTAATTTCTAAATTAATCCTAGCAATAAATTGATCATATAAATTTTGGTTTATTTGTTTTCATGATTCTTTGAGTGGAGATTTGAATTTGAATGTCTTTAAAATTCAAATATCTTTCTTAGATTCAATTCAGCTGAAATCCAATCAAATTCAAATATTTTGAATTCGAATCTCTACCAAATTCCAGGGCTTCAAATCCAAATCCTGATTCAAATAAACTTATTTGAATTAATGTCAAACCCAAATCCAAATTCAAATATTCCCATTTGAATTTAATCACAAAACCATTTCCCTTTTGTTTTCTTTTCACATGCCATTCCTTTTTCTCCCCTCGGCCCAGCTCCTATCGCTTCACCTCTGCACAGCCTAGCCACACGCCAGCCCAACTTATTCCCCCCTGCGCTAGCTTAGCAGCTAGCCCAGCACCCTCCCTCCACACACGGGCCATGACACACATGCGCGAGTAGCAGCAGCCCGACGCGCGCCTCGCTCTCTCCATGTTGCCTATCTCTCTCTCTCGCCACTCTCTTCTCTCTCCTCCAGTGCACCTCGTCACGTTGTTCCTAATCAAGCCACTGCCACCACTTTCCTGCGCCATCAAAGCCGACGACTTCGGCCATCCCCCCTCTCCAGTCTCTCTCTCTCTCTCTCTCTCTCTCTCTCTCACCGTTAGCACGTGCGACCCGAGATGTGGCCTGACAATCCACAACTTCAGTGACCGCCATGTCGGCTGGACGGTGCCCTTGCTGCCGGTGCCGCACAATTTCCGGTAGGTGTTTCCATCAAGACACATGTCGCAACACCTCACCACCGCCACCTCCTACTTCCCCTCTCTCTATAAAGCAAGAAGCCCTCCCTCTTTTTCCCCTCTTCCCCATTCTCGCTGCCGATCTCGCCACTGTCAATCTGGCCGCCGACCATGAAAGCCAGGAAGGAGGCTACCACATGGTGTCACCGGCCCTCTCGAGCTTCCCTTCGCCTAGCAGGAGCTGCCAGAGCTGTCGACTCTGAGCTCCGAGGAGGATTCTCCGCCGCGGTGCCCATCTCGCTGCCACTCGATTCCCCTCCATGCCGATCACTCTTCACCCTCCCTGAGCTCGGTGAGCATCCCCGTGTCTCCCTATGCCCTTCTCTGTAGCGCGCCAGGATAGATGGAGCTGGCCTTAGCTCAGCTGTTGTTGGCCAGTGGCCAACGAACGCATGACGATGAGCCACTCATCGCCACCGATCGACCTTGCCCCTCCTGTGTGCTGGCCTTTGTGCTAAGGAGTCCCAGAGGCGCTAGGCCTCATTACCTTGCAGGTAGAGCACACCATTTGTAGGGTAGGTGCTGCCCATTCTTTTTCCATCGCCTAGACCACCTCCGGGTGCCATCTGGCTTCACCCTGATGGCTGGTCATCAACGAACCATGGCAAAATGAGCTCCATGTTGCGTGTAGATGCCCAACCCCTAACCATCATCGTGAAACCCCAGCGGGTACGCTATTTCGGTGAGCTTCCGATGAGCGCCATCGCAATTCCTTGCCGTCGTTCCTCTCCTCCGCGTTGTGCCATCCAGTGAGATGCACATGAGCCACGTGGGATCCCCTGTCGCTTCGGCATGGGCCGACTAGGCAGATCACGCACCTTGGCCCATTGGCCAGGTCGGTCGGCCGTTTCTCCCAATGGGCCACTGAGTTGATGGGCTAGCCTAGCCTTCTCAGCCCGTTAGCCTAACGGCCTGAAGCCATTTTTTCCCGATGGGTCAGTCATTGTACAACCAGGCCCAGACACAAGTCCAAGTCCATATCTAGCCCAACCATGCACTATTTAGTGGCCCAACAATACACTATTTAGTGGGCCTATGGTACTATTTAGTGGGCTCATGGTACTATTTAGTGGGCCCCAAGGTACTGTTCGATGGACCCCACCTGTGGGCCCATCATGAATAGTATCATTTTATAATTTTTTGATTTAATTTTAGATTAAATCTTCTTGAGTCATAAATTCTCCGTTCTGACTCAAATTCCGACGATTCTTTCGCCTAAATTCGTCTAAATTTGAGATCTACTTTCTATCATAGTGTGATATCCATTAGGACTCATTTGATATTATATTTGGTGTTATTTGATTCTTCTCTAGTATAGGCCATCATTAATCGTAATCGTGCTTGCAGAATCAGAGGAATTCGCAGAGGAGCCAAAGAACCCTAACTTCGACCAAGGACTAGAAGAAGACTTCAGAGAAAGTAAGTTCTATCTCCTTGATAATTTTGAACCCATGTTTCAATAATCTATTTGATCAACTTAAAACATGATTTATTATCACATGTGTTATGTATTGTGCTATTTCAACTGATTGCAGTAATTAAATCCTATCAAACAATTATCATATATTAAATGTCATTATTTTGAATCCATGTCACCCTAGGATTACCTATTGTTATCTATATTAACATCGGACGATGCCTTGATACCTAGCATGTTATGATGGAATACATCTCTCCAGAGATGTCACTATAGAATACATTTCTTCAGAGATGTTGCTTCACTAAATATCAATTCAACTCATATGCCATTAATATTTGGTAATTGTTGAATTCTTGATATAGTGTGGGATATGGGGGGTGGTGTTTAAAAATGGTGAAAATTGTTTTAGCAGGGGCAAGTAGAATAGTCCTCTGGTGAAGATGCTATTAGGGGTTTGAGTTAACTGTGTAGTATTCATTGACAGCCCCAGTCATCTAAGTATAGAATCACTACGCCGTCATGCTAAACCACCCCACTGCAACAATACATCTTGCTATGGGCAGGACTTGACCTTTCTATCTCCCAACAAAGCTGGACATTTTACTAAGAGGCAAAGGGAGCAATGAGAACCCAAGCGTCTGTCAAGTGCTTCATGGGATGTTCATGGAACTAGACTATTTATGAAGGTCTCGCCGGTAGGGGTGTCTCTAGTATAGTCCAGCGAGGGAAGATGATTGAAGCATCTTGGTATGATTCGCTCATCCACTTGCAACGGTTGGAGGCTGAGCATATCATGTGGGCACATGGTACAACCTATACAAAATGTAAATCTATTTGAATAGCCATGTCTACGGTTATAAATATGCAAAGAAATGATCTCACTTGGTTAGCCTCGGGTCCTGCGTATCTTCAATGAGTAAGTGTGTGGACTAGATGTTCATATGATGAGGTTGCTGGCTCGGTCCGCTAGGAGCTGTGTAGTACCGGAGGTACACCAGACACAATGATAGGGACTATGGAGTGAGGTGTAGCCCCTCTTAGGATCGAAAACCCTCAGTTATACCTTGTTATCTTGTTAATTTGTCTCAAAGTTAGCAGTAGAGAATATAAATGGATATTTGTATAAATTGTTTTACGCTTAAAAACTAAACTGTAAAGTCTTGTGCTTGAGTCAACATTTATACATCTATCAAACCCTTGTTGTAAAGCCTTGTGCTTGAGTCAACCTTTATGCATCTATCAAATCCTTGCAATAGTATGACTTGTTGAGTACATTCCGTACTCATTCTTGCTATTATTCAGATGAAGAGATGGATGCGACTTCGTGGGAGACGAAGGCACACATGAGGAGTAGATTAGCGGTCAGTTCGCACCCTAGTTGTCTGTGATTTTGGGTTGTTGTTCCGTTGTGCTTTTGTTGGCTTATTGGCCAAGTTGTAATGTACCTTATGGTTTAAGACCTTTTGTACTGTTATAAACTTAATATTTTATATACGATTTTATAACTGCGATATCACAATTGTTGTGCTATAGTATCAACTACTTAATCCAGGGACTGATACAAGAGGCATAAGAGATCTCGAGAAAGGAGTCTTACAATATATAAAACATATACCTGATTATTGAACTTATATCATGCTTGGTAAAGATTTCCATCAATGTAGTATCTAAAAGACGACATACATTGGTTGCGATCCTCCTCCTTTCTCAACAATTTCTGGAAACCATTCCAATGAGGTTGAGAATAGAAGTTGATACATGACTTGATCCTTTTCATGCCCTGACGTGGTGATGCTCATCAATGTTTTGGGCGTTTTTAGTAAGTATTAGGGATGATAATCGGATATGACAGGTACGGGTAGTGCTCATCCATATCCGTATCCACTAGTTTTTACTTGTCAACGGATATACCCGTGAATGCCTGCGGGTGAAGAGCGGACACCAAATCCGTCGTCCACATGTATATCCATTTACCCACCGGCCATATGCAATTAAGTGAACATTGATAAAGTGAAAACATACCGAAGGTAGATGAAAGCTACACGTCGAGATCAGACGTGAAACTTGGTTGTTGAAGTTTGATTGGCACCGAGCTAATCAAGCTTAAACTTGTTAGTCTTTTATGCAGAAGCTGCAGAAACCATTCCATCTATCACATGCTATTCAAGCAATAAAGGGCAAACAACAACTAGCATAGATCGATGCAGCGCCCAACATAGAATCAAATCTAGACCAGAAGGCCACAAGCACACCTGTTTCTCCCATCCAAAATACGGAGCATGGCGAATCAGATCAAGTCAGACCACCAACCCCACGAATCCACATCCAAAATATTGATAGTTGGCAGCGGCGGCTCGACGCAGGGCGGGGCTTGCGATGGTGGCTCAGCTCAGGGCGGGGTTGGCAGTGGTAGCTAGGCTCAGGGTGATGCAACGTGGGGTTGGCGGTAACTTGGCTCAAGATGGGGAGGGGCTGGATGGGGAGACGGGTGATGTGAGATGGGAGAGACAAGGATGGGGTCACAGGGGAGACCGGATAAGGGAGGCGACGACGACGTGGACTGCTATCTGAGTTAGAACTCTAAGAATTGGGTCGGTTGGGGGATTAGGGTTTATAGAATTTGACCCCACCTGTCAGAGAGTTTATATGGGTAAATGAGTTTGGCGGGTATAGGTATGTCTTACTCATACCCATACACGTCTATTTTTCACGCACGAACACACCCACAGACACCAAATACAACTCATATCTGACCCTATTAGGATATTTAGCCTGTAGGTAAATAGATAATCGAGTTAAATTATCATCCCTAGTCAGTATACTTAGAGCTTGGTCATGCATGCACGTATGGTCCATGTATAAGTTAGGTGCAAATCCACCGTTGATGCTAATTGGGGATCCGCTCAGATCCCATCTTGCAGGCATCAGGCAACTGGCTCTTCCTTCGTTTTTTATATATTTTAAATTCAAAAATTGCAAATGTATACATCGGTTTTGAAATTTTGTAATTCTATACTATGTCTCCCATATATATTTGCAAATTTTCAAAACCGGACACATATATTTGTAATTTTCGGATTTAAAAAAACATAAAAAATAAAAAAGGTCCTCTTCGTTCTCAGCCAGCCCGCATTAGCCCACAACTTAATCGTCAAACTCCAGCCCATCAGTCCGGCCCATCATTCGCACATTCGAGATCCAAGATCGAAACACACGTTACCTGCCGACTGCTATTCCAGGCTGATTCTAGTGCAAATCCTCTCCCGGCCGCTCACCCCTGGGTTCTCGGCGCCGGTCGGCGCATAGGGTGCCACCAAGTCTGCTCAATCCACTTATGATTGTCTCTGGTGAAACGACGACGACGCTTAACATTGCTTTCATCTTACTCACTGTTGTGGGTGTTGTGAGGAGCCTGAAAATTGGTGTCCATCTGAGATGCTTAACATTGCTTTCATCTTACTCACTGTTGTTTCGATCCATGATCCCACTGAGATGTATTTGCTTCGGTACTGAACAGGCTGATTGGCTGTGCTTATCTTGGTTCAGTTTGTGAATATCACCCACACCCAGTTGACTGAATCCCTCCATTCCGTATCTAGGGAAAACAATTGTGGAACAGGTTGCCTTCAGTTTTATCGTACTATATCTAATTTGTTGCTTAGCTTACTCTGGCAGGCATCCTTTCTGTAACGATTTCTATTTATGAGTTGTTTGCCAAATGTTAGTAACAATATATGGTTCAGGTGTTTGCATACTAAGTGAGACTGAAAACAAGACCTGCTCTTGTACAGCTCTGAAACAACAGCACCTCGTAAGTTAAGCGCAATGTTTTTTTAAGCCACTTAAGCACAATGTTGATACTTTTTCCTTTTGAAAAATAATCCTATGAGACCTGATCTTGTGCATTTAAGAGCTGGATCCAATTTATGATATGACACATGACATAAGTTACTATAAAACGTATGAATGAATAGAGAAAATCATAAGTAAAAAACAAAGAAGAAAATAAAATATCACGTATCACACTATAAATTGCATCTAACCCTTAAATACAGGAGACCACATCTCATAAGGTTACTTTACATTTCCATGCCAAGTCGTGTGTGAAAATAAAGTTACAGTAGAGCAGGCTACCAATCTCCATACGTACAAGACATCTCCAGAAACAGGTCAGAAAATCTTAACAGATACAACAACATCGTGTTCATCATTTGACAGTGCTAGGAGACGGGGAGGATATTGATGACGACGTCCGCGGCGAGCGGGACGGCCACCAGCATCTCCACGATGGGGAGGATGTTGCCCAGGAACACCACCCACGTCGCTACGTTCTTGTCACGCCGGGAGCCGCTGAGCGGCCCCGCCACCCGCCCCAGGCTGGAGACGACGGCGGCGAGCAAGGTTAACACCAGGGCCTTCGTGTACAGGTCGTACTCCCCCGTGCCGAGCAGCGTGGCGTAGGCCGCGCCCAGCATGCCGAAGCCGAACGTGGCCACGACGGCGGTCGGCAACATCTCCATCTTGTGCTCCGCGGCGTCACGCTGGTCCTGCGCGGCAGCCTTCTCGTCAGAAAACAGGGCCACAGCGTAATACATGGCTGCTACGGTGGTCTCCGGGACGAGCGCGAGCACGGTGTCGCCACCGAGAAACTCCTTGCCGAGAGTCACCGCGGTGACCGCAAGCATGGCGATGACGGCGTCCTTCAGGTACCTCACGATGGACAGCACCTTGTCCCTCGCAGCCTCGGTCCTGTACCCGAGCGGCATGCAGGTGGCCACGACCAAGAATACGCTAAGCGCTGACGCCAGGAAGGACACCGAGATGTCGAACCGGTGACCCAGCGCCCGGAAGCTGGAGTTGTTGAAGTAGCCGAAGACGAGGGTGGCCTGCACGGCGAAGGCCGTCGCCGTGGCGAACAGAGCGACCTTGCGGCCACTCTTGATCCCCGCTTCGAACACCTCGTCGCGCATGCTGTCCTCCGTCGGCGTCGCGAGGTACGCCAGCATGCCAACGATGCCCTGTATGGGCAGCAGGTTGAGCGAGAGCAAGCCATTGCCTTCGCTGATGAGGACCAGAAGCAGGGAGTTCGTCGCGATCAGCGCGGCGCCGCTGGTGACGCAGAGCAGCTGGATGAACCGGATGTGCCACATGTGCAGCTGCCTGTGTTCTGACAAGAACAATTTCAAGTAGACCAGCACGAGAGCAGACAGATATGCAATGACCAGGAAACAACCGCCGGCCATCAGGACGTGCCGGTGCAAGTTGACATCTTTGCGCACTGAGAATGCTGCAGTGAGGATACTAGTGGCAATGGCAATGAAGGTTTGAGCTAGTGAGATCACACTCTTCAGCATTTTCTTTGTTGCCTGCCTTAGCTGTTCCTCTGTTTCATTCTTGGGAGGAGCATTGGCCTCTGGGTCATTCATTGTACTCTTTCCCTTCAAAAGAAAAGTTTATTGGGCGATTAACAAATTGTCTCTCAGAAGCTAACTCTGATTTCAGGAACAATGTCTATTAGAGGCCCTAGTACTTTGCAGGACAGTTGACTGCTAACCTTCAGGCCATGCTCTCAACACACCAGAATTCATGTCAGAGAGGTAACCAACTAGGAATCAATTCATACCACAAGAGACACTGCTAATAAACTAGCTTAATTTAGTATAGGAATATGAATTGTTCAGGTCAGGAATACCTGACACAAACATCATAGGTTAAAAGAATCGGGTTCTTATCGGCTAATTTCATTCACCTGTTGCATAATTGTGTGCACACAGTAAACATTGGTATTTCTATCTAATGAAAGGCCGATCAAAATTGGTGCATGCTCCCTTTCCTAATAAAAAACATTACTTCTCCAACACATCTGTAATGGCTACCATTGAAAAAACTTCTGAATTGACATGTAAACTATTAATAAACAACCAAGACATATTGCTAATGGACGAGCTTAATTAAGTACTGGAAATCTGAATTTTTTCAGTTCAGGAATGCCTAACACACATATTTCAAGATCCTAACTACTTCCATGACCTCCCATAGTGAGCATTGGCATTTTCAACTAACGAAAGGCTGATCAAGGTTGCTGCATGCTACCAGTATAGCTAATCAACTGCTTCATCAGTTTCTTTTGGAGTACACTGCGTCAAATAATTCATTGTGATGGCGCAAATAATCGCGATAGATGAGAACGGTGGTGCACACATTACATATATAACCAGATGCATACCAAATCAACCAACACGGTTTATGGAACAACACCGGTGGGATTGGAGCAAGTCATGGCAAATCATATCGCTAGAAAATAAGAAACAATCTCAACCAATCGGGAGATAGAAACTAACTAAATATAGTCTAACACCCCCTCTCAGTCGGAGCGGGAGGAGATGGACGTTCAGACTGAACCTGAACTCAGTGAAGACAGACGACGGAAGTCCTTTGGTGAAGGTATCCGCATATTGTGAAGTCGTGGGAACATGAAGAATGCGGACAGCACCGGCGGCCACTCGTTCCCGGACGAAGTGAAGATCAATCTCAACATGTTTCGTACGCTGATGCTATACGGGATTGGATGAGAGATAAACAACACTCACATTGTCACAATAAATCAGTGTCTCACGCTGCAGGGGACAACGGAGCTCCAAAAGTAACTGGCGCAGCCAACTGGTTTCAGCGACAGCATTGGCAACAGCACGATACTCTACTTCGGCACTGGAACGAGAGACAGTGTGCTGGCGCTTGAAAGACCAGGAGATTAGATTATCACCAATAAAGCTCCATAACCAGAGGTAGACCGACGAGCGTTAGGACAACCAGCCCAGTCAGCATCGGAGTAGGCCACCAATGAAGAGATGGCGGTACGATGAAGCACCAAGCCATAATCCAAACTATCCTGAAGATAGCGCAGAATGCGTTTGATCAAATTATAATGGGGCTCCCTAGGATCATGCATATGTAAACACACTTGCTGAACTACATAAGTGATATTCGGCCGTGTGAAAGTAAGATACTGAAGAGCACCAGCGAGACCTCTATAGTGAGTAGGATTAGACATAGGAGCACCATCAGAACTGGATACCTTGGAGCTTGTATCAATAGGTGTAGTACAGGGCTTGCAGTCTGACATGCCGATGCGCTCAATAACTTCCAAGGAAGTGTTGCTCGAGGCCCGTCCAGATGGTGCGAGCAGTGCAGCCGGACGTCATGACCATCTCGAGAAGGTCCGAGGATATGGTGCCGAATAGCCACGACCGCACTGTGCAATCCATCCGCTTCCAGTCAGCATCATCAGGGTCGGGGTCGTCTTCGGACAGAACGTGATCGTCCAACTCGTACTTGACGAGCGTATTGAGGACGAGGCCATGCCACATGCTGTATTGTGTAGAAGCTTGGTCGAGGACGATCGGGACGAGCGCCTTGATGTTAGGAACAGCGATGGCCTGCGCATGAAGGGCCGTGCTAGCCTGAGCGACATAGGCCCGGCGCAGTTCCTCATCCTGGCACGCGAGTTCTGCGGCTTGACGAAGATGTTTAGCCTCAGCTGAAAGGAGGCGTTCGGCCTCTTCAGCAGGCAGACGTGCAGCATCAGAATCAGCAACACGTTTGGCCTCCTCCGCGGTAGCGCGTTTCGCCTCCTCGGCAGCGTGCGTGGCAACGTCGCCGGCGGGCATCATGGGCGGTGGCGGCGATCTAGGGATGGTGGGCGGGAGGTCGCAGGAATGGAATAGTCTGTGATACCATGATTGCGCAAATAATCGCGATAGATGGGAACAGTGGTGCATAAATTACATATATAGCTGGACGCATACCAAATCAGCCAACACGGTTTATGGAACAACACCGGTGGGATTGGAGCAAGTCCTAGAAAATAGGAAACAATCTCAACCAATCGGGAGATAGAAACTAACTAAATATAGTCTAACACATTGGTTGTAGAATTGCTCTCGATAAAAACAGCCTTTCTTCAATAGATCTGTATATATGATTATCATACGTATTTTTTACTGGGGTGAGGTGTAAATATACTAGTAAACAAGCTACAGTAACCGATAAGCTGACATGAAAACTGCTGAACATAGGACTAGACATGGCAGTAAGTTCAATTTGCATCAAGAAACAACTATCTAGGGAACAAGGAAATCCTTCTTATGAAACAACATGGATTTCGCTCTAGATCTAATGGCTTCGACATAAATCGTGCATAACATGGAGTTTGATATAGATCTATCATGGAAGTGTCCAAAAAATGGTAGAACAGAAACCTGGTGAACGCGCATGAAAGGAAGACCTCGCATGCAGAAAGGCATGAAAAAGGTGGAACACACAAAAAAAAATCGGAAGGTCTGTATACCTGAGAGTTTGCTGCCATGGTGTTCATCGTCCGGGTGATCGATCGACTGGGAGCTCCAATCAGTAGTGGTCTTCACAGTAGGAAGGGGGGGGGGGGGAGATAGAAGGAAAGACTTCTACTCATAGTCCGTCAATGTGTCACTTGCTGGGAAATTTCCGAGCTTCTGGCCACTTGACTAAGTAAATTATCGAGCAATTTCTCCAAAAGTTGTATAATGTAGCTGTCGCTGTTCGTCAGACGGTGCTATCTGTTTTTTCTTAGGGTTCCCTTTTTCTTATCTCATCATAGATTGATGAAAACTTTAGCCATCAATACACGGAAAATGTTAGAAGGGATTAGTGAATGGCTGTAACTCAAGCCTCCACCATGCCTTAAAATTTGGTATTTTCTCATTTCCTGCCATCATGATCGTAGCATCAGGGAACATTGGCACCTACTCAGTGCCGACACGGCACCGGGGCCAACTATCCCTCCGTTTCCTCGTCTAGGAGTCGGACCAGACAGCCGAAAAGCATCTTGCAGATCATGAATGGACAGTACGTTACAGACAAAAGGAGTGGACGTTGAGAAACAAGCAGAAGATGTATGTCACTCCATTTTGCCTTCCAAGATTAAGCCTAGCCATACGTCGTTGATGCGCCTCTTGCTTTGCACGATTTGCCTCTTGGCTACCTCCAGAATCTTCCACAACCGAAAGGGTTCATGTTGGCTGCCACTTCCGGCTAAGAAACTTGTAGACGAAGGAAGGACTCCACAGTCAATAGTCTTCGCTTGCTCAATTCTGGCGCAGAATGCCTGACCAAATCTATGCTACAGCCAGCCGAGGATAGGCAGAAAGATTTAGCTGCAGGTGCAGTGGTTCTTGCTAATTGTCTTGTCTGTCTGTATCGATGAATTCCGAATTCGGCAAGACGAATGATCAAGACCGAGTGAGCTGCTATAGATGAATTCATGGAACGGCAAATTTGACTCTTCTAGTAATCCATTAGCAGTGTAGCACCGGTCCCAAACTTGCTTAAGAATTGGGATAAGCATAAGCATGGAACGGGAAGGAGTTTTCTGCTAAATAAGCTCTAGAAAAGTTATCTTGGGAAACCATACGTCCATACCAACAGCACAGAAAAAAAAGGGGGACAACTCATGTCATAAGCCAAAGAATTGCCTTTATAGAAGGGCTTGAGAAGTGAAGATCTCTGACTTTAATATAGTAATATTGATGCTCTAGAAGACTACGCTGGACTTAAAAGGTCTATTTATTTAGGTTTTTGTTTTTGTTTTTTCTGCTGTCAGAAGCTAGAAGCCTAAATAAATAGCATCGTTGAAAAGTGATTTTTGAGAAATCAGAAGTTTGTTTTTGAGAAAATAAATTAGAAGCTGAGATTAGTTTTTATGAGAAATAGTAGGCTGAGCAATTAAAAATTTATTTTAAAAGTTAACAGCTAAATTTTAAAAATAGTTTTTCAGAAAAAAAACTAAAAACACAGCATTTTAGAAAAACAAAAAATAGAAGTCAAACAATCGGGCACTTAGTTGATAATAGAGTTAATTTAGTTTGATGGTATTGAGATTACACGAGTATGTATATGTGTTGCAATTATGATCATAGCTAACCTAAGTTGCAGAGAAAAAGAAATTAGCGTGTGTTTCTCTGAGTTTAGGAAAATTGTACACGCTGGATGGTCCGATGCCTGAGATTTTGAACTCACCGGATGGTCTGGTGTTTAGATGATGTACACGTCAGAGCATTTCAACTCAGAAGAAACAAATGAAGTACACGCCGGATAGTCCGATGATATGCATTGTGAACGTCAGAGCATTTATTGCTGAGACGTTGCAAGTGGGCTTTGGCAAACTTACATGCGCTAGATGGTCTGACGAGAGCATATATACACATCAGAGTATTTCATTTCAGAAGCAAAGATTAAAGTGTACACCAGATAGTCTGACGATGGAGTGAAGTGAACGCCAAAGCTTTTTTTTTTTGTATGGAGAATGCAAACTGGCTCTGATAAACTTGTACTCGTCGGAAGGTTATCACAGTCACAGATCTCCTGGATATTTCTGTGGTCAGTGAATTTTCTAGTGTCTTTCTAGAAGAATTGTCAGGAATTCCACCCAACAGAGCAGTAGAATTCTCTATTGATCTCTTTCCTGGTATGGCCTTAATTTCGAAGGAGTCTTATAAGATGTCGCCAAATGAATTGGCGGAGTTGAAGAAGCAAATTCAGGAGTTGCTATCGAAGGTTTTCATTCGTACGAGCTCCTCACCCTAGGGATGCCCGACGCTCTTTGTGAAGAAGAAGGATAGTACTCTGCGGATATATGTTGATTACCGTCCACTGAATGAGGTCACGGTGAAGAATATGTATCCACTTCCTAGGATCGATATTCTGTTTGATCAGCTGATCGGTGCCTGTGTTTTCTCAAAAAATGACTTAAGATTGGGCTACCATCAAATAAAAGTTTGACCGGGGGATATTCCGAAGATGGCTTTCTCCACCTGCTACGGGCTTTATGAGTTCACCATCATGTCCTTCGGCTTGACGAATGCTCCGACATTCTTCATGTATTTGATGAACATGATGTTCATGGAGGAACTTGATAAGCTTGTTGTGGTTTTCATCGATGACATTCTTATATACTCCAAGACTGAAGAAAAATATTCTGAGCATCTCCGAGCTGTTCTTGGCCGACTTCGAGATCACCAGCTCTATACCAAGTTCAGCAAGTGTGAGTTTTGGATCAAGAAAGTCACTTTTCTAGGTCATGTGTTGTCTAAGAATGGAGTTACCATTGACCCGAGCAAAGTGCAAGAGGTTCTAAATTGGGTTCAGCCTAAGAATGTCACTGACATCTGGAGTTTTCTTAGACTTACGAGTTATTCTCGTCGGTTTATTGAGAACTTCTCCATGATTTCTAAGCCCATGAATGAGCTGTTGAAGAAAGAAAACGTGTTCAAGTGGTCGAGTGAATGTGAGTCAGCTTTCTAGATTTTGAAGAAACTGTTCATGACCACTCCCGTTCTCGCTCAGCCTGAGGTGGACAAGGGTTTCGACGTCTATTGTGATGCTTCCTGCATAGTCCTTGGATGTGTCCTTATGCAAGAGGACAGAGTTGTGGCTTATGCCTCTCGCCAATTGAAGTGCCACGAAGAGAACTACCTAACCCACAATTTAGATCTTACGACAGTTATGTATGCCTTGAAGATTTGGCGCCATTATCTGTTAGGAAATATGTGCCATCGGCCTCAACCCCCTTAACTATTTATAGGGGTGGCTTGGACTTGGCCCTTATGGAATACGTCTCTACCCTAGCCTACACCCGCCTTGTTCGATCACAAACATGAATCTGAACAAATCTAGAAAACACAATCGAGTTGGACTTAGACTGAACACCGGATGTTCTGATGTAGGAAATGAACTCACCGGAGGCTTGCAACTGACCAATTCTCAAGACTTCGGAACTCTACGCAATAACTTATATTTGTGCACATCGGATAATTCAGCGGACGATTTTCCCAGATAGCAAAACTCTTTGCAAGAGAATTTTAATATTCACCGGATAGTTCGATGCTTCACCGAATGCATCACCAAAATACTTTTTCCAGAGAGCAAACCTTCTGCAAGAATCAAATTAAGCTCACTGGATGGTCCGATGCTTTATCGGACTACCCACCGGATGAATTTTAGAAGATGCAATTCTCTGCAAGAAATTTTGAACTCACTGGATAATCCAATGAACACACCGGAACCTTCGTGGGACCATTGCCCAGGAATCTGAAACGCTTCTATAGAATTCCACCATTCCACACACCGAATAGTCTGGTGATATCACGGCCTTAAGCACCAGACTATCCGGTGTGTAAAAAAAATTTGGTCATATCTTTTTTTGCTATCAACATATGCCCCCCCTTTTTTTTTTAAAGCTTGCGTACCAAAAATACTTTTATGCATCATAATCATGAAGAACTCATTATGTATTTTCAGCCATGCACGCATGTGCTTAGGACGATGACAAACCTCATCGGCCATGTACAATTATATGTCTTAGGGCGATGACAAACCTCATCGGTCATGTACACTTATATGTCTTAGGGCGATGACAAACCTCATCGGCCATGTACAATTGTATGTCTTAGGGTGATGATAAACTACATCGGCCATGTATGCTTACCTCCCTTCTCAAGTGTCTTTCCAAACACTTGGACAATATTTATTCAAGTATTTCCCATTGATAGCTATAGGAAAATGTCTCACCATGCAAATCTTGCATTATATAAGTATTTCCTGGGACTATTTTTACTACCTTGTATGGCCCTTCCCAACTCAGAGACCATTTTCCGAACTTATCACTCTTTGTTCCAATAGGCAAATCATTTTCCACACTAAATCCCCAATCGGAAACGATTTTCCTTCACCTTTTTGTTATAAGCTTTGGTTACTCTCAATTTATCTTTTTTCAATTTCTCTTCATTCTCTCAACATTTTATCGATTATTTCATCTATTCTATCCATCATAGCATCATAATAATCTACGGCCGACAAGTCATTTTGTAGTGCCACCCTTAATGCGCCCAGATTTACCTCAATGGGTAAAACCGCCTCTTGTCCATACACTAGTTCATAAGGAGCAACTTTAGTAGCACTATGCCTAGATATGCGATGAGCCCACAATGCTTCGCTCAAAACCTCATGCCATCTTTTTGGATACTCCTCTATTTTTTTCTTTATGAGCTTCATCAAAGTTTTATTGCTTGACTCGGTCTGTCCATTAGCCTGAGCATAATATCACGAGGAATCAAGAAGTTTAATCCTAAATGATTTGGCAAATTCATGCACTTGATGAGAAATAAAAGAAGAATCTTGATCGGTAGTTAAAGTTTGCGGGATGTCTAATCTATAAATAATATGATCTAAAATAAACTTGATTACCTCCTTATACGTCATGTTCTTCAATGGAACGGCCTCAGTCCACTTTGTAAACTAATCCGTAGAAACAAAAACAAAGCGATGACCATTAGAAGATGAAAGATAAATTTGGTCCATAAAGTCTAAAGCCCATCCACAAAATGTTCATGGTTTTATGATAGGATGCAATATAGAAGCAGGAAGTAATTGTATATCACCAAATTTTTTACATGTTTCACACCCTTTGTAATATCTAAAGCAATCATCAAACATAATTGGTCAATAAAAACTAGCTCTCCTTAACAACCATATCATCTTGTGAGCCGACTGGTGTGTACCACAAATCCCTTCATATATTTCACCCATAGCAATTTTACTTTGCTTCGAACCTAAGCATTTTAGAAGCAACACATCTATGGTTCAACGATACAATTCGCCATCTAATATTACATACCTTAAAGCTTGTCGCCTAATTTTTCTGTCTATCGATGAACTAAGATTTTCTAAATACTCAAGTAACCACTTCCTCCAATCTTTAGGTGTAGACAAATCTGAACTTTTGGGCAACCGAACCACTCTCCTGCTGTTCGGCCAAAAATATACTAGTACAAGCCAACAATGGTTTTTCTAACACAAAGAATATTCCTCTACTTACTCGATAACCAGATGCTTGCTGTGCTAAGTTATTTTCCCTCATATTCTCTGCTCTAGATATATGAGTGATGGTGAAATCATCCAAAATTGCTGTAATATCTAAATATTTATCCAAATAGCTATTCAGTGACCCATCAAAGCATTGAAAAACTTTAGAAACTTACTGCACCACTAATAATGAATCACCAAATGCCTCTACAATTTTCACACCCATAGATTCTAAAATTTGTAAGCCTAACAAAAGGCTTCATACTCGGCTTAATTGTTGGTACAAAAATATTCTAATACAGATATTTCAAAAATAGCACCTCTATGTGAAATTAAAATAATACCAATACCTTAACCTTCTCTACAAGCCAAGCCATAAAAATATAATTTTCATGGATGCACATAGACAACTCCAATCAATATATCATTATCTATACAATGATCAATAATAAAATTAGCTATAATTTGACCTTTCATGGATCTTAACGGTTCATAAGCCAAATGATATTCAATCAAAGCATACGTCCACTTTTCGATTCTCCCACTCAAAATCGATTGTTGCAGCATATATTTAATATCATCATTTTAGCATGCAACCACACAAGTACTAGAAAGCAACTAATGTCTCAACAGTGCATGCATATAAACACAATTTTTTTCAATAAACATGTACCTTATTTCTGCATCCAAAAGACGCCAACTCAAATAAGTGATCATATATTCCTTTCCTTTATTTTCTTGCGTGAGGACAACACCTATCACTGTCTCTTGTGTAGCAACATATTGCCGAAACGGATTCCTAGCCTTGGGCGCCCCAAGTATGGGGGGTGTAGACAAGTTTTTTTAATCTCTTCAAAGGCTTCTTGTTTTTCTACCCCCAAGTAAAATCAGCTTCTTTTTTCAACCGAAGTATAGGAGTAATCTTGCTGGACAAGTTGGATATGAACCGCCTCAAGTAATTAACCTTTCCCAATAATTTTTGCATGTCTCTCTTTGATTGTGGCGCTCTTAATTTGTTTATGGCGACTATCTTTGTAGGATCTACCTCTACGTCTCTCTCATGTATTATAAAACTCAAAAAATTTCTCGCTGATACACCAAAAGCACATTTAAGTGGGTTCATCTTTAAACTATATCGACGCATCCTTTCAAAAGTTAAGCGCAAATCGGTGAAATGACTATCCATAGCATCCGATTTGACAACAATATCATCAATGTATATTTTTAAAATAACACCAACTAAATCATGAAAGATCAAATTCATAGCTCTTTGATAAGTAGCACCGACATTCTTCAAACCAAATGCTATGACCACCCACTCAAATAAACCAACAAAACCCGGACAACAAAAGGCCGTTTTAGACATGTCCTCTTCGGTCATGAAAATTTGATTATAACCCGTGTTGTCACCCAACAAACTAATGACCTTATGACCCGAAGCATCATTACATATTGGTGATAAGCATAGAATATTCATTTTTAGATATCCATTCAGCATACCTACAAGGACGAATAAACCCCGCAGCGAGCAACCGACTTATTTCTTCTTTAATGTGCCTATACATGTCAAGATAAACTTTCTAGCAATTATTTGTGAGGTCTAAAACCAGATTTTATAGAAAACTGAGACTCTACAAGCTCACGGCTAAGTCCTGGAATTTCATGATATTCCCAAACGAAGCAATCAACATATTCCTTGAGCAATGCGACTATTTTTGTTGTTTTGGGCATCATGCATATATACCTCCCGGCCTAGGAACAGTACCATCCCCTATATCTACCTCTTCTAATGGGTCGACCGATGAAAAACCTTATCCTAGCTTTTCTACCTCATCAAAATCATCGATAGTCTCACAAATATCGTTCCTTTTGGATCGATATTGCTCCACACGCAATTGCAACCAATCTAAATTATTTGTTAATCCATTTATAACATTATATTGCTAAGCCAAGGTGTAGAAATCGATTGTACAGGCATGGGTACAAAACCATCTTTAGTAACACTAAGAAAAACATAACCCGAAAGATCCTATCCGGAAAGATCCTATCCAGATAAACATCGTACATTGCCATGTTGCCAATCTACCAAAGCATCGGCTAAAGCAACAAAATTTGATGTGTCCACATGGGCAATCTCTACTTCATCATATACCCATTGAATTAAGAATTGATGCAAGCTAGAAGGCACACAACGATTTGCATGAATCTAATCACGGCCTAATAATACATTGTAGTTGCCCTGTACATCGGTGATAAAGAAAGTCGAAGGTACCATCTTGCTTCTAATGGTGAGCTCCATAGAGATCACGCCTTTGACCTCCGTAGGATCGCCGGTGAAGCCATTAAGCACTAAGTTTGTCTTCACACAGTGTCCTCTTTTTCTAGTTTCTTGAAAACTGAATATGGTATTAAGTTCATTGTAGCTCTGCCATCTACTAACATCCTAGAAATTAGCTTTCCATCAATATGCCCCTTAACATACAATGGCCTCAAGTATTGGCTCGATTCTTTAGTCTTCTCAAATATAGCTTCCTTCAGACCAAGATTTAGTTGAGCAACCTCCTCATCGATGGCTCGAAACTCTGAAGGCAAAACAAAAACCATATTGACGTACATGCTGTCATGAGGTGGAGTATCATCTCTAATTACCGGAGAGTATTCTAGCATATCATCTTCATCATCACTAGGTGTCACAATAGGCGCTGCAACTTGCTTCACTCTCCACTCTTGCCGAATAGGCAACATCGGCTTGATTTCATTAAAGGCTTCATCCCTCACCTTTTCAGCTTGAGCTTCTCCCAACTCTTGCTTGTGTAGTCTTTGTAGCCTTCTCTTTTGGAAGTGTAAGAGACCTCTAGGACACCATTGGAGCTATAGTTTAGTTCTAGGTAGCAAGGACATCTTCCTCTCAACCTTCCGATCACCCAAACTATCGATCGGCTTAGCACTAGAAGTAGTTCCTTTGACACTTGGTGCCATGGGCTATTGTGCTACTATAGGAAGCTCCAATTTAGTCCCAAGATCAGTACTAACTACCTCTAGAATTTCCTCTTTGTTGCTACCATTCAAACCACTATTAGCTGATTGCTTTTGCACTTTGTCTTCATCAATAACCAATTGTTTTCCCTTCTGTTTTAGATCTGATTTTTCATTACAAACACCCACATTCCTCACACTATAAATCTTTTTAACTTCCTTTCTATCTCTCCCATCATTTGACCAATTTATTGAATCAACCGGTCTTATCTAGAATGAGAAAGTCTGTCAAATGTTGATTGCTTTGGTGTTGTGCCATCTCGGATGGAATGGTGCAAACGGCATAGGAGGTGCTGCCCAAGATCCACACCAACCCCACGGTAGACGCAGAGGACAAACCATAGGAGAAGGCCCCCACATCATAGGCATTGGTGGCCCGAAAGGAGAAAATGGTGTTGCTGTAATATTGTTCTCCCATTGCCTTTTCCTCCTCCAAACTCATGCTTTAGAGGTGATCTTAAATGCTTAAGAGTATCTGGCCAGTTGCCTCCCTTTTAGCCGGCCTTGCCACTCTCATACTTAGCCAAAAGTGCACTAAATGTAGCTTTTGGCTTTTAAAGCTTCTTAGTGGCTTTGCTCTTGTCTTCATTCACCTTCCAACGATCAACTTTTGGACTTTTCCGTTTGATCATCTTTAGTTTCACATTATCTTCACCAATGATCACATCTTTTCCTTTAGTCAACTCGGCCTGAGACGGCCGAACCAAGACTTTCTTGCCCTCAAAGTTGACCATGTTGGCAGGGAATGGATCACTATCAAGTTTCAACTTAGAATTTTCAGCAAACTTCAATCGTCCTTAATTAATGGACGATTGAACCTGTCGATGGAAGACATTGCAATCATTAGTAGCATGAGAATATGAATTATACCACTTACAATATGCACGCTTCTTAAGCTCTTCAAGTGGTGGAATAACATGATTAGAAGGCAAACTAATATATTTTTCTTGTAGTAAGAGATCAAATATATTGTCGCACTTATTAACATCAAATGTGAATTTGATCTCTTATTGTCAATTCTTTTATTGAGTCGGCTTTAAAGCAGAGCAAGCAAATGGTTTAGATTTCGATTTTCATGGCCACTCAGCTAAACATATTAACACTATCATCGTCCGATGAATCGTCCTCATATTCAACTACATTAACACCGAGACGATCCGTTTTGTGTTTTTCACTAAATTTTTTAACCTTTCTATACTCTTTGGCACGGTTTTCTTGAGCCAGAGCCTGATGCAATACTTAGTTTACATCTGAGAATTCTTGACCATCTAACCTTTCTTTTATATGTGCATGCAAACTAGCAAAAGCTAACTCAACAAGATACCTATCAGAGAATGATACATTAAAACATCTTCTAATATATTCAAAAATGAACTCATTATATTTTTGTGTAAACGATGTCAAGTGAATAAACCTCAACTTCATATCTCCGGTATAAAAGTACTCATGAAACTTTTGCTCAAGTTGTGCCCAATTGTAAATAGAATTAGGTGCAAACAAAGTAAATCAAGTAAATGCATTGCTAGAAAGTGATAAAGTAAACAAACGCAATCTACAAGCATCACTACTACCAACTTCACCACATTGTGCAAGAAATTATCCTATGTATTCCATTCTGGTCATAGCATCCTCCCCATTAAATTTATCAAAATCAGGTACCTTAAACCCACGGGGATAGTATGGCTTTTGATAAACATGTGATCTACCTTTTGGTGCTACCCAAAATGTTCCCTCGAAATACTAGTCATTTGCTCTCTAATACTTTCAGGCCCTAAAAGTGTTTCGGCTATGGGCCGATTAGGCAACATATTAGCATATTGCTATGTCCTAAAAGGTTGTGGTTGTGGTGTATCATGAGAGTGCGACACTACGGGTTGCATACATGGAGTATTTTGTGAAGCCACATTAAAATAAGTCTCCAGTAATGGACCATAAGGGATGTCGGAGCCTTATAGATGTATAGGAGGTGTACTATATGCCACGGAGTTGTATGAAACTAGTGGCATACTTGCTGAAATCTCATTAGTTCGGTATTGTCGGTGACACAGGATCCAGGGGTCCCCGAGTCCCGAGGCCAGATCAGCAGGTTGCCACGTGGCACCCTCCCGCGGGGATTATCTCCGCGGGGCACGAGAAGACTAAGTCCTGGGAGAGGGTGCTTGGGGCCATGAATAGTGGTCCCCGAGTTCCCCGATGACCCGAGAAGACCAAGAGAGTGCTCGGGGTTACGAACAGTGGCCTCTGAGCACTCAAGTCCCCCGACGACCAGAAAAGCCAAGTACCGGGAAGGGGGTGCTCAGGTCCGCGAACAGTCGCCCCCGAGCACCCGAGTCCCCCGAGGACCCAAGGGAAGTCAGTTCCGGGAGAGAGTGCTCGGGGCCGTGAACAGTGGCCCCCGAGCACTCGGTCCCCCGAGGACCCGAACAGCTAACTCCGGGAGAGAGTGCTCGGGGCCGTGAACAGTGGCCCCCGAGCACTCGGTTCCCCGAGGATCAAGAAAGGGCATATCCGGGAGAGAGTGTTCGGGGCTGTGAACAGTGGCCCCCAAGCACTCGGTTCCCGAGGGCCTACGAAGTCCTACGCCAGTAGCCCCCACAGAGGTCCAGCAGTGAGCTGTCAACCAGTGAAAGGCCCGATGCTGCATTTAAGAGGGCGCGTGGCCTGTCACCTCCAACTACTCCCCCACGCTTTTTGTCAGTCCCTGCCACGGCTTGGCAGGGAGGCGTGGGGACATTTAATGCACAGGTCCCATCGCGGGACATCCGACGCGCCTTGGGATAACATCGCGAAGCCCAAGGCGCCCCACCTGTCGTCCTGCTGTGTCAGGCCTGCTCTGACCGGGCTGCTTGGTGGCTACCCGGTGGGCACTCCCCGCGGCGCCCGTTGAGGAACGGCATGATGATGAACTACAAGACCGGACGGGGGCGTGTTTTCAATTCCCCCCCCCCCCCCGGTCACTTCGCGCAGCAGCCCATGATGGTTGCTTTCCATTTATGGCATCTTGGAACTCACGCCATCCCTTTCTGGGCACGCTACCGCCCCGGCGGGTATTTAAGGCGGGGCGGGCTCCCCGGGAAAAGGAGGACGGGAGACGAGATTGAATCTTCGGTAACCGGCGACGAGCACAGAAGCTTGGATCACCGAAGAACAAGGAGCCCGAAGCCCTAGACTAGACAAATATTCTTGTAACCCAGCAGAACCTCTGAGGGACATTCTCAGAGCATTTATAGCATACACACAGGAGTAGGGTGTTACGCTCAGTGCGGTCCGAACCTGTCAAAAACCTCCTTAGCATTTACTGCTTTCTGCATCCGATCCTTCCATTCCACCTGCATCGCATTTACACCCATTTATTCCACCCGCAAAACAGATTCAGAATCATCCCCCTGGCCGAATCTCAAAGGGGGTCCCTCCGGATCCCTGCTTGAGGAGTTCACCCTTCGACAGCTGGCGCAGGCAGTTGCCGCTGACCTAAGTCTGTTGTGGTAGGCTGTGGTGTCCGGTGCCATGGCAGTACCCCAAGCATCACCGAGCCTCTGGGGTTCTTGGGTAATCCTACCGCTTGAGCAAAGAGTGGTTGGGACCGCCTAGACCCCAGGGGCGGGCTGTCGGTGCTCGGTCTGGTCAGTCCTTCCCGGACGCCACCGAACCATAGGACCTCTTGGTTATGCCTCTGTCTGTATACTTCGTCGGTCCGGGTATTCGAGAGGCCCCGGGTCAAAAACGAGAGCAGTCTATAATGAGTACCGCACTAACAGAGCGCACCAAAGAAAGAATCTTTTCCTATTTCCTAAAGCTTACAGATCAACAATCGAGAGTAAAGCTGCCCGACCGCAAGGGCCTCAGTGCCCAGGGCGCTACTCGAGCCTATGGGGTCCTCGGGTAGTCCTACCGCTCGGGCACGAGTGGTCGGGACCGCCTAGCCCCTGGTTCCCTCTCATGCTATCCAGTGCTCAGGCGCTCCGTACGAGGGAACCAAGTTCCTGGGCACCCCGAGGTCGGAGCGCATACCTCTCCTGGATCGGTCGGTCAAAAGGCTGATAGTTGTCCGATGAGTTGCTAAAGTCATACGAATTCACATTCTTACTTACTCAGCAATCTATAGTTCCCGAGTTATCCTCGGGACCCTTTCATTCTAATCTGTTCGGCGAGATGGTCTCCTCGCGCACAAAACCCTGCCCACATGCTCGCTTTTTCCGAAATGACAAAACAGACAGTAGTCGGGTGTACCGTACTAACGGCGATGTTTGACCGAAGTCCTTTATGGTGGTCGTGGTGTTCGGCCAGCTTGGCAGTACCCCGGGCACTACCGAGCCTCTAGGGTTCTCGGGTAATCCTACCGCTTGAGCAAAGAATGGTCGGGACCGCCTAGACCCCGGGGGCGGGCTGTCGGTGCTCGGTCTGGTCCGTCCTAGCCCGGACACCACAAAACCGTAGGGACTCTTGGTCACATTTCCGCCCGCACGTGTCTCCGGTCTGCTTGTTTGAGTGGTCGCAAAGTGGAAAAATGTTCACTGGTCGTGACGTGCTCCGTGCTGGATCGACCTATCTCCCGAGCAAGGAAGTTTGTGCCTTTGTCTCTTGACTTAGCCGCTGCGGACTCGCGAGGGCTCGGGGGCTGAACACGCGGATTGGTCTCACTACTCGGACGATGAGTGGTCGGAGCGACTTCGCTCTCTGGGAAGGAAGGTCGGACTCGGTCCGGCTAAGTACTCCTCGGGACATCAAGTGAAAAGCGAAAAGACATCATCAAGCATCAAGACAAAAATTGGAGTTGCGATCCCGAAGAAAGCCTTCTATTATATTCAAAAAGAACCATTCGGAGGGATCACTCCCATATTTACAACAAGTCAAAAAACAAAAGCCTAATCTAGGTCGGCGGGCTCTGAAGGCGGCGAGGAGTCTTCGCTGTTGCTGCCACTGCTCAAGTCCAGCGGCGGCTCCCGCGTGAAGCACGCCGCCACCTCGGCGGTGATGCCCCGAACAGCCTCCCAGGCGGCCCCTTCCTCGGCCTCGACCACCCCCTGCCGGACCGACTCCAGCGAGAAGTTGGGGTCTTAGCTCCGGTAGCAGGCAAGGACGTGCTCGGCCACCGCTTGGGCCAGAGCGCGCCCCTTCCGGGATGCCAACTCCTGCACGGCCCGGGAAAGAGCCTTCAAGCGCCGGCTGATCTCCTCGAAGCCGAGGGCAATGTGGCAGATGGTCTCTTGGTCCATCCCCTTCTCACCCACGTTGACTCGCCCGAGCCCGACCACCCTCACGGACCTCCGTGCTTGACAAAGGATGTCTCGCATCATCAGCTTCATGTTGGCCCGCTCGGCGACGATGGTCTCAAGCTCGTTCTTCGCAATCTGCAGCCCTTCCTCAAGGCTAATCCCCTTGACCGCGCTGGTCGAGACGCCGCTGGTCGCCGGGGCTTCGGCTTGTCCCCACTTCACCTGCTCAGTAAGGGTAGCAAGGGCCCACTCCCGGGCGGCCAGCTCGGCCTCCCATTTGGCGGCCTGCTCCTCCTGAGCAGTTAGGGCCGCCGACGCTGAGGCAGCCTCCGCTTCGCGCCGAGTAATCTGCTCCTCCCGGGCGTCCTGAGCCGTCGCTGTGATTTCGACGTCAGTCTCGCGGATCGCGACCTCTTCCTCCCGACGGTGGACTTTGGCGTGACCTCGCTCGAGCTTGTCGTTTCGACGGGCTAAGTCTGCCCGGGCGGTCTCCACAGACTTCTCGCGCTGCCCGATGGCCTCCTCCCGAGCACGGACCAACCGCTCCCGCGCAAAGAGCTCCGCGGACCACCACCGTGACGCCTGCGCCAAGCGGCTGGCCTCCTCCTGCGCGGTGATAGCCTCGTCGCGCACCTCCTCCAGGGCCTCCCGCTCCTCGGCCATCGCGCGCATTGCCCTATCGTGGGTTGCGCGGGCCAAGGCAATGCGGGCCTCCAAGAGCCGGCCGACCTCTTCTAGGCGCCCCCTCTCCTCGACGAAGGCGACGCGGTGCCTCTCGAGCTCTCCTCGCTCCGTCGCCACGGTCGCCTCCAGCCGCTCGATCACCTCCTGGGCGCTTTCGAGCACGTCCGGGAGGGGTTCCGCGACCTGGCTGGACGACGGCCGGGCGCTGGGTCCCCTGCGAGCCCTCTCAGCAGAGGCGCTCGGGGTCCCCAATGGTTGCCACGTCGGCGCTACCCTCGCCGCGGCCACTTGCCCCGCCCTCGACGTGCTCGTGGCGGGCTCGGCCGGCGCCGGCTGCTCAGGCGTGGTCGCTGCACTCGGCTCAGGGCAGGGTGGCGCCTGCGGCTCCGGATTGGCCGGCGCGCTCGGCTCAAGCGCGGGCGCGCTCGGCTCGGGGGCGGGGGCCGACCTTGGCGCCTCTGGTCGCCTCTGGTCGCCGGCGGGGTCCTTGGACGACCTGAAAACAGAAAAGGGTTGCACCCTAACTTACATCCGGGCAAATGCTCTTGGGAGAAAAAGGGAACTCACGTAGACTTTGGTCCGCGGTATTGCCATCGAGACTCTGGAATCTTGAATTCCGGGCCCTGCGGCTTCGGCCCGAGGTCTGCCTTCCTCCTCTTCGGCGGGGGGCTCTGCCCCCCGGGCCGTTGAGGAGCCGCTGTAGAGCCTGCCTCCGGCTGCGGGTCGGCTCGGGCACCCGCTGTCGCGCCGCCGGCCCGACCTTGGTCTTCGAGCTCCCGCGCCTTGGACCTTGCCTCTGTCGCGGACTCCGCACCGGACGACTGGCCACCCCGGCCTCCTTCTTTCTCATCGCCCGCTGTCAGCCACTGCCGTGGAGGCGATGGCGATGACAAGGACGTCGGCTGGGGAACGAACGACCGGGGGTGTTTTCCTTTGTCCCCTGGGGCCACCGCTCCGCTACCAGCGGCGCCTCTCTCGCCGGCCTGATGGCTGCTGCCTGGGGCTCGTGTACATCCAGGCGAACCGGGCCTGTTCCCGCAGAGGCGCCAGGCGGCGGCGCAGATAGT
This sequence comes from Phragmites australis, assembly GCF_958298935.1. NCBI lineage: Eukaryota > Viridiplantae > Streptophyta > Magnoliopsida > Poales > Poaceae > Phragmites > Phragmites australis. Next base: position 43,079,047 of record NC_084922.1, on the reverse strand, counting down.
TCGCCACCACCATCACTGACGTTAGCCCTGCCCGGCGCAGGTCATCGATGCGGTTTAGTACCGGCTGCATCCGCTCGTCCTCCGCCGGAGCCGCCTCCCAGATCGGCCTGTGGGGCTCCACCACCGCCTCCGACAGCATGAGGCGGTCGTGGGGGTTGACGTCGACATGGACCCAGTCGCATTGCCAGTCTTCCCACTTGCTCTGCAGTATCTGCGGGATGTATAGCTCCGCCAGCTCGTCCTGCAGCCAGAAGTTGCAGCACCCGGCGACGTCCACGGTGGAGGAGCCTCTCTTCTTCCCGGCCGGCCGCAGGATGAAGAAGTGGCGGAATAGCGCCACCGACGGTGGCACTCCTACGAACATTTCGCAGAAGTGCGCGAATATGGCCAGAATGACCACTGAGTTCGGACTCAGATGGACCAACTGGATGCCGAACGTGTCCAGGATCTGTAGGAAGAACGTCAAGAACGGCAGCATCAGCCCAGCCGCAACGAAGGAGACGAAGACGATGATGCGCTCCGACCGGTCCGTGACGGGCGGGAAGCTCGCTGGCCTTACCACCGACGCCTCCCGCTGGCCTTCGGGCACCATCAGTTTTCGGACCTTCTTGGCCCCCTCCTCGTTGACAATCCTTGACTCCGGCCGTGAACAGTGGCCCCCAAGCACTCGGTCCCCCGAGGACCCGAACAGCCAGCTCCGGGAGAGAGTGCTCGGGGCCATGAACAGTAGCCCCCGAGCACTCGATTCCCCGAGGATCAAGAAAGGGCATATCGGGGAGAGAGTGCTCAGGGCTGTGAACAGTGGCCCCCAAGCACTCGGTTCCCCGAGGGCCTAAGAAGTCCTTCGCCGATGGCCCCCACAGAGGTCCAGCGGTGAGGTGTCAACCAGTGAAAGGCCTAATGCTGCATTTAAGAGGGCGCGTGGCCTGTCACCTCCAACTGCTCCCCCACGCTTGCTGTCAGTCCCTGTCATGGCCTGGCAGGGAGGCGTGGGGACATTTAATGCACGGGTCCCATTGCGGGACATCCAGCGCGCCTCGGGATAACATCGTGAAGCCCAAGGTGCCCCGCCTGCCGCCCTAATGTGTCAGGCCTGCTCTGACCGGGCGAGCATGCCGGGCTGCCCGGTGGGCCCTCCCTACGGCGCCCGTTAAAGAACGGCATGATGACCTACAAGACCGAACGGGGACGTGTTTTCAATCCCCCCCCCCGGGTCACTTCGCGCAACAGCTCATGATGGTTGCTTTCCATTTATGGTGCCTTGGAACTCACGCCATCCCTTTCTGGGCACGCTACCGGCCCGGCGGGTATTTAAGGCGGGGCGGGCTCCCCGGGAAAAGGAGGACGGGAGATGAGATTGAATCTTCGGTAACCGGCGACAAGCACAGAAGCTCAGATCACCTAAGAACAAGGAGCCCGAAGCCCTAGACTAGACAAATATTCTTGTAACCCAGCAGAACCTCTGAAAGACATTCTCATAGCATTTATAGCATACACACAGGAGTAGAGTGTTACGCTCAGTGCGGTCCGAACCTATCTAAAAATCTCCTGAGCATTTACTGCTTTCTGCATCCGATCCTTCCATTCCACCTGCATCGCATTTACACCTATTTATTTCACCCGCAAAACAGATTCAGAATCATCCCTCCGACTGAATCTCAAAGGAGGTCCCTCTGGATCCCTGCTTGAGGAATTCACCCTCCGACATGTATTAACTAAGTGTGAAACCGAACTAGTTATGCTAGATGTAGTGCTTGGTACTGGAAAAAAAAATGAGGAGACCTCCAGCTTGCTAGTACTTGGTGTATCAAACAGAGGTATCACCACATTGGCCGAACCCACATTGGCTCGGCTATGAATTTGTTGCATCAACATACTTTGTTGTATAGGCAAAGGTGATATGAATTGTGCCGATGAACCTAAAGGGACCCACTGAAATTTAATATCATTATTGGAATTTGAGGTGCTAGCATAATACAGTTGGGGCTGTTTTTACCTTTTTCGTCTTGCAATTCAATAACCAAAGCCCTAACACTACTAGTTAGCACATGATCCAAACTTTTAACTAATGTTTCAGAATTATTAAACACAGTAGCACCAACGGATTGGTCAATCATATATGCAATTTGCTCTTGTAAATCATGAGGAGAATCACTCACATTGGGCTTTACCTCATGTTCTGTGTGGACGATCGACGTTGGATCACTCTTCTTGATTACGTCTTGTCTTGTTTTCTAATAGCATGCAAGCATCATCCTCTCCACCTCTCACTTTTGAGCTTCAATGGTTTAACAATCCTCCTCGGGAAGCTCCTCAAGCGACGGTGCGATAATGTTGTCGGGGTTGATTTCGGCTCCCACTTGAGACATGGCGCAGTAGTAGCTCGGAGAGGAAGTGGACGTCAAAACCCTAGGTGTTGATGTCGATGGAGAACCAGAGATTCCCAGCAAAGTCGCCAATTTGTGTTGGCGCAAAATTTGGCAATCCCGTGCAACACAAGAATCCGTCCTGGATAACTATCGCTTTTCGCAACAACACACGACTTATTTACAAGCAAACAAGCAAAGGATTTCGACTGACAATTGTGAGAGCCGCCATCCGAACAATTTACAAGTAAATCGACAAAGAACTACCACCCAAATTATTGGGATTCAAAGTAGCAGTGAGGAACTACCCTATAACTACTCTAATGTGCAGAAAAGTTAAGAAGATCGAAAAGTATATGCAAATTTTGCGATTGACTGAGTTGTTGCGATCGCCTCCACCCCTTAACTATTTATAGGGGCGACTTGAACTTGGCTCTTATGGAATACGACTCTACCTCTGGTCTACATGTGCCATGTTCAGTAAAAAAAACATGAAAAGCATCTGAACATATCTAGAAAATGCAATCGAGTTGGACTCGAACTAAACACCGGATGGTCCGGTGAGAACAAAAATGTGAACACCAGACCATCCAACGAGTTCAAAGAGGCTGGAACCCTAAACTTATTTTTAATGCACACCAGATGGTCCGATGTAGGAAATGAACTCACCAGAGGCTTACACCAGACCAAGATTTCTGAACTCTCTGTAACAACTTATATTTGTGCACATCAGATAATCCGTCGATCACCGGATGATTTTCCCAAATAGCAAAATTCTCTGCAAGAAAATTTTAATATTCAACGGATAGTGCGGTGCTTCACCGAATGCATCACCGGACAACTTTTTTCAGAGAGCAAACCTTCTGCAGAAATCGAGTTAAGCTCACCAGATAGTCCGGTGCTTCATCAGACTACTCACCAGATGAATTTCAGAAGATGCAATTCTCTGTAACCACTCTGCAAGAAATTTTGAACTCACCAAATAATTCGATGACCACACCGAAACCTTCACCGGACCAGTGTCTAGGACTTTGAAACCCTTCTACAGAATTCCACCATTCCACACACCGGATAGTCTGGTGATGACATAGCCTTAAACACCGGACTATTCGGTGTGTACAATTTTTTTTTTTTTGACCATGTCATTTTTTGCTATCAACAGGTTCATAAGTCCTAAGAAATATGGAGAGCATCGCAAGAAATCTAAAACAAGATCGTAGAGGAAAAGGCTGAAGCCCACATCGATAGATCTGCCCATAGCAGTGAGACAGTAGAGGAAACCAAGAAGAAAGACTCTTCAATCATCATAATTTATACAACTCAACACTGATGGTCAATGGCTATTATTCTTCCCAAAATTTTGGTTTGACATCCAGATCAGATGGCTACTAGATTCCAAATTGAAATACATGGCTCTTCTGTAGTACATACAGGCATACAGCTTTACAATTCCAGAAGAATTAGAAACAGACAGAACAAATATGGAAAAAAAAGTATAGCTACGAACTATGGCTGAAAATAACATGTGAATTACCAGTTGACTGTTAGAACTCGTTCTTTGGCTGCTCTGGAGCGATTGGCAGTTGCAACTGGTCCAACGGTTCTTGTGGTGAAAATTGCTCTGGTTGGTCTGGGGCAATTGGCGAATGCAACTGGCCCAGTGGTTCTCGTGGTGGCAATGGTGCTTCAAACAAGTCCTGCTGCTCCTTCTGTGGCAATGATGGTCGCAACTGATCCTGTGGCTGCTGTCCTTGAAGAGTTGGTTGTGAGTACTGGTGCTGATCACCCTGCCAAACCCAAACAATATCCTTGAGCGCTGGCCTTATCTCCTCTTTCACTAGCTTTTGATACTCCATAGTGTCCCCGTTAGTCTTTTTCAACTCAACTAAAAGCAAAGAAGGGGCAACCTCAAAAATCTCCGCATCAAGCTCAAGAATACCCTTCTTTCCTTCCTTTGGAGCAGCCAATTTCAAGATTCCATTATCTTTCTTCTTAACTTTAAGCTTTAAGCGTTTGGCAAGCTCCTTCAACTTTGTAAATACTGTCGTTAAAGGCTGCCTGGTGGTAAATCGTTCTTCCCGACGACCATACTTATCCTCAAAAAACCCTGACAAATTAAATCCTGTTGAAAGAGAGATAATGTCAAATGCATTGAAGTTTGGGAGGCTTAATGATCCTTGATTTCCCTCAGACGTGCTGCACTCTGTCGAGCCAGAGGTTGTAGCTTCACTTGTAAAAGCATTCTCTGTTGTTTCTGCCTCATTTTTCTTTGCATTTACTTCAACAGGTCTTCTGTACCAAGCACTTCTTTTTATCCTTGAGATAGACATTCTAGTACTTGGATCTGGATCAAGGATTTTACTTAGCAGTTCCTTCAGCTCAGCAGAAAAAAAACGAGGGTATCTAAACTCTGCTCTGGAAATCTTTCTGTACATTTCTATCAAATTTGTGTCATGGAAAGGAAGGTAGCCAGCCACAAGAACAAACAGAATTACTCCACATGACCATATATCTGCCTTTGCACCATCATAGCCTTTCCTGCTGAGCACTTCAGGAGCAACATAAGCCGGAGTTCCACATGTGGTATGGAGGAGTCCATCTTGCCTCTTAGACTCAGCTAGGGCACTCAAACCAAAATCTGAGACTTTAAGGTTTTCATTCTCATCCAGTAGAAGGTTTTCGGGCTTCAAGTCACGATGATAAACACCTCGACTGTGGCAATAATCAACAGCACTAATTAATTGGTGGAAATATTTTCTTGAAGCATCCTCACTAAGCTTTCCCCCTTTTGCTATTTTGTTGAAAAGCTCACCACCTTTAGCATACTCCAAGACAAAATAAATCTTACTCTTGCTAGCCATAATCTCAAAAAGCTGCAGAACGTTTGGATGCTTCACTAATCTCATTATTGAAATCTCCCTTTTTATCTGTTCCATGAGCCCAACCATCATGACCTTGTCCTTGTTGATCATCTTAATGGCAACAGCTTGGCCAGTTGTAAGATTCCGAGCATAATAAACCTTTGCAAAGGTTCCTTGTCCCAACTGTTTACCGATTTCATAACGTCCCATCAAAATTGTCCTCCTACCGTCCATCCGATCAAGCTATGCAAGGATAGTAAAATGAAGAAGCACCACACCACTTATATAAAAGAATGCAGGAGATGTTAACTGTCGCCTCCAAGGTGATGATCTACAAATATAGAGGCCTTCAATCTAGTGTGCTTTAACACACGGAAAAGAGGAATGGTATCAGGATGAAGCACATTCTCATGAGAGCCCAACAATATCAGCTTGAACAGAGCTCGAGTCTTGTTAGCAAGAAATATTTGCTTGTTTTTGTGCAGGCACATCTTTCTGCATCCCCAAGTCTCAGCGGTCACAGGTTATAATCTGTCAGGTGGAAGAACAAGCTGGATTGGAATAGATATACACAGAGGTATAGACAATTGCGACTAAGAGATAAGTTGCTAAACAGAAAACCAACAGCACTTGAGAATATTAGGTGAATTTGATGGGCATTACATCTCAATTGCAGTATGGCTCCAGCACCAACCTTGCATTATTGGATAGAGACCCAAGATGAGCCGGTTTAAACAATTATTAGGCATACAGGTCCAATACATATACCAGCCATCAAAAGTTCAGAATAGCCATGATCCCTGATGATTTTCAAGATAAAACGGTCCCAAGTTCTAAGCCACGCCAACACAAAGCTTTGAAATGCACCCGAACCTTGGGTCCTAAGTCCTATGGCGTCGCACAATCTCGTGCCTGTTCGTTCCCAAAAAAAAAACGGCCTATGGCGTCAACTGAGATCAGTGTAGCGGCGCTGAAGAACAGAACCGTTGATGCATGGATTAGATTGGTTCGCCAGGCCCACTACTAACATCAGGAAAGGAAGACAGATTTGGAATTTTGGAATCGATAGTTCATTGCTCAAAGCAGTTAAACAAGATCAGCTAGAACCAAACTCATTCTTAGAAGAAGGGGAAAAAACATCCAAGCAAGCTAGGATTCCTTACCAGAAAAACAACTTAGTGCCAAGTCCAGATGGATCTCGACTCCATGGCAATCCAACGCCGGTAGAGGGGGCGACGAGGATGACGACCGCGACGGAAGAGCTCCCTCGGGGCGATCGGAGCGACGACTCCGATCTTGCGAAGCGGTCGGGGGCCGATTGGGTGCTTGCCCGAATTCCCGTTTACTCAGTTGCGAAGCGGACGGAGGCCAGTTGAATTCCCTGCTGGTAGGAGCTAGGGAATTTTGTGTAGGCTCCAGAAGAGGCTGCTGCCCTGCGCTGCGCCGTCAGGTTTCGGCCTCAGGTGGCACAGCACAACCGGGCGTTTTCTGCTTCGATCCCTCGGAATCTTCTAATTCAGCTCCTAGCTCATGTTTTTTTTTTTTACTCTTCACCACTCAATACAGCTGTAGAATCTAAATATGAATACGCGCACTCACTCTACATACATCTAACGCACGCACATATTAATTCTACAACTACACGTAACTTAAAGAAAATGTACATCTAGAGATCACCAGAACTCATCGAGAATCTCGTAAACGATAAGCATATCATAATCCCTTCTGTAACGCTACGTCGAAAGAACCGAAGAAAATCGAAATAAATCAGAACCTAAACACGTCACCCAGTCATCTATCCCAATCATCTAGCCCGAACGGGTTGCTCACCACCCGAGCCTTACCACCGTGCCGAAGGCACGTTCGCTAGCTCGTGTTTGTTTGGCGGCGTGCTCCCACGACGAAGCAAGTGGGCGGCAGGTTAGCTGTCCACCGTTGTGTAATCGGGCTGAGGGAGAGAGGTTGCGGGCGCTTTTGCTCCTGGGCTGGGCCATAGACGCCGGCCGATAATCATTGGCTGCTGCTCATCGTGAAGCGGGGCAGGTGAACAGTCCCCAGAGAGGCGATGGCGCACTTGTGATTCCTAGAGAACACGCAGGGCCAAACGCGTGGCTTCCTACTGACGGCCGGTGGGCCGGCGCGACGCGGTAGCCGTTGACGGAGACGGGAAGCGAGAGCACGAAAGAACGCGTGGCGAACGGGGAGGAGGAAGGAGAAACAAAACGGAGAGGCTGAGCTGTCGTGGTACTGGTAGTGGCCGTCACGCCACCTCGCCGCTGGGCGGCAGGGCGAGGCCTGAGCGCCGCGCGCTTTCTCGTGACCCGATAGCCGTACCATTGCGCGTTCGCGACGACCGTGCCGCGGCACCAGCCTGAGCCCGACGCGTGTAGGGGCCGGCGCCTCCCCACACGAGCGCCACCACGTTTACCGTTCTCCAGGCTCCAGCGAGGCACAACGGCGCTGCCATGTGTTTTGGCTGGGCCGTTGCAAACTTTTCGTTGCGTGCTTCTCTACGCACGACCTTATTGGGCATGACAAAAATGTTTGTTACGAATACTAAATCTGTTAATGGGCTGAAATCCATATTAGATTTTTATTTTTTATTTTTTTATTAAAAATTAAATAAATAAATTTATCATCGTAATAATTGCACAAATAAGCGTTTGTAGCCCCATGAGAAGGTTGCAGCCCTCTGAGAGAGCGGTTAGATCTTCTTACAGCCTCCTGAGAAGGTTGCAGCCCTCTGAGAGAACGGTTAAACCTCCTTACCGCTCTCTGAGAGAGCGGGTGGCCTAACCACCCCCTCAGAGGGCGGCTGCACCCAGTGGAAAGGCGGTTAGCAACCTTACTGCCCTCCCAAGGACAGTTATGACATTTTATTTTGTAAAAATTGCAAAATTTAGTGTATTTGCTCAAAAATTGAAATAGGTATTTTGCAAATTTTGGAATTAAAATGATTGAAAAGTACTGAAAACGGTATATTGGGGAAACGAGAATTTGAAGTAGGTTACGTATTATTCGGAGGATAAAAATCAATATTTGTGAACAAATTGTATATGTGAAGCACTCGCAGCATATTACGCGGGTATGAGGTTGCGAACGGCAACAAACATAAGATTAAACATATGGTGCAAAACATTACATTAGACTGTAACCACGATGACACAACGAGAAAAAAAAAGGTGGCATGTACGGTTCGCACAAAGACCTACTTATTAGTGCGCCGCTCCTAATCATAACATGCCTTAGGGAGTGAAAACATGTCGGGTTACATTAGATACTCTCTATTGAGTGCACATAGGATATTTTTCCTTTCGCAGGGCATCGGGACCTGCCGCCTTAGTGCGACAAGCTCTCTCCCGCTTCCTTGCCCTCTCAGCCTCCTGAGCCTGAGTCGCGGTATGGTCGTGTGTTTCCTTCCTCATACGCTCTTTTTCCTGCCGCTTCAAGCGTAGTTCCTCTTGCTGTTACTCATACTCCCGACATGCGTAAGCTTCTTTTCTCCACCTCATGGTCATGTCGACCCACTGCTTTTGTTCTTAATTTTGCTCAATATCGAGCCATTGAATAAAATCACAGATCGGTGGAGGGGACTGAACAAATAGAACAAGATGAGAGGTTAGTAAAACAGGGTGTGAAATCGGTAAAGATGTGGCTGATATTTGTTGCTATACCAGTGGATACTCATATGTTCCATGTTGAGGCTTGTCATATTAGTAGTTGGCATACATGAAGAAGCGCAGCCCATAGGTGTATGAGATGTCCTGCGACTCGCGAAACCTGCAACGGTGACCACAGAAGACATCGGTGGTTCGATCCCTTAAGGGATGAAAATCCCCCAATGTTTCTTTGGTGGGTTTGGTGGAGCTAAGGAAGATATTGTCGTTGAGAGAACTGAGAAATGAGTGGTGCATCAATGTATGGAGGTTGGACTATTTATGGTGGAGGAAGGCAGGAGCATTGGATTCCCTCTTGAAGAAAGGAGTGGGTGGAAGGGCTTAAAGAATGGCAGGAGCATTGGATTCCATCTTAAAGAATGGGAAAGTTATAGCATTGATGCTGGATAGAGATTCTATGTGTATTGGTACATGTGTTGTCATTAATTTTTTGAAAAAAGTTGTCCCGTGTTGTCACTTCTTGTCTAAAGCCTGCGCAAGGAGACATGTGTTGTCATTTCATGGTTAAAGTTGAGCGGTCATATCGTTTCTGCAAATTACGCCAGGAAAGAGGTGATGTTGTTTAATGGTTAAAGTTCAGTAGTGTGGTCACTTCGTGAGTAAAGTTAGACTCCCGACAGAGTTATCGAACGGTCACTTCGTGTATAAGTAGCTTTGTAAGATATACTTTTCTAGGTCTATCGTGAACGGTTCATACATGGCCGAGGACGATAGAAAGTAGCGTGCGGTCATGTTGGATTAAGAAATGCAACTAGCGCGATCACATTGGAATAAGAAATGCAGTTACGACATGGTAAGTGGACCATAAAGATTACATGCGTCCGAATACGTAAGAATACATCGCGAATCGAATATGCATATGTAAGTTACAAAAACAAATGTACAATCCTACTGTTGTCTCTCCCGCTGCTGTCGGTCGTTCCCCCCATCATGGTCCCGCTGCCGCTGCCGCTGGTTGACCCTCACGTGGCCCCTGGAGTAGGTGATGGGGTCGGGTGGACCGACCTGCCTGTTAGGCCTGGTAGGGAGCACTGGTGTCGAGGCCTCGTCCTGCGTGGGTTGTGTCCGAAGCGGAGCATTGGGTACCTAGGACCGCTGGAGGACGTCGTAGTCTGGTGTGCCCCCGAAGAAGTCCCACACGAGGTCGTACGCGGGTTCGACTGTCACGCTCCGACATAGGGTCCAACAGTAACAGTTGCCACATGTTTATACGAACTTTGATAAACATGTAAGTCTAAAATGGAAATTCAAATTTCATTATATCAATAACTCCTCTGAAACTACTCTATTTATTACATCTGATATTGCGGAAGCTAAAATAATCAAGTGGAAAACATATCAACTACTAGATGGATTTATTTTCCCTCCCGTTGGCTACGTCTATGGCTCATCTTCATGCCCCGACATTGGTTCGATGGCATGACCATCACTGCTTTCAGCTACAAAAAAAATAGATTAAAGCAAGGGTGAGTACGATAAATCACACTCAGCCAACAGACACACAAAATAGTAGATTATTTCACAAATGTTATTATTATTTTTTCTTTAGTAAAACTCTGGTGTTACACATGACCGTAAGCTTCCCAACCCAGAAGTCACAGGGGTGAAATTTCACACTTTTTAATCTCTTAAGAGGGGTACTCCGACATCAGCAGTCCCTACTAGAACCTAAGTCCCAGCAGAGCTGAGCCCTTAATCCCACGAGCAACGACAACCTTGACTTACTAGTATCGGTCGCTCCTACGGATCCATCACCGATTACTCTGTTCTATACAAGAGTCATTCTCTGTGGAGAACTCAGACAGTCCCACACCTGAACTGTGATCGGTACACAATATGTTTGCTGTCGTAACACCAGCATTTTACAACATAAAATCAAAACAAACTACACATAATGCATACTGTAAAAAGGTACGCATGCATATATTAACATAAGAACACGAAGAGAGAGCATAAGCTACTAGGGTGGTCCGCTTGCCTGCTCTGCACCGCGGTTGGCCAACACTGAGCTACCTCTTACTCCTGCGATCCTTGATTTCCACCCAGAACAAGTTGTTTGATTTTCAGTGTGGCGTGCCCTCTTAAGCATGGCCACCACTGCTATTTATAGGAAGCAAGGATATGTCCAAGTTATCTCGTGCTATCCAGTTGCCTTTTGAGAAAATGAAAGGATGACCTTTCGGTACATACAGGTGAGCCTAAGAGCTAGTAAGTTTGTAGGTCTTCTACTGAGGTTAGTCTGCTGGCTCTCTCTCAGCCAAGCAATAGCTAGCAAGATTTATTTAATTGGTTTGGGTGAAGCCAAATTTTTGTGCATGTGTGACCAGGTGCAATGCAACGCCATATGCTCATGATGGCTAGTGTACTTCCCAGTTCAGTTAATCTTTATCCTAGTGTCTTCTTCCTTTGTCTCTAAGGTACGAGAAACACCTGATGGGTTTGTCTTCTTCCCAGCTTTAGTTAATTTTATTTTTATTTTTTTTATGGGCATTACACCGGCTCAGCCTCATCCTCCTGACTAGGGTACGAAGACTGCGAAGGATCCGCTGGCATCCATGTGTACTGGCTGGAGGGGCCTATGAACAAATAAATGTATTACATATGGAAAATATGGAAATGAAAGTAGTTGTACAAAATGCACTATTGTACCTGTGTGGTATGCCGGTGCAGCAGAAGATGGCCAGGCGGACGTGTCGTAGTAAGGCTCAAACGGTGGTGGTGGGATCGATCGCGGGGCAGCTGAAGACGGGCCGACCTCATCACCAAAATAACCTGTGGACAATATTAGATATATTGCTGAATATATTGAATACGGGGATGTAGTGTCGCCCAGTACCTGAGGGTGGAGGCATAGGGCTCGTTCTACGTGGTTGCGTCAAGGCGTGTGTAGGTGCACCTAATATTTATTTAAAATCAATGCACCAGTAAGTAACAAATATATTTAAACGCCGTGTGAATAAAAAATCCGTACATATTGGGTCTGGGCCAGCATGGCGTGGTAAAAGGGGTCGTGTGTGTGCCGACACCGATGAATGGCGGTGCACATCAGACCTCCGGACAACTCGGAGTAGACCCCACTAGACCTAGGAGGCGCTCCTGCAACGTCTGTGGTGGACCGGCAAGAGGTAAGCTTCAAGGCCCGCGCGGTCTTGTCAAAAACCCGCTTGATGAACCCCGCTACATCCGACACATTGAGGTGCACCTCTTGCCTGAGGCGGTCCATGATATCAGCTGCGTCCTTATGGATATCATAAATGATATCGGCCTGTGGAAACAAACAAGAAATAACAATTTCAATTTATAGTCATTGTTACGCGAGTATGGAGTACCAAAATAAGATGTAAATTACATATACTGCCAATGCAGCGTCCTCGTCCCAATGGACCGAGTACGCCTCCGTAGTCGACGCGACGTGGGGCCAGACACACTCTGGGGTGTAGGTGACCCGTGTACGTGTACGTGGCACGTACCATGTCGTAAGTAATATTGACAATATTCTACTAAATACAGTATTTTCTAAACTCTAGGTCATACATGTCTAAACCCTATGTCATACAGTGCTACTGTACTTATTAACAACAATAAAAGTATACAAGAAATTATCGGAAAGTGATCTTCAAATTCGCGGATCAAATGCAGCAGGGTTTCGCCACGCTCTCTTCCTCTCCTCTCCTCTCCTCCCTCTTCAGAGCTTTCTCTTTTTTCGGATTAAAATGAGAATTTTATCTCAATTTTCACCCTTTTATAGAGAAGGGAGGAGGTGGGGAGGTGGGCGGGCAGCCTCCTTACCGCCCCCTGAGAGTGCGGCAAGGGCCCTAACCGCCCTCTCAGGGAGCGGTAAGGGGTCGACGTGAGCGGGAAGGCCGTACGCGCCCTGTGAGGGAGCGGTTAGGCCATCCGCCCTCTCAGGGGTGGTAAGGAGGCCTAACCGTCCTCTCAGAGGGCTGCAGTCCTCTCAGGGGGCTGCAGACGCCTATTTTCTAATTATTACGATGATGAATCTATTTATTTAAATTTTTAATTGAAAAAATATATATAAAAAAACTCCATATCAAAGTGTTCAACTGAAGCACAACGAGCCCAGCACTTCGCCTCCCAAAACCATACCAATCTAACCCACTATCAGCTTCAGCCCAAACCAATCTAGCCCCATCTCCTCTGAATGGTTTCAACCCGTTTTGGAACCGTGGTTTGTAACCCGTTCCCACCAAACCCAGTTAGCACCCAGCCCGTTCTGCATTTGGACGGAATTGGGCTCCTCATCAGCTGCGGCCCATCGACTCGTTCGACTTGAGATCTGGCAGCTTTGCTTCAATCCATGACACCTCTCTGATCATGGATTTATTTATTTTTCCTAGTGCTAGCTTCGATGCTGTTTGTGCAACTCTGCTTTGTTCATCTCAATTACTTTTTTGTATTGTATCGACGTGAAACTAGTCTGTCCGAGCAAGAACTAGATGATATCCAGTTAGCACTCAAGCCTTCAAGACAGTGTCACAAATTATAAAATGTCACGTGTAATGAACAAGAAACAGTAACAAAAATCTAGAAAATTCACACAAATATGTAAACGGTCAAAGAATTAAATAAAAATATGAACGAAAGTAAAAAACAAATCAAGTTGCTAAGTCAATTTTCTCATTCACCGTCTTAGTCCTTACATCAAAATACAGTAAGACAAAATCATAAATGATGGTTGTTTTAGTTGGCCTGCCTGTTCTTTATAGCGGACATGCCAATTTGGAGGCTACAAAAGCTGTCACCGGCCTGTTCAAACAAGAAACTAACCTGTCAATTTCACCTGCAGTTCTACCACAAGAAACCTACTAAAGTTACCTAAACTGAAACCACAAAAGGACATTTATCTTAACAATGGTTGTTTGTTTACGAGCAAAAACAAATTCACAGTATTCTTAACCTGTGGTATTCGTAAATCTGATGTGTGAGAAGCATATATGTATGTATATTCATTTCTTAATTTACAATTTATTCCGTTTAGAAATAGACACGGCATTAAAGCTTCATAGCAATAAACCCAGCAAAACGAGAGAGAAAAGAGCCTTGCACCTGGACCTGGTGTGGTGTTTCTTTCACGTCGCCTACTGTTAATGGAGAAGTGAAACCTGCGCCGGCGCCAATAGATCAAGTAACTCTCAGCTGCCAATTTCTTTGCAGGAAGCAACAGTGACACTGAAGATGGACCTCACCTGCAGTTCACGAGACTTGGTGACGTGCGCTTTGTGCAATCAACGTATTTCAATTGGAATACGAGTACACGACATGTACAGAGGGAATACATTTCAGATGAATTTCAGGGAAAATATATAATCTTAGACGAACCAGGTTCAGGCTGCGTTTCGGTTTTCAAACAGCAATTTTGGTTTCGAGTTCTTTCTTGGTGACAGAAAGGCAGCAGCGTGAACAAGGGCCAAGCCCTGCAGCAAGGAAGAAAACGCTACGCAGGACGGCATTCCTGCTGAACAAACAAACAAGGAAACAGAGGACGAGGAGTAAACACAGGCTCTAGCAGCAGAGTTCAGCTATCGCCAAACATTCCTGAAGATGTGTCCGTTCCATTCTTTTCCATACAGATTGGCCACGAGATAAGAATGGCCATAGTTGATTCTGAGGTTTGAAGGCAAAGTGGGCAGATGCAATTGAGTTGCCAATCTCTTTTGGTTGAGCTCCTTTGGCATCCGAGACCATTTCACTAGCACCTGAGAGATCGATTCGTCACCTCGGCAAACCACTCGACGTTGCAAAATCATCTGTGGTACCTGAAACTGCACGTCAGTGTTAGGTAAAACTGAAGTTACCTGAGTGTTGCCGATGGCCTTCTTGAGTTGTGAGACATGAAAACCCGGGTGGATGGAACTTTCGATTGGTAATTCCAGTTTATAAGCAACATGTCCACTCGATATGGCCCGAGAAACTTGAAAGCTAGCTTCTAAAAGGCACGAGGCGCTAGAGAAGACTGCACATATGGGTAGATTTTGAGGAAGACCTGATCACCAATAGCAAAGGAGCGCTCAGATCTGTGTTTGTCAGCTTGTGATTTCATTCTTGTTTGAGCTCGGAACAAATGCTATTGAATTACTGACATCATAAGTATTCTTTCAATTAACCACTGTTGAACATCAGAAATTGGGTTGACAGCAAGGAGGTCCAAGGCCATCTCTCTTGGTTTGTGACCATAAAGCACTTCAAAAGGAGATAGCTTAAGAGAAGAGTGGAAATTAGTGTTATACTAGTACTAAGAGAATGGTAGCCATTTAGGCCATTGCTTAGGAGTTGTATGAACAAAACACCTTAAGAAGATTTCCACATATTGATTGACCCTCTAGGTTTGTCCATCAGACTGAGGGTGATACGTAGAACTCATTCTAAGTTGAACATGTGTGAGTTTAAACAATTCTTGCCAAAATTTGCTTGTAAAAATAGGGTCACGGTCAGAAATGATAGCTTGAGGTAATCCACCTAATCTGTAAATAGTATCCATAAAGACTTGGACTATCTTGATAGCAGTAAATGGGTGAGAAAGAGCAACGAAGTGACCATATTTTGAAAAATTATCAATGATCACCATGATACAGTTTGAAGTACCTGATCGGGGCAATCCTTCAATAAAATACATAGAGATGAGCTGCCAAGCACCTTGTGGAACTGGAAGATACTCTGGCAGGCTAAGTGCTTTAGCCCTGTCCAGTTTGGCCTATTGACAGGTGAGACAAGATTGCACAAAAGCATGAGTGGTTGCCTTCATCCCCTTCCAAGCAAACAATTGCTTTAGTCTTCTGTAAGTAACCAGAAACCCGGAGTGACCCCCTACTGCTGAAGACTGGATAGCAGATATGAGTTGCAATTGCAATTCAGGATTAGCACCAAACCAAATCCTACTTTTGTATCTAAGAAGTCCATCCTTGAGAGCAAACTGTGGGAGTGCTTGAGAATCAACAGCTAGAGCAGTGAGCATTTGTTGAGCCTTAGGATCTTTTTGATAACTCATTTGGACAGATTCTAACCAAATAGGGTGACTAGCAGAGATGGCTAACAATTGTCCAGGAGGGTTAGGATGCCTAGAGAGGGCATCAGCCACTTTATTCTCAATGCCCTTCTTGTACAGGATCTTGTATTGCAAGCCAATTGACTTAGTGAAAACCTTATGTTGTCAATGGGTATGTAATCTTTGATCAACAAGATGTGTGAGACTCTGATGGTCAGTAAAAATGACAAATTCAGCTAATTGTAGATATGACCTCCATTGATCAATAGCCACCAATATTGCCAAATACTGTTTTTCATATGTAGATAGACCACCCGTTTTAGGACCGAGAGCTTTACTTATGAATGCTAAAGTATGCCCAGCTTGTAGCAAAACATCACCTACTCCTTGAACACTTGCATCAGTTTCTATTTGAAATTGCTTGTTAAAATCAGGTAAGACCAGGACTGGAGCATGTATTAATGCTTGTTTAAGCGATGAAAATGCTACATCATGGGAAGAATTCCAGTGAAAGAGAGCATGTTTTTTCAAAAGTTTTGGCAGTCATTTACAGATGATAGCAAAATGCCTCACAAATTTTCTATAGTATCTCGCCAATCCCAAAAAGCTTCACTGTTTTGTGTTTCCAGGTGTGGCCCAATCTCTGATAGCTTTAATCTTGGATGCATCAGTTGTGACTCCTTTCTCAGATATCACATGGCCTAAATAAGCAATTTCCCTTTGGGCAAAAGTGTACTTAGAAAATTTGACTTGCCACTGATCAGCTTGAAGAAGCTGCAAGACTTGCCTCAGATGATGAACATGCTCCCCTAAAGTTCTGTTGTAAACTAGTATATCATCAAAGAATACTAGCACATATTTTCTCAACAGTGGCTGCAATGTTTTGTTCATAGCAACTTGGAAAGTATTTGGGGCACCAGTTAGGCCAAAAGCCATCACCTAAACTCAAAATGGCTTGAATGTGTTTGAAAGGTTGTCTTATATTCTTCTCCATGTGCTGGCCTAATCTGATGGTAACCAGCCCAAAGGTCTAGTTTAGAAAACCAACTAGCCAAGGCTAATTCATCCATAAACTCATTTATGATAGGTAAAGGAAATTTACTTTTGACTGTCATAGCGTTGAGATGTCTATAATCCACACAAAAATGCATGTACCATCTTTCTTTTTGACAAGTAACACTGGAGAAGAAAATGCACTTGTACTTGGTTGAATAAGACCAGTCAACAACATTTTAGAAACTTGCTTTTCTATTTCATACTTCAAAGCAGGTGCATACTTGTAGGGTCTGATATTGAAAGGTCTTGCACCCTGAATGAGAAGTATGTGGTGATCACACACTCTAGCCGGAGGAAGATCAGTAGGTGCTTCAAAAATAGAATTGAATTCCTGCAATAACTGAAGTATAGGCTGAGGATTTGTTGATGTATCTTGAGAAGCAAGGTCAGCAGTGATATGCAGAAATTCAATCAATGTGCACTCAGGCAATTCAGGTAAAACTCCTTGCAGTATGATGTTTGAGCCCTTATAAGCAATTGACATCCATTTCTGACTCCAATGCACTTTCATGGGGGAATGTGATTCAAGACAATATGTGCCTAAGATTAAATCATAATTGTGCAATGGTATAATTTTCAATGTAGACTTGAAAGAATGACCCTGAACAGTCCAGTCAGCATGCAGTAATTTAGTTGTACACTATATGATTTCACCATTAGAAACTTGAACCTTTAGTGGTGTAGGCGTAGAAGATATTCCTTGGAGCTGAGATGCCACATGTGCACTAATAAAAGAGTGAGAACTGTCCGAGTCTATGAGAATCAGTAAGGAGTAGTGTTGAATAGAACCCTATAGTTTCAGTGTATGAGGCGCATCCTGACATGTAATTGCTGCTTCAGATAAGGCCATGGACAATTGAGCTTCTAATGATTCCACTTGTTGAGGCTCTGAGGTAGTATCTTCCTCATCAGACAAAAAATCCCACATCTCTTGCATGACATGCAGCTGTACTAAAGAGGAACATCTATGCTCCCTATTCCACCTTTCACCACATTAGTGGCACAAACCTTTAGCTCTCTGATAAGCACGAAGTGAAGAGATCTTATCTTCTACAGATACATTTCGTGCTACCTCCTAGACCTCTTATGTCTTTTGCAGGACCAGTAGGCTTGTTCGTGTTTGGAGTCGGAGGAGGAGGTAATGGATATGGACCAGAAGGGACTGCCCGGTTCTGACTGTATTCAGGCTTTTTGTACCCCTTATGCTTCGCAGAGTCAATCATCTCCTCCTGCAAGAAAGCCATAACACAAGCAATATCCAAATCTTGGGGGCGTTGAACTAACACGATGGCTTTGATACCATATTTTAATCCATCAATAAAATGCATGGTATAATAACGAGGATCGATGACCGATTCATATGTAGTTAATTGATCCACCAATTCAGAAAATTGTTCTATGTACCCTGCAATAGATCCTACTTGCTTGATGCGAAAGAGTTGCCTAATCAGATGTGCCGGATGCAGCGCTCAAGTGTCTGGAGCCAACCTCGCAGCCGCACCCGAGAAGTGCATTGAGGCTACTTTTATCCAAATTGCAGGATCAATAGAGTAGAAATCAAAATAGTCCTCATAGCGATATTTCCACAATTTAGGATTGCTACCATCAAATTGTGGGAAATTGATTTTAGGGATTTTGCCATGATGATTTGGTGAGGTGATCGAGGGAATGTGTGAGAAATGGCTATCATGTGACCCACCGAATGCAACTCATCACCATAATGCTTATGATGAGGGAAATCATGCGTATTGAAAGTGCATCTAGGTCTTATGTGTAGTTTTCTAATTAATAATAATATCTATAGACTAATAATATCATTAAGTTTGTTAGTAAGTTGTTCTATAGATGATGCATGGAGGAGACATGGGCATCAAGATCAATGAGCTCTTACTGATACTCATAAGAAGAAAGAAAAACTCATATATGATTGGTGATAAGCGTGAATATTAAGTTACTTATGGAGATCAAGTAATTAAAGATACATCATTGTCAATAAAGTTGTATTGACTAAGCCGTGTGCTTTATGCTTAAGAGTGAGTTGAGGTTAATACATAAGAAGACATAAGTTGAATTGAAATCTAATATGTCAAGAGTGAAGACAAGATTGGATTTCATATATGATAAATTGAATTTCTTAAAGATGTAAAATACAAAATGGTTTTTCTATAGCAAGACAGAGAAGGGCAAGCAAGACTCGGCTGTGATGGACCATCCGTGGTGAAGGACAAACAAATGGCTTGGCGCCGAAGGACCAAGGCGATGGTGAAAAGCGAGCAAAAACTTTGCGCCTATATCATGCGAGGTCATGTGAATCTACCGGTGATTTACATAAATCACATAAATAAGCAAGAAGAGATGGAGTGACGACGATGTAAAAGTTTCCAACCCTCTAAGTTTGAAGGAAAGAAGCAGTACTTGCAGGTATTCAAAAGCTCAATGTAATTCAAACGTGTTTTATCTTTGAAGTTGAGTATAGGTATGTCGCACTATTAAGAGCGATGCAACGTGAGCTATTTGTCGTGTATCAGTGCTCAAGATTTTCTAATCAACCCAAAGTAAGAGTTCGCTTTAGGAATCTGATGCGAAAAGTGTGGAAGTATTTGAATTGGGTTTTGGAGTGTTCCTAGTTTGATTAAATATGTCTGGGATCATGAATTCGGTTGGGTTGTGTATCCCTCTGAATAAGTTTTTTTGTAGAGTCCAAATTATCAAAATCGGACTCTAGGATCAAAGTTTTCGTCGTTTACAGAGGGTCGGTTGTGTTGAACTCGGACACTCCGTGCTGACTCGGATACTCTGGGTTGGCCGGAGTCTCCGGATTTAGCTCCAAGCCGGGTGGTCTGTTAGGGCTTAAGTGTTTCACCTGGATACTCCAGGTTGACCCAGAGACTGCAGGTTCTGGTAATTGTCTGGATCCTCCGAGTTCTACTCTATCTAGGGCTCTCGGTTATACATTCTAGTATTAACCCAGAGACTCCGGATTGATCCGGATACTCTAGGTTAGTAAAAAAAATTGTGTAACGACTAGTTTTTGGAGAAAGAGTATAAATAACACCTCACCTCACCCTTGTTTGCTACTGCTTGGGCACGAAAGAAAAACCTTCTAAAGCCAAATGAACTCCCTCTCACTCTAATCTAGTGTGTGATTTGAGAAGAAAAGTAAGTTGGGTTGAGAGATTTTAAGTTTGAGTGCAAGTGAGCGTATCTCTCATCTTGAGCACTCGAGTTCATCGACAAGAAGTTTGCGAAGTATGTGTTACTCTTAGGGATTCAATCAAGGTTGTGTTGCCAGCGAGCACTCAGGGTTGTAGTGTGATACGAAAAATTTGTGAAGACTTTGATTTCACCTTCGAAATGGAAGAAATCAAGAGTGAAAACCCAAGCTTAAGTATAACTGAGCTTGGAGAGGAAAAAAGTTGAGAGAAACCCGGCTCAAATATGACCGAGCCCCTCAACGGAGATGTAGAAACCTCTAGTGGAGGAGTCTGAACTTCAGGAAACAAATCGCGTATATTTATTATAGGTTCTCTATGGATCTACTTGGAATTATCATTTGGAACATACGACTTCATTCGGTTTAAGTTAGAACTCCTTATGCGTCCTTTAATTTCTGTTTCGAGTTCATTCCCTGCTGAATCCGAAGGTTCCATATTTAACCCAAAAACTTTGGATACTGTACAATCAGATCTGAACTCAAAGTATCCGAGTCAACCCGGAGTATCCGGTGAACACTGTTTTCATGATTTTTAACTAGCATTTTTTTGCATATCTTTTGCTAATTTTGAATAATCTTTGTCACCCTAGAATTGTAACTTTCACACTTATTAGGGTGATTGTGCACTAGTTGAGCCTAGCATATTTAGCATTTTTACTTGTGGAAAATTCATTAGTTTATTTTCCGCTGCAAGTTTAGGCTAACGAAAAAATGGATAATTTTTTTTGTAAAAACGTCTATTCACCCCCCTTTATGCAACATCATTGTCATTTCACGTACCCTTGACCGTGAGATGAGAAAGGGTTGTTGGACGGGGCCGACACACCCAAACCCACGCTCCCAGTGATGTATGTTGCAGTGGTGCATGACGGGACCGACTATTGTTTGATCGGAAGGTGAGGCAGTCGCGGCCATCACCGGTGTGACGAGGAGACCTAGTGAAGGAGAGTCTTGCTTGAGAAGCACTGATCGAGGTGCTTGCGTATCACTGTGACCTCCATCTTCAAATCACCAACTGTGGTGTCGATTTGAGGCTTCCAAGCGTCAATTTGAGGCTTCCAAAGACCAATCGCTCGTAAGTGTTCGTTCAATTGCTTGAATCGCTCTTCGTGTTTCAGATTGGACTCCGCCAATTGCTTCTCAACAGTTTGCTTCAGACTCTTCATTTCATCAAACAGGAGCTTCATACTAGAATCCATGGCGCCAAGCTTCCGTTGAAACCGAGTGAAATGACGTGTGGCTCTAGTATGCACCAAAATGGTGTCTCTGATACCAAATGTTAGCAACGGGATAGGGATTGGAGAAGTGGAGAGGCAGAGAAGAAGAAGAAGAATATAGATCTAAGGAAGGCAGGTGGTATTGCTCGCCGGCCGACTCACATCACCGTGAACAAAAGGAGGAGAAATCTATTCTGTTTATAGCCTGTCCTTCCCATCTCACCGCGCCAGAGTTTTAAGCGCTCAATTCACGCACGCGACACCTCTCCCACGTATACTCATGGGCCAAGCCCACACCACTCTTACGCAGCCATTTCGGTCCAATCAACTTCACATTGGGCTGATGCACTCTTGTGCCCTTCCTGATGGATTGCGCCTGCTTATCTTCCTCATCTCCGCTTGATGCCGTAGCAGCAGTAGCATCACTAACACATCCTAACACACACACACGGAGAGAGAGGGTGCCAGAGAGCCCGTGACCTCTCGCTCAGCTTTCATGCGTCGAGGAGGAGCCGAGCAGCAGACGCAAGTGGGGAGGGAGCTCTCCGTTTACGGCGGCGTCGAGACCCAACCCAAGATAGGAGAGGACTCCTGTCAGAATAGCGAATCAGAGCTGGTGATGGCCGCTTTCTCTCTCACGCAAGTGATGGCTTGCTTCTTAGCGTGCTCCGCCTCTGTTGGCTGTGGATCTGTGGAGGAAACTGAGTTGGAGAGCGCGAAGCGGAGGGGGAGGACCCATGGAGGAGGGTGGGACGGGTAGGCGAGGCGACGGCGCCTGTCGTGGCGGTGGAAGAGTCTCTCGACAGCCTTGTTGGTCTCTCGGCCTCTCGAGCTCTCCGTTCTACGGCAGTCGGGCCTCGGGCCCTCGGTTAGTTCGACACGTGGTTTCAACGCACATTTTGGACCTAAAAAATTGAACTCATTTAAACTCTAACCAGTTTATTTTAATCGCCAGTCCAAACTGAATCAGATCATTAGGCATCTCAACCCATTCTCTACCAAACTAAATTAGCCCAACTCAAAAATCAAACCACTAAAACTGGTTTGAGATCAAACCATTAGCAGCCCACGCCACGTAGTTGGAGAACTTTTTCATATATTCTTAAATTAAAAAATATAAAAATAGATGCCAATTTTGAAAAATTATACATGTCATCCATTAGAAGATTATATCATCATCTATATCATACATTTTTTTCCTGAATTTTTCATAACTATTTCGATATTTGTTTTGAATTTTGAGAGTAATGGAACTTATCATTTTTTATTTTTAAAAAATGTCGTCCATTGGAAAGGATATGTCCTTGGCGTCTTTCTAACCAGCGACAGAGTTTAGTGTGCGATTTTTCCGAAGGAACGTTTAGTTTTAACAATTTTTCGATTTAAGAAATATAAAAATTAAAAAAGCGTAGTTGGACTTGTCTGTTGCCGATCTAGGAGTAGGCCACTTGTACGGCCTGGTAAAAGGAGTCATGTATTAATGTTGGGCCGACGAAGCTCATGTACAATTTTTTGGGCCGGCTACACCGATATGGATCAGACTTGACGACCAGGCAAATTGGTCCAGATAATGTTGTTAGCCCACGTGCGTGGAGGCCCTTACCGATTTTCAGGCTACCTAGCCAGTGCCCAGTCGCTGACAGGGTCGGATTGTCCAGCTCTACTGCAGACTCCATAGAGTTGCAGGCTTCCAGCGTCAGCACATGTAATGTTGGACTAGGAGCGTCAGCACATGTAATACAAGACTGCACATTGATGTACGCTGGAACGTGCTAGTTTACACTGCAGCATACGAGTTCCCAACTGTTCCATTCTACCACCAGATAGTAGTATCAACAACATTTAACTCCGTCTAAAAAAAGGGAAATTAGCTACAATGGTCACCACGAAAAAAAAATTGTAAGAAATTCAAATCCCAGAATAATATAAGATGAAATTAGAAACATGGAGTATCAACAGATGATCCGGACACGTGCAGGACCGAGCGGGAAGCAATCAGATCATGTCGTTGCAACTCCCTCCCTCCTCGGCAAGCGCTGACGCGCCGTACGCCCCCATGCCTCCACGGCTCGTGGTAGGGCCGTGCAAACTCCAGCGGCGCAGAACAGACATGCACAGGCTCAGTATCCCAGCAGCCGGTAGGTCACCACCACGCGCGCGCTGGCGCTGCAGATCCACCCATGCGCGCAGCGAGGACCACGACACCGCGCGCAGGCGAGCCACCCGGCCCGCTGCAATAATTCACCAGGGGGGGGGGGGGGGGGCAGCGTCCGACCAGTGCTGCACAGCTCCTGCAACTGCAAGCTGCGCTCTCGACACGCTCACCGGCCGGCCGCCGTCTGCCTGCCTCCTTGCTCGCGCGGAGTAGGCATCTTCATCCCGACTGCGGACTGCCTCCTTTACGGCATGTAGAGCCGGTTGCCGCACTTGCAACGCCATGCCTCTGGGTAGTACTCTGTTGTCACCGGCACGCCCGGCGGCACGGCCACGTGCACCGGGTAGCACGGGCTGCACTCGCCGCACTTGGACGTGCACCGCGGCGGGTACGACCCCGGCCCCTCCGCCAGCAGCCGCCGCCATTGCCCGCCGCTAGGGAATCCCTGCGAGCAGCAAGAAGAATTAATCCATCAGTGAAAGGGCATATGTCTGATCTCTCTCTTCAAGCGTACGTATCTGTCTGTAAGGTCGGGTCGCTGTCGTGCATGGCATTGCGTTGCGGTGCTGTATCGATTGGCATCACCGTTTGGTCAAAAAGCCATGGGCCCTGCCGTCGTTGAAGGGTTGTCGGACGGGGCGGTGCGCTGGCATGGCCGTGCCTGTGCGCGCTAGTGGGAACTGCAGCGTGCACCTGCCATGGCGGAGCCTGTGCGGTAGCCTTTATGCTTTGTGTGGATTTGGACTTGTGATGGGCTAGCTGAAGGCGCGTTGTGACGAATGTGGAGCAGATTGTGAGCAAGACAACTACTAAACAAGTCTTCTGATTTCTGCACGGTCGCATCGCGTTGATCCTAAACGTGCGCTGAGGCCAAGCAGCGACGATCTGCACAACCGTGTGGATTCCGACGGTGTGCAGTGCAGTAGAAGGGAAATTAGCTAGCAGAGCAGATGAATACGCACCTGATTGGCGCAAGAGGTTGCAGTTCGTCTCCAGAGTTCTGCAGAACAAAAAGAGGACAGTGAAGCTATTTAGCTAGTGATCCTCAATCGTAAGCTAAACTACAACAATGCAGTGCAA
This sequence comes from Phragmites australis, assembly GCF_958298935.1. Classification (NCBI taxonomy): domain Eukaryota; kingdom Viridiplantae; phylum Streptophyta; class Magnoliopsida; order Poales; family Poaceae; genus Phragmites; species Phragmites australis. The sequence continues at coordinate 43,054,418 of NC_084922.1, read as the reverse complement.
CAATGATCAGCTAGGTTTCTTCGCTTCAACCATGCAGTGGACTGGTATAGTCCAGCTACATGAAGAAAGAACACGCATCATGCAACAAATACGAATGAACCTCGCCAGACATAAAAATGGATGAGAAAAGCGTCACACCAACTCACTGAAACCAAAGTTCCCAAAATGGAGTAAACATCTGCGCAAAGGAGCACAGCTCGGTCGACCCATTACCTGAACGGAGCAACACAGGACTCCCTCTGCAGCCTCCGCCATCGCAAGCCCAGGACCAAGCGCAGCACAGCGAGATGGCCACGGCGAAGCACAAAGCCGCCAGCTTTAGCATGGATCTGCAACTCCATCTCCGCCTCCCCCGGGAGCACTCCATGGCCTGGGTACTCCTCAGGAACAGGCAAACAGCTCCTTTTCAAGCCCCTGAAGCCGCAGCACTGTAGAATGGGAGCTCGCCAGCCGGCCAAATTTAGGAAGCGGAAGCTGAAGCACAGGGGCAAGGGGAGACGTGACCTTTACAGAGCAAACGCATCACGCTACAGTGTTTTGAACAGTGCATGTGTGCGGCGCTGCAGTAATTTGCAGTAAAATACTGTAGGGCGACATGCAAATCACTATGACAAATTCACTGTACCATGGATATTGTATCGTTACTGTAGCAATAAATCAGGATCGTAAGTTGTAACCCCTCCCCTCAGACAAGACTACTACAGATCGTCGAGTTTAATACATCAGCTATGAAAGCACTGTACACTCGCGTACAAAAGAGCACACAGGCAGGGTCAGTAGCTGCGTACGTACCCTCCGGTGTAGCCTTGCATCCTCCTCTAGCCTCACTCGTCACGTCACTTGCTAGTTGTGTATGATTGCCTGTGCGTTCTGTTTCTGCGGATCGACGTCAATCGGTCTCACCAAAAATCAAATATTCCTCTTATTTCTGCCCGCCGGGAAACGAAGGACAGTGGTGGAGCCATGGCGCAGCTGCTGCTTGCATGTGCACCCGAAAAGCCTGTGGTACTTAGCAGAAGTTAACACAAACATAGGGTCCGAGCTGAGCTAGTGGTCCAAGAGTGATACGAAGATTGAAGATTATGGTGCTGGCGCTGGTCTTTCTTGGTTCAAGCGTGAGAACGGCACGTGTGCAGTCGTGGATTCGATTTAGATTTGTTGGATGCATGCGTGACGGATGGTTTATAGGATTTAAGGTTGTTCATGTGCACGCATGGACCAAGGATCTGTTTCTCAGGCTCTCACTCTCACAGTCTCACTAGAGAAGAGGTAACCCAATTTGACTGTGCGGTCTGACCATAGCTCATCTTGGTTGAGAGGGAACATGACTACTGTTTTTTTTGGGCAAGTTCGTCGCAACCAAAATTAGCTTCAGCTCAGATGGATGCATCCATGAAAACGTTGCAAGGTAGCGTGTCAAAAAACCAGAGTCACACCAAGTGAAGTCGGAAGCCATTTCAAAAACAAAAATGCAGTAGGACGCAGCACCATGAGTCCATGAGCATGGGCAAGTAATTGACGCCAAACTCCAAAGAAGAGAGAGACGGAGGAGCCAAGCTTGTGTGAAGAAGACGAAACGCAAGGAAAGGACACGCAATGGTTAGTGGACTCTGCATCCAGGTTCAGGCATCCAAGATAGGTTGTCTCCTAAACTGTCATCCTCTTTTTTTCACTGTTCTCTGCTGCTTTTGATCCACTGACTTCACAGGTTACAGTTTACACAAGTCCCCCTTTACAGTTTGCACACCGTGCTGTGAAGAACGAGGAACGCAACAGGTGCGCACATGGTCTATCCATACGGGCATGCAGTTGTGTCGGGCGACATCTGCTCCAAAACAAACCGAAGGTTGCAGCTTGCAACTTGCAAGAACTCCAAAAGAACAAAACACTCTCGCCGTTTCAAAATATTTCTCGCCATAGGTCTTTCCAAGCCGCAACCATATTTATTTTCAAAGCCATAAAATTATCACATCTTATCTTATATTTACTTAATTCGAGGTTTTTTTTTCCTCCACATTAATCTAAAAAAATCCTAAATTTTTTTTAAAAAAACAAAACATCCAACCGTTAAATTTATTGACTGACTAACTGTAACTATAGATCAACAATAAGATAAAATAACATAAAAAATTAAAAATAAAATATAAAGTACAGCACTAAGATCACTTCTTGCCTTGCATTTCCTTTTTTTATTATAGATATTCTTTATCTAACAAGATTACGTTAGCAAACTCCAACTTAGTTACGTTAGCAATCAACACACTGTTTCAAATCAATTAAAATATATCAATTAAATATGCGTGTAATCAAACATTATAAAATTAAAACAACAGGATGCAAACATATTACGGATTATCACATAAAAATAATATCAAAGAATTTATAATGTATTTTAAAAAATATGAGATACGGTGACAACATTAAAAATAATAATAATTTCAAAAAAATAAAGACACAAATAAAAATCAATTTGCATAACACATAAAATGAAAAATATAAATTAGATCTATTCACAAATAATAAACATGATTCCAATATTATGAAAAAATTACATTTATATTTTACATTCTAATATTTAAATATAAATAGCTGATGTATCTTAGTATACAACCATTATTAACACAAAATATCTACAATTCAGCCGTAAGCTAAATTTCAAGCCTGTGCAGTCGCACGGGTTGATACGCTAGTTAATTAAAAAAAAGATTTAGATTCCTCATTATCTAGATTAAACCAAAGAACACATATCAAATACAATGTATAAATAGTAAATTCGGAATTAACACTTATAGAAAATTAGCAGTTCGATTTTTATACGGTTCGGAACAAAATATCTAAATAAAGAGTCCAAATAAAAAATCAACAATAATTGAAATTGAGGTTCGAATAGAAAAAAGAATGATACATATCAATATAGTCTTAGAAAAAAATCAAATATCTAAATAAAGAATCCATATAAAATATAATTAATCAGATATTATCGTGATAAAATATTACAGCGAGGCTAGACACACTATTAGCATGGGCCACATTGCTATTAGTGTTAAAATGAGCATCCATGTTCGCTCTCAAGGTCACAAAATTACCACGTTAATCGGTGGAAGAAGAGAAAGATCCATGCTGTTGATTGTCATAGACTTTAATTATAACAGTAGAGATTACATGTAACATATTTGGAATCCATATTTATTATGAAACATTAATTTGATACATATAGATACATATAGCAATAGTAATATAATACAACTCTAAAATAGGATTATTTGCATGTAAAAATAGAAGAACAAACCAACATCATTGGCCATTTTGTGTCGATCTGATCTTCACGGGAGGCTGCGTATTCACAAGGCCATAACAAGCAGACAATGGACATCAACTTGGCGTTGGTCGTGACAAAGTGGATTTGAGAAGCTATCATCTAGGCCCTGAAAAGAAAGACCACATCATCACTGAGAGCAAAGTTTGTGATGTGGTGCCATGGCAACAACATGGAAATAGGGCTTCACGGTGAAAAGTCGTAGGAGGAGGCCATAGGTTGCCATGTACTCATTGACACCAAGCTCTAAACATGAGTTGCGCGTCTCCTCTCGCCATGTGCTCCATCCGTTGGGCCCGTGCCAATGGCTACGGAGCAAGTCAAATCCGACCATACGTATTCGTTCGATCAAAATACAACCCTCACTACACACGGGTGCTGTCGGTGAATCAGGGACCAGGGTTCCCCGAATCCCGAGATCAGACCAGCAATCCGCCACGTGACGCCATCCCGCGGGGTCACCTCCGCAAGGTAAAAAAGACTAAGTCCCAGGAGAGGGCGCTCGGGGCCACAGTCAGTGGTCCCCGAGTACCCGGGTTCCCCGATGATCTGCGAAGACTAAATGAAGGGAAGAAAGTGCTCGGGGAGGTAAACAGTGACCCCCGAGCACCCAAGTCCCACGACAACCAGGAGAACCAAGTACCGGGAAGGGTGTGCCTGGGGCTGCGAGCAGTAGCCCCCCGGGCACCCGAGTACCCCAAGGACACCCTGAAGGAAGTTCTGGGAGAGAGTACTCGGGGCTACGAGCCGCGGCCCCCGAGCATTCGGTTCCCCGAGGATCCGTACAAGCATGCCCGGGAGAGAGTGCTCGGGGAGGTGAACAGTAGCCCCCGAGCACTCGGTTCCCCGAGGACCAAGGAAGGACGTTCTCGGGAGAGAGTGCTCGTGGAGGTGAACAGTGACCCCCGAAGCACTCGGTTCCCCGACGACCCAGGAAGCCCCTCCGTCAGTGGCCCCCACAAGGGTCCAGCGATGAGGTGTCAGCAGGTGAAAGGCCCGAGGCTGCATTTAAGAGCGCGCGTGGTCTGTCATCTCCACTGCTCCCGCCACGCTCAGTGTCAGTTCCTGCCATATTCTGGCAGAAGGGCGTGGGGACATTAAATGCATGGGTCCCATCCCGTGCCATCCGGCGCGCCTCGGGATAACGTCGCGAGGCCCGAGGCATTCTGTCTGCTGCGCTACCGTGGCAGGCGAACAAGACGGGGCGGGCACGCTGGGCCGCTCTGTGGCTGCCCGGTGGGCCCTCTCCATGGCGTCCGTTGCCAGTGCCATCATGACGACTGATGACCGGACGCGGGGTGTTTTTTCAACCTCCGTCACTTCGCGCAGAGGCTATGATGACTCCCTTTTCATTTATGGTGCCTTGTAACTCGTGCCCTCCCATTCAGGACACGTTACTGCCGGCGGGTATTGAAAGCGGCCGGTAGCATGAACAAAAACAAGGGAAACAAGCGAAAAAAGGTCTTACAAGGGAAACAAGCGAAAAAAGGTCTCACAAGGGAAACAAGCGAAAAAAGTCTGGGAACTCTTGAAAGCTCGGCAAGCTCTGCACGATTGAAGAAGTTAAGGAAGTAGAGAAGATCGAGAAGTCCAAAAACACCCAAAGCCAACAGATACACACAGACCGAAGAACAAGAAGCCTCAAGCTCTAGGATAGACAAACATTCTTGTAACTAGCACATTCCTGAGAAATATTCTCAGGACATTTATAGCACCCACACAGGAGTAGGGTGTTACACCTCCGTGTGGCCCGAACCTGTCTAAACCCCCAGTGCATTTACTTCGTTCCGCACTAGATCATTCCACCCCACCAATCATCGCATTCATATCCATTTATTTCTCCAGCAAACTTATTCAGAATCATCCCCCGGCCGAATCTCTAAAAAGGGATCCCTCAGGATCCCTGCGACAGCAGTTAACCCTCCAACAGGTGCTGACAAGCCAACTACACCACATATAGGTCAGATGTAGCGCCGCCGCATACGGGTCGATGAGGTGCTATGAGGGAGGCATGAAGAGAGAGAATGTGAGGAGAGGGAGTGAGGACGAAGATGGCCAAGGACACTTGCGAGCTCGTCCCGTGGTGACACTAATACGGATCAGCATTGGCGATGTGCTATTGTACCACACTGGGATAGGGAGACGCCATGGTGTCCCTCGCTGGTCGCCAAGAACTGAGGCGGGCCAACCTTGATAGCGAAAGAATGCTAGAACAACAGAGTGGGATGTGTCGCAATGCCATGCTGGAACTGATCGATCTGTAAGAGAGCTAAATGGCATGGCATGCTCAAGGGTGGCAACACTCTCGTAGTATGTCTGATGTCAATGTCCTTGAGGCGGCAGTGCTTGAGGTGGCTCGATGTGATATGCTCGTAACAACGTGCGTGAAGGCCGCTGCATGCTCCGATGCAACGCTTAGCGATGGCTTGACGTGGAAGTGATGGAGAACATCTCAAGCCCTAGGGCGGACATCACAAACTGAACAGACAAGAGGCACACACTCTCTAATCCGAAGCAAAGCAGTTCATCTTCAATTCTTCATCGTGTAGGGAAGCCACACAATACAATAGGCACGCCGTCTGGAACGCGGGCCTCGCGTCAAAATTCAATAGCTCCATATTTTGCGAACTTGCTGGGTCACTAATTGTTGGGTATGAGAGAGAAAGATGGAAGAAGATGGATATTGTCGTAGTGAGATAAGTGCTTCTCACATGAATTGTAAATGTACTTTTTAATTCACTGTTTTCTTTCTTACGGTTCATCAAAAAAAACATCAAAAAGGGTTTCTTCGCAATCTATCATGAAATAACTTAAACTTACATCAACATCCAATCAAATATCTTGCTGCTCTCCGTATAAATTCAATGGCCAAAAGAGTTATTCAAATTTTGGACTCATCAAAATAGTAGCTCATTTTCTCTAAGTGTTCCCTCAACTAACAAGTAATATAAAGTTTGTCCATTCATTGTCTAGAAAGAACCAATTTTCACAAACACAAATATTATGAATTAGGCATACTAACAAATTTAGAATAAAAATGCAAATTAAATATTATATTTTTCATGTAACAAATATGAAGAAGAGATGGCTCACAATCACCTACAGCTATACATACAGCAAAACAAAAGGAGCATAAACCGTTAGCCAAGGTCAATAGTCTTTTCCAGATATCATGCTTTTATACCTATTTTTAGTAAATGGTGGTACTCTCTTGAATAATCCAATATGTGCGCAACTGGCATCTGAAGTTGTTCTTCCTCATTTTCTCATTGGTATAGTACAGAGTGATTTAATCAAAATTGATGAATATGATTAGTCTAGCTGTGCAAATATGCTGGCCACCTTGAACACAAGCATGACATATATGTTCGTCAGCGAGGAGAGCATGTCACTGCTGATTGTTATGAACCCGTTATCTCAGCAATGTCTACAATAACTGAAGCAGCATAACAGTAGAAAGAAATAGAAACCAAAGTAACAGATGCAATTTCAAAATACCTGTTATGGCATGATAATATCTTAGTAAATGGCCATATCAATCATTCATATATTTTCATGCTCACCATACATGCCACCTAAAAGTCTGAAGCATCTTAAACTAAAGTAAATTATCCTAATCCTTCAAGATCGTCACTAAATCCTTTTGAGATAAAGTGCAGCTCCATAATGTGATGTCTATAAATTTAAAACACTGAAGAAATATAATGTAGCGCAGGGGCAAAACTAGAACCCTGAAAATCCGAGGACACACTTCAACGTATCTAGGTTTAGATGTTACACATGTTTAGAATTATGTAGTGTACAATAGGTGAAGTTGAATTGTTGATAACTAAGATTTAATTTTTTCCCCGGTGCTAATGCATTCGGATGGGGTAATGTAGCTTCGCACCTGATGTGGCAAGTCTAGTCACGCTATTAGCGTGAGCCACCTTGCTAATTATCTTAATATATGAGAGAGAAAAAGAGCCCTCATGTTCGCTCTTAAGATCACGAAATTACCATATTAATCTAAAAAGAAAAAAGATCTAGACCACTCATTGTTATCAATATCTAACAGTTTAGATTAAACTATAGAGTCTATATTAAACACGATTAATAAATAGAAAAATCTAGAATTAAAATATATGAAAAATTAGCAATTTAATTTCTATACGGTTTGAGAAGCAAAACATCTAAATAAAAAGTCAAAAAAATAAATAAATAATAATTGAAATTAGGGTTGGAATAGGAAAAAAGATCCATATCAAATATAGTTATAGATAAAAAATATTATAAAAATCAAACACCTAAATAAAGTGTCTATATAAAAAAAATAAAATTTCAAAAATTTACTAAGATAATAGATTAAGAAATATCGTGTAACTCAAGGTCTTCACATTAGCAGGAGGCAGGTAAGGCACAGCACGAAGGAAAGACAAATATATTCTTTTTTTAGATGTCTAAACCTCATATACAATTATTGCATGTAATCAAAACATATAAGAATTGAACTAATACATATATATGATTCAGTACAAGTTTAGAGCATAAATAATTTTCTTTTCAACTAAAATAATTTTTATCTTTTTTTCTAAATATATGTGTTTTGTAATTAAATGAAACTAATCTTAAAAAATAAAGAGGTTATTTTTTAATCAAATATTATTATGATAAAAAATTATTAACGATGTTAGAGATGCTATTAGCGAGCCACTTGCTAGTTACAGTGAAATAAACAACTTGAAGAGCGGAGCGAGCGACTGCATCACCAGTACGGCAGTACCACATGGCATTCGCGTTCCTTGGGCCTTGGGCCGACGCATCTCGCAAGAAAACCGCGTGCTGCCCTCCAGTTGAGTTGGGTGTTGCCGTGTTGGCCTTGTCGTGCCACACGTCGTTATTCCTTTCGCAGTATCCCCCTATTCGCTCGATGTCCTGTCCTGTCGCGCTCGCGGTGGGTGAGGACGCAGTTCGGTCGCGTCGAGGAGCAGGGGCGCAGCGACGCCTGGTCGGCCCGAGCAGACGTCGCCAGCGAGATCTGGAACCGAACGGTGACAACTCCCGTCCCCGTATGGCTGTATGTGTACGCCCGCGCGCGCGCAGCATTGACCCGTCCACTCGTGCCGAACCTGAGGCCACAGCTGGGCGACAGGCCACCCGCCGCGGTTGGTACATCCGTACGTACATAGGCAAGATGCGGAGTTTCGGCAAATAACACGAAAATTTGCTGAATGTCGTCGATAACAGCTATTTATCGAATAATTCGGTTGGTACCGTTTTTATAAATCGAACTGTTACCGATCAAATTTAATTTTAAAATTTTAAAATTTTAAAAAATTAAAAATTTGATAAAATTCGACTGATTTTTACCGAATTTCACTGTGATTACCGCCGCACGGTTTTCGAAGGTAAAACATACTTTTACTGGTTACAAATGTAGGTCGTTTTAGCGCCATCAACTATTTTCTAAATATAAATTATTCTCGAACTTCTATACATTTTTTTCTCTTTTATTCCTATGTTGCTCTTATTGAATAAATGCTATCACTCTCACAAATAAATGAATTATCTTTTCCAATACAAAATAAATGAAGGGCAACAAGATCATTTTATCTACTCTCTTAATCCTTGTGTACAAATCTAAAACGACTTACATTTACAATCGGAGGGAGTATTAGTAAATCTTAGCCCGATGCACGTTTATCTGAACCATTCATTTCTATTGAGATTTATATTAAAAATATAAATAAAAAATATAGATCGATACACGAATCAATATATAGATGGGTATTAAATAAAAAAGTAGACAAATAATATATTTCTGTTTCTGTTTATTTGTCATCATTATTATTGTAGCAATTTTAACTTTACGTTTTTTTACGAAAATGCTATAGATATCTAAATTTTTTTATCATTGAATTCATCGTGAAATATACTTACATTAGTATTGTATATTTTTAAATATTTATAAATTTTTTATAGAAAAACATAAGATCAAATTACTATAATAAAAAACTAGTGACAAATAAATAATTTTTTTAATAATATAGGTTGTAAGAAGATGCGAAGTTGCATTTCTTGCAAAATGTGAAGGCATCTCAACTGTCAAGGGCCAGTAGCCATGTGGCTGAACAGTCTCGTGCGGATTGGTGACACGTACGTACGATGCGCCAGGCCACTCTCTTTTTTCTTCAGTTTTTAGCCGTTCTCAGGTCATTCTTTGGTTGTTCGCCGAGACGAGGGAGTATAAAGTGACGCAACAACTCGAATAAAACTGCGGACAAGACCAAAGTAGTTAGCACGTGGTACGAGGTAGAGATCGATGTACGTACCGTGTCTTCACCACGTTGATTCATTGCCTTGACCGGTCGATCTGGTCGTATCACCTACAGCGTTGGTCAAAGGCCATCTTTAGCCCAAAGGCAAACAACTAGCGGATTGACGTTGTACGCCGCGTCTTTTTTTCACAGAATATGATAAAAAAATTTAAAATAATTATATTCATCAATTTTGGATATCTCAATATTTATTTATGAATTTATTAATATTTAATATATTCATTTAATTATAAAAAAATAATATTATTTTTATGCATGTATATAATTTTAATATATAGATGACAGTAATACGAACCTAATAAAATTTGTTTCATATTTTTTTAGTTTTATATATTTTTTATATTTTAATTATTTCAACCGATCTATCGATATAACTATTATACCTTTCACATTTTTCTAAAATTTCCAAAAAATATATTATACATGTAAATATATAGATATATATATACATACACATATACGTACATATATACATACATGTATACATATATGTACCTATATATATATATACATAGAACCCTAATAAACAGTACCTACAGTATTATAAACAGTAGCTATAGTGTCTTAGACCCTATAATCACTTCGATTCTTGGATAGTATTGATTCAGCAGTCGACGTTGTCATTTACAGGGCTAGTGAGCGCGGTGCACGTGTACGCACCGGCGTAGCGGACCCTGGGTGGTGAGGAGGCAAGGACGCATATCGATGGCGGCTGTACATGCTAGCTTCATCGCAGGGTCCGAAGGAGGAGCTTTTCGACCATAAAGTTTTGGCTTATGGACGACGTCCTTGGAGAAATTTCAGTGACACCAAAGCATGAGTCTGTTCATCGTTCGAAAATAAAAAAGCACGAGTCTGTTGGCAAGAAAATAATAGCCAACCGTGCACGTGATGCGGCCCCGGCTAAATCGTTTCGTCTCGACTTGACCCCGGCCCACCCGCTTTGCTAGGTTCGTAGCCAAACACTTCAGTGTTGCCTGAGCATGGTGCTATGTGGTGTTCGGAACTGCTGACGTCCGATGCGCAAAGCAGCATTATACTCGCCTGGACTTTAGTTGCCAATAATATGTGCATTATTCCTGCCATTCCCGGGTCGTAGGCAGACTTGAATTCCTAGTGGACGCGTGCCGTTGCTATAGCCGCACCAGACTACTCTCAGCGGTCAGTATCATGCACATTAAATAAATTCGTGGAGGTAAACAGAAGAGAAATGGAAGCGGTATTTTATGCCTTCTCAGTTCTTTTCTATTTGTCCTTTTAACTTTCTGTCTTTAGAAATATTTTAAAAAATACATATTTATTAGTATATATTGATATTATGTTATAAAATTACTAGTTAAAATTATATCTTGAAGAACGTAAAAAAAAATAAAAACAAATACTCATTTCGATCGTAAATACTTATTATTTTTTATTTCTTACTATCTTCAATGTATAACTTTGATCATTATTTTTTATTAAAATATAGTTATAATATCTAATAAAAATATAATATTATAAAAGTATTTTTTAACACAAATATAAACGTGTGATTTTTATGTTTTCAAACTAAATATTTTATAATTTATAGATAGATAAAGTTATAAAAGTTTAATCTAATCTTAATTGAAACGATAAGTATTTATAATTGAATGAAGTAAAAAAGAAAGGAGTAGTAAACGAAGGAACCTGAACTTGTATCCTGAACAATATATCCAACTCTTCGCACTCCCAGCCGAGATGGATATTTTCGCCTGCTCCATCCCATGTGCCAACCGTACCTGGCCCACTCCTCTCGCGGCACCACCACTCCCGTGCAGTCGCCAAGCCACGCTATTGCCGGTCCTGCGCTGCATCTTTCGTGCGCTCGCCGTCGGACTCGCATTCCACCCGCATGCGCGGAAGCAAATTCTCGTGCGACGTTATTGATATTATTTATCTTATAATTTAATAGTATAATGTTAACTTGTATCACGACTTTTGTACTAACTCTCTAAAAAGCAATATAAATATAGACACGATGTCAAGGGACAGAGACACTTTTTTTTAACCTGAGTCACTCATAAATTAATTCTTGTCACACCTATATTTCCTTCCACAACAACGAGCCATGCGCTTCACTCGACTGCAGTCGGCCACAAGCTGCCTAGCCCGATGACTGGCTGTTGCAAGCTGCATCCTACTATATCAATCCCTGGCTTCTTCGGTGCCCCTTGTTCCCGATCCACAACTGCGAGCTGCTAACTGCAATCCTGCTAATGGGCTGAAAACCAGACCAAACCATTTCAACAGTTGACATCAGCCCCAACCCACCCCGCCCCATTTTCTAGCCTCCAAAACCAACGCAAACCGGACCACGTGCAGAATCAACCCAAACCATTTTCTCAAATGGGCTCCAAACCGTTTCAAAACCATTTCCTCAAATGGGCTCCAAACCGTTTCCCATAGCCTGATTCTCAAATGTGCTCTGCTCTTTCATCCCCTCCTCTCCTCTCCTCTCCTCTCCTCTGTATAGAGAGGTAGTAACAACGGTTTTTTCTCTGGTTTTTGAATGGATCATGGATTCTTTATGTTAGTATGAGTGCCAACGTTTCCAACACCGGTGCAAAATTTTTGGCAAGAAAGCGTGCATGAAACGGGCGTCACTAGCCAGCATGCATGTTTTGTTTCTTTGTCCATGCTTACCTAGCTTCATCGAACGAGGTTAGCAAGCAACAAATCTGATTTGGTTCTCTTGCTTGGAATTTAGGCATGATCCATATCTTGTTTTCGATATTTACATTGACAACTTAATTTGAAACCATGACGCGTTAATCTTACAAAAATCAAGCTCCGTCGAACGAGGTTAGCGAGCAACAAAACGGGTTTAGTTCTCTTGCTTGGAATTTAGGCACCGACAAGCATACAAATACAACCCAGTTTGACAATATTGTACGAATAAGCCAGCGTGGTAGTGTATATAAACACATGTACTTGCAATACAATCAAAGGACCAACAAGTTCGGCGATACAACAAACTAGAATTTTTTTTTATTGATATGCAACAAACCAGAACTTGACGAAAACCAGAAGTTGCTAACTCAAATTTCTCATTCAACGTCTTAGTCCTTACATCAAAATACAATAAAATAAATCAAGTAGTACCGGTAGAATTTGCTCATTCAACGTCTTACTCCTTGCATCAAAATAGTAAAACAAAATCATTGATGATGTTTGTTTTAGTTGGTCTGCGTGTTCTTTATAGTGGACATGCCAATCTGGAGGCTACAAAAGTTGTCACCGACCTGTTCAAACAAGAAATAGTGGACATGCCAATCTGGACGCTACAAAAGTTGTCAGACAACATTCCTCCCATTAAAAAAAACTAGAAGTATATACATGTCAGGTCAGATTTGGTAGATTTCACGTTTTTGTGGAGAAAACCTAGAAGGAAAAAGTATTCATTCCAACACTTCTACTTATCAGACCACAAACAGAATAGCCATTAAAAAATGAAAAGAGACCGAAGTATATACATGCAGTATGAACTAAGTGCGAGAGAGTATTAAGTACCTCAACTGAGTGTGACGTAGGTGACGCAATCTGAACTCTAAATATGCCACATAATTCTGTACATATGTCCTTTCTACTATTTAGGCAACTTAAGAAATCAGAAGTACAAGAAAAATGCCACATAAAAAAACACAAATTCCGTTCACATTTACCACATTCGGTTCAAACTTCAAAGTGTTCCCAGAATAATAACATAATTCAGGCCTATATTCTTCAAAACGTATTCCACTAATCTATTAAGAAATCAGAAGTAAATCAATAGAGTGAGCATCGAGATTATTTAGTGAACATGGAGATTTCAGACATAAGAATGCATCACTTGAGCTCCATTCAGAGGAAGACACCTCACGAAGGAGCCTTCTATTGATTTCAGTTTTCTAGGGATGAAGTCAGAAACTTTGCTGTAAGCAACTACCGCAGACATGCTCAATTCAGAGGAAGTTGCCATGTATAAATATTTTATCAAAACTCAGGGGTTGCCAGTCATATCTGTAGGCCAGCTTTTGGAATTTAGGCTTTGGCTAATACTAGCCACGCTTTTGGTTAGTTGCCGTCAGGCTACGTAACTTGTTCAAAGGGGATTCTCATCTGTTCGTGCATGTCTCTATTACTTAATTGTTAATTGAAAGCCACATAGAAATGGCATCTCTCAGGCTCTCAGCTCTGATGTTCTTTCTTTTTTGAAATCAATAAATAGCACTGTAGTAGCATGGTACCAGCTCCACAAAAAAGCTTGCTCTGTTCTTTTTGTTCTCTCAAAACAGGGGCAAAGTGTTAACAACAGGAGGAAGAAGGAAAAAATATACACAATATTTTCTTTGAAAAATGATGGACATTCAAAATTATCACCTTGTTCTGAAATCAAACGAATGAATTTGTAGTTTAGTAGTATTAGTACGATTAGCTCGAAATCAGATTGCTTGTGGAACTTGTCTTCTTCAGTGCCGATCTGGCCATGGGGGTCTCGTCGGAGTGCTTCCTGTGGCTGCATTGCTGCGTTGGAGTGCTTCCTGTTGCATCGCCGGGAAGTTCACTGATGACCAGTGGAGCTCCATCTGTGCAGCAATCAAGCTACTGCCTCCCCAATCCTCCTTCGGAGCTCCACCTCCTAACTCAACAATCCAACGCCTCATCCTTCTCTTGTCTCTGTCTCCAATGCTATAGATCCTACTGTAATGTGCCAACGAAGCCGCAGCTAGCTACGGGCTATTGCTGGTTCGTTGCCACACGTCCACAGTACCATTTGTGTTGCCCGGCCCGGAGCTCGCCGTACGTGAGCGCTCCACGTCAAGCCGTCCCCGGTGCAGCGTGTCCGAGCCCGCAGCGCCCTCTGAGCTCCCTGTTGCGATCGTCCCACGTCAAGCGGCCTTAAGCACGCCGCGACCGAGCTCGCCGCCCCCAAGAATGCTGCATCACGATTCACGCATCTCTCGAGCGTGACGATTGTCACGGGCCCGCTTCTTAGCTTCATCTTCTTCCTCTTTCATCTCCTCTTCTTCTTCTCTTACCTTGTTCCTTCATTGTTTTCCCTACCGATCTGGTCTACCCATCCAAAAGAGGCCTGCCAAATCTCACGCATGCATAAGAAGAGCAAAAGCAGAGATAAAAAAAATCCTGCATGCGCGTGTGGTGCTTTGTCGCCGTCAGGGTCAGCCCGTCTCTCCTCCCTGCGGACAGCGAGGGACACCACCACGTCGCAAGTCTCTCCCTCTCTCGGTGCTGCCGCACGGTCGACGACCCTTACGCATTGGAGCAGTGACCCTGGCGACATCCGTGTTCTTGCCATTATCAGGTCGGCCCAACCCTTTTCTCGGCGGCCAGCGAGGGACACCACGGCATAGAACGACGCAGCCCAAGTGACAGGTTCTGGCCTCGGCCCGCCTGTCTCCGTCTCGCTCCCTCTCCTCACTTCCGCTCCCTCCCTGTCGCTTCCTCTCTTGACGCAGTGCAGCAGCGAACTGTCGGCCTGTACGTAGTGGAGCAGTGAGCCGGCAACCCATACGCGATGGAGATCGTCGGATTTAGGTCGGATGAGTTGGCCGTGGGTGTCCGGATTTGGCTCGTTCTCAAAGCTGTTGTGCCGTGGCCGATGATGGCTCCGCTGCCCTCGCGCTATTCCCACATCTGGCCACGGGCACCGGTGATGCTGTGCGTGCGCGACATGTTCAGCTTCGCGCTTGCAAGTACACGGCGGTCGACGGCATCCCCCTACAGCCTTTACATGAGGCTTTGCGTGTGCGACATGAGAAGAGGAACATGACGTCTTACCATGCCGCTACCGCGTCACTGCATCACGGGCTTTGCTCACGGCGTTGATGTAAGTCCTTGCCGGAGGCCTGGATGACAACTTCTCTCCGTCCACATTGTCATGGCCAAGCCAGGTTGCTGAAGGTTCCTCATCATGGCCTCGTGGATATGCAACCTCCCATGGATATCATATCAATATAAAATTCCTGATGACATTGGATTTTTTTTCCAATTCGATTTAGGCACAAATCTTATATTTACTAATTGGAGGCTCCTTTTGATGCCTCCATATTAATCCTAGAAAAATTCTAGAAATTCTCATAAAAAAGCAAAACATCCGACCGTCAAATTGATTGATTGACTAACTGTAACCATAGATCAACAACCAGAAAAAATAAAAGATTAAAAAACAAATCAGAGTCCAACTCTAAGACTACTTCCTTCCTGATCTTTCCTCCTTCTTTTTTTATAGATATCCTTTGTCCAACAAGATTACGTTAGCAAACTCCAACTTAGTTACGTTAGCAATAAACACATTTTTCCAAATCAATTAAAATATGCCAATTAAATATACGTGTAATCAAATATTACAAAATTAAAACAACAGAACGCAAACATATACGGATTATCACATAAAAGTAATATCAAAGAATTTATAATGTATTTAAAAATAATAATATGAGATACGGTGACGATATTAAAAATAATAATAATTTCAAAAAATCAAGAAACAAATAAAAATCAATTTGCATAACACATAAAATGAAAATTATAAATTAGATCTATTCACAAATAATAAATATGATTTCAATATTATGAATAAAAATTACATTTATATTTTATATTCTAATATTTAAATATAAATAGCTGATGTATCTTAGCATACAATTATTATTAACATAAATATCTAAAATTCAGTTGTATGCTAAATTTCTAGCCTGTGCAATCGCACAGGTTGATGCGCTAGTTATCCTAAATTAGAGTTGTGTTCTAGTGCTATTGTTATATATGTATCAAATCATCTGTTCCAAACCTATCTCAACTGTTATAATATGGGCCCATTTCACCGGTTTAGGTCTTTCTCTTTTTATTTTGCTGATTAACGTGCTAATTTCTAGACCTTAAGAGTGAAGGAGGTGACACCTTTTAATTGTGTTATAATAAGATAATAGATAATGTGGTATGTGCATGATACAGCTAGGTAGTATTAGAATAGCTCATGGCCAGGACAGGACTGCACGTCAGCGTGGTGACCGCTCCGAATAGGCCACGCTTAGGTTTTATCTTGGTTTACACGAACGCGCAACGGGCGCTTGCGCGTGACAGGTAAAAAATGCACAGATCGGATGAAAAGGAAGAAGCACGCGGCAGCAGGGTGACCCGGAGAGTGGCACGGGCGAAGGCTTCGGGTGGCTGCGGGCTGGCGCGCTCGTTAGCCGGTAGAAACACGTCGCCGCACAGGCCCATGGGAGGGAGAAGGCGAGGAGGGCCCGAACAAATTTGGCCCGATCGACCCGGGATGAGCACACGAGATTGCCCAGCGCCAATCGATGGCCGGTAGAAACGCTTCGCCGGCCATCATGGCCCGTGGGAGGGGCACGGCGTATAGGGCCGATGTAATTCGGACCGATGAATCCAGTGTGAGCTCGTGAGATTTGGGAGGCTCAGAACGAAGCGATATCGGGCTTCATTTTTTGCACTTCCCACAGAAATAGGCCCACAATTGGACTGCCCTATTCGTTGCGCCTATACCGCATGGCCGGGACATGCATTTTCTCTTGTACTTGCAGGCCCAATTGCAGGCCATTTCAGATTCAGCGTATCTTGCTTGATGGAGCCCTACGTGGCTGCATAAACTTTTGCAGCATACAGTGCAAGTACATAATTTGGACTTGCGGCCAACCAATTGAATTGACTCACGGTGACTTCTCCAGAAGGCAAAAGCGGGGCACGAGTTCCAACTTCTTAGCGCTGCAGCTTCTCCAGACTTGGTATACTGCAGTGTTGTCAATCACCGAGAGCACTGAACTCTGCGCGACGCAGCAGCGTCAACGCATGAGCGCCGGCGTGCGAGCACCTGATTAATCCGCGGTTACCACACGCCCCGGCTGTTCGCTGCAACTTACGGCCGCCCCGTACGCTAGCTGCAGCGGCGAAACTGGCAATTCTTTGAGCGGCTGTCAGCGTCACCACTCACCAGTGTGTCCTCCGGGTGCAGGCCAAATCCAACTGAACAGCAGGCACCAACGGCATGCTTTGGGGAACAGCAGGCCAGTAGCCCAGATGTGTCTGTAGCTGGCTTCCATCCGCCGATCAACGAATTGTTTGCTTTTGTTCTGCTTCCTTTGCCCTAACTGCTAGTATCAGTACGAAGCGGCCGATTCCTGTCCTGTGCTGTTTCCGTGGTGCGTGCTCGGTTTAGTTACTGGCAAGTCGCACCTTGCACGTACACTCGTCGGACTTACCGGTATGCACGCATACGATTGTGCTCGTAATGTGGGAGCCGTGGCACGCCACGCACGTTTTACCTCACCGGCACATGGGCCTCGCACGCTGCACGGCCGTCGGGCTGTTCTTGGCTGCCAACAAGCTGATCTAAATATAAGTTCATTTAACTTTGTCTTAAGTCAAAATTTTCTAGTTTTCACCATCAATAGACAAACAATCATATAGATTGACAATATAAAATTGATGTAACTAGATTTATTATAAAAAATATTTTTATTATATATAACTCTTTCTATTTAAAATATTCACTATGCTTCTAAATATAAATCTATTAGGACATCGACATTGCCTCTAATATATCACTTTGACTAATAAAATATATTATTTTAAATAGAAATAGTTATGTATTATGAACGTGTTTTTCATGACGAATCTAATAATGTCAACCCTATATTGTCAATTGTACGATTTTTTTTTGCTATTGATCGTCGAAGTTATAAATATTTGACTTAATACAAACATAAATGGACTAATATTTAAGATTAGAGAAGTAATATATTTTATAGATATTGATACCGTATTGATGTCCTAATACACTTATATTTGGGATAAAAGGAAGTAGTTACTCTATCCTATCACAAAATAAGTGTCGTTTTGTATTGCATGGGTCAACTATTCCAAACTTCGGTTATAAATTACTTTTTACGTGTAGATTTTAGATATTTGAAAATGAAACTAGTAGATTTAATTTGAAAAGTTGTTTTATAATAGTATATATTTGATATATTTTATAAATATATTACAATTAGTTGAAGTTGTGCTTCGAAGATCGTGTCGATATCCAAAACGATATTTATCGGTGACATATATACTCGGTTATTAAGGAAATCCACAGTCAAAGACAATAAGTTGCAAAGGTAGCGCAGTAATATCATACTACAGGCGTGCAAAATGAAATTTGATTTTACTGTGTCATCCACTTGAATGTCCCAGCCTGACACTAAAATGAGCAATCAAATCACTGCCCTGCCCCTGTACGTGCAGGGGCCTTTAGGTGAAAATCCTAATTCATGCGTGTCCACGAGATTAACTCAAGTATCACACATGGCCATGTAACAGCTTAAGTAACGGTTTATAGAAAAATTTTCTCGATAATTTTTCTTAAAAACCTTTTCTTGGTAATTTTTTTCTTAAAACTTTCCTGGGTAAGTTTATCTTAAAACTTTCAAGCTAAAAAAGTTTTTAAGAAAACTTAAAAAAAAGTTACGAAGAGAGCCTTCTAAAATGATAAGTTTTAGACTGCCGAGAAGGTCCACGAGGTACCACGGACCTCTAACGTGAATGCATGCGAGGTTGGTGGCACGTCGTCCATGGAATGATCGAAAGTGTTCCCTCAGTCCCGGCTCCGGACCCAACCCGGGTTTCTTTTCGATCGAGTGCGCTACAATGCAAAAGCAACCGCACTGTTGGTCTTTCGCGATCGGCTATTTTGGATCGGACACAAGTGGCCTTTTTATTAGAGCAACTCCAACAGTTATATAGTACTAACTTTTATTATTATAGATGTGAAAAGAAATGGAACGAAGGTAGAGTTAATTGTTAGTTTTTATTTTGCTAACGTGAAAGAGAATTTTAAAAAATTAGTTTTTGATAGAGAAAAATTAAAAGATAACTCTAAGTATTATAATGTATAGAGTTATAAACGATATGACCTATATAAATTTTAAAAAATATATAAAAATAAGAAATAATAACTAACTATAACTGTTGGAGAGGGCCTTACCTCGAACGCGATTTATAGGCCTGCCAGGGACAGCGGACCTAATTCCTGCTGACCAGTCTGGCACGTCTTTGTCCTAACCTATGCATGCATGTCATTAGAAGGGACATGCGAGAGTGTGAAATTAATTACTAACTAACTACGTTGGGCCTTCTGGAAGCAGTGATATATGCTGGGATGCTATCAGGTCTTGTACCTAGCACGCTATTTGATGGCGTTACGTGCTAACTACAACTCCGCCCGTGCACCTTTAAAAGACAGACGGGTGGTAGGGTTTCGTGAAACTTTGGTTGTACGTCTGCCTGTATCGGAGTCCAGGTTTTTAAGTACGTACAGTATATGTGATCGGTTGGTCATGCTAATGGCACCGTTTTATCACGAACTGGGCCATTTAGATGTAGGCTAACGAATTGTCCTCTCTCCAAGCATGAAACTAATGCAGCAGCTAACAACCTTTTTTTCGCTGCTGGGCGGAGTATATGCGACTGCTGTTTTCTGTTCGGAAAAGCGTCTTAGGACTAGTGAATTCACTGCAGGTCACCATAAAACTCATAGATTTAGATAGAACGGAACGGTGCGGGTTTTGCTTTCATCGGTCCTCATCCGTATGTCTCCCGTCCTATCTTGTCCTGTCCCGATTTGAGATCTGGTGATCTTTTTTTTTTCGTTTCATTCCGTCGAGTCCTGATTTTAACCCGTCCTGTCCCGCCCCGATCTGATTAAAGTTATTAAAATTTTTAGATCAAATTTAATTATGAGATAATAAATCTTATAGCATACAAATTAATTAGAAACCACTTATAAGATTCACAATATCTGACATAACAAGACAATAGTTACATATATTCATTAGTTTACTAAAATTACATTAAAAAAGATAATAAAATTCTTATAAACTCACTAAGCATGAATATAACATATACTCTGGAATAAGACGGGATGAATCTTAACCCGCTCCTTCTCTTCCCCAACTGGTGCCCTACCCGTCTTGCCCCAACCGGAACAGGGCGAATAGAGACCACAGATCGGGTGGGGACTTAAACCACTGATCCGACCCAACGTAAACTAGTACCGCACCATTCAACACTCGTTGCTCACTACTCCTTCGATGCACGATTTATCGTGCAAAATTCCTCCAAACGGTGGGCGGGGTGAGGAGAGGTCGCGTGGTGGAAGCAGTGGCCAGACTAGAGGCGGAGCATATCGGTCTAAGCTTGGACTGGCATAGGCCTTAAATGGCCGGGGCCCGATGCTGACACCCATGACCAAAACTAGAGGAGATTGGGCGCACCACGAGGGACGGGGCCCCTATGCTCGCTCGACACGCCAATTTGCTAGCCCTAGATATGTCAGGTGTGTCCCTTCTCTGCTATGGTAGGTAGGCAAGCGTGGAATTTTTAGAATTTATCTTTTTTAAAACTTTTTCTACGCACCGGGAAAATAATATCGAAAAATAAATCATTTTTACGGTGGCATATCATTTGACGTCTTTGTCGAATATTGTAACACCCTAACAATAGACATCGTGATAGCTATCACGAATGATTTTTCAAATTCAAAATAGAAGATTGATTACATGATGCCAAATATCATGGAAAATGATCTATTTAAAAAAATCGCAAAGATCTATTAAAGAATATGTTTTTAAAAAGATCAAAATTTAAAAATCTCAAAACTTAACGGCTCCATCCACTGCCTCCGCCCGCTCCCATTCACTCGTCGCGGCAGCGGCAGGCCGGCAGCAGCAGCACCTCTCGTCTCATCTCGCTGCCGCGCCGGTGCTCCGCAGCCTGCATCTCCACCGCCAAAATGTTGTGTGCTCTTGCAACCTGCGACCGGAGTCGGTCTGGCTCTAGCACCGCTGCTGCTGGTACGAAAGAAAAGTCTTCAGGTACGCTTTTTTCCTTTTTAGTAGGGTACAGGTACATGCATGTCCGTCTCATCCAACCGATTCCACCTAACAGTAGTGCCAGTTTATCCATGACACCCTGGCGACTGATACGGCGATGGCTACAAAAGCGTCGTGCAAGCCTTCATGCACCGATGTCCGAGTCCGAGTTATTCTCCCGTCCATACATTTGTCATTTCTAGCTAACATCAGAAGTTGTTTCTAGTTGAAGCAGCAGGTACGGTACAGGCTTTCTTTCGTGCCTGAATTTCGTACACTTAAAATAAAGATGAAAAACCAAATGCCAACTCGAATTAAGCATCTAGTGCTATGTTTTTCAATCAGTCATTTGTGTGGGTTTGGGGAAGGGGTTCTATGGTTTAGGAATCTCATCGAATGGTTATTACGAGCTGCAGCTTTAAAAGGTCGAGAGCACAATCATTAATCATTTGTTGAAACCTTGGAATGGCTCCACGTTGCAAGAAATATTTCATCAGGAAATGGTCCGCCTTTTCCTTTTATTTTTTGTTTTTGATATGGAATCTACAAACCATCCTTCATCCGGTGCTATCTAAGCGTCTATTTGTCAGAACTCTCTCTAATTTAAATTATCTGTGGAGAGTAATTTTTTTAGAGGTAGTGATTATGTGGTTAAAAATGATTATCTAAAATAAGATTAAAGAGGAAATGATTCTATACGGGAAGTGAATCAGGGAAAGCTGTTTTTTTAGTTTCATAGCTTCTAATTTATTTCAGAGAATCACTCTTACGAATTTCACACAGGAAGCTAAAAGTTAAAAACTGCTATTTAACAGAGCTCCTCGTAATACTAACCGAGAAGTTACTTTAAAAACTCTACCAATCTAACTGATGAATTGCGATAGTGTACTAGTAGTGATATAAGTATCGGTACCATCTTAAAGACAAGAAATGCAGAGCATGCGCACGGTGTCATGATGAGGTGTCTAATTGAGAGTACTTATAAAATCTAAATGATAGATTAGGTGCAACATCTCATCCCCCTCCCCCCCCCCACCCCCCAAATGATTTTGCCTTTCTCTTTTAGTCTGTTCTTCCTTACAAATATTGATGATGTCTTCCATTAGTAGATGGATAAAACGTACCATTCGATTAAGATAAGTCAATATCTGCCGATTGGGACGTAGGAACCACTGCAAAACAAATAGAGAAAATAAGGGAATAACATCAATAAATAAATCAGTAGGCATCAGGAGCAAAGCCAGCATCAAAAGGAGGAAGTGCACCTCCTCTCATAAGGTGGCGTCGCCTCTGGTAGGCATACGGAATATTATAGCAATGATATCTAAATATTCTGCCTGAACTAGCGTGGTGGTTTGAGCAATACACACAATTGCACGGCTAGTATCATTATTCAATTTTGCATGTGTCGTTGTATCATCCTAATTTTATGATAAATGCGAGCTTTTACCTTACCGAAACTATTTATTAAGCCACTACTATACTTGCTCCTTGATAGAAATAATTTGAACATAGACCTACTTATGAGAAATCGTTTAAATAATATTTTAGTTAATCATCAAGTCGATCATTTATATAATTATGACTTTAACGATTAATAAGAATATCATCACAGTAGTTCTGCTACGTGTTTTGTGTCCAAGATCAGAACACATGTCTTTTCAACATAAGTAATCACAACCAAACTTAATAAAGAGCGAGTAATTTAATACAAATCTTTAGTGAAGCAACCATTTACATCAATTTACAACAAAAGAAGCAACTAAACAACGGAAGATTCAACCTAACAACAAAAACACTACTACAAAAAATCCCTTCATTACCGGTCCATAAAGTGGTTTCATTGCTGGTTTTGAAGCCGACAGACTATCACTACTGGCTCGGGGACCGGTAGTGAAGGGGTTATCACCGTCGATTGAATGCTTTAATTGGCAGTGATAGTCGAGTATCACTGTCGGTTGAAGGCTTCAGCCGATAGTGATAGTCGAGCGCCGAATCGATGTTTTTGGGGCGGAAAAATTGAAAAAAAAATTGCACCTGAGGACCCCCCACACCCGCGCCATCGCAAATCACAAGTCACACAATTTTTCGCGCGCGTGCGGTTCGTGGCACTCGAATCCGGAACCTCTCAGCTCGCGTGATACGTCTTTACCATCCCACCACAAAATCTATAGTGATACCATTAGCATATGTAATCCTTTTGATATCTTATGTCTGAAACTTCAAACAATTATTTAGATATATAATGACATCAAATGAAAAAGTTTTCAACTACAAAGTTGTAGATCTCGTCGAGGACTACAATTTTGATATAAAGTTTGTCCCCATTCGACATCGTATGAAAAAAGTTATGAATTTTTTAAAATAACCTGTTATCTACTATTTGCCGGCTCTAGCCACGAACCGATAGTGATACTATCACTACCGGTTGGTGGATAGAGCCGGTAGTGATTATCAAGTTTCATTGCCGGTCTATTCGAATGGCCTTTTAGTGCTAGTCATTGATACAAACCGGCAGTGATATTTCATCACTGTTGGCTTGTAAGAAACCGACAGTGATAGGCCGGCATATATGACTATTCTGTAGTAGTGGAAAGAGAGGACGACGTCATATGCCTATAGGCACCACCCCAAAAACCTCGCCAAAGAGTTGGATGTACTACTCTTACCTGCCACCAACACCAGCGGACACGAAGTAGCCCAAGACTAACTCGCCCACACCTGTGTAGCCTGAAAGAGCAGCGTGAGTATGAAGGTACTCGCAAGACTTAATCTATGTAGAGCACATATGAATAACTCGACTCCAAGAATTATGCATTGAGGCAATAGCAAGAGTAAGGCTACAAAGTTAAGTTAATTCATATACGTAAACAACCTAACATCTATGTGTGAGCAGCTACACTTAACCAAATGACAACTCTACCCTATGATTAGCAACATGAAAATAAAAGTAACTGAAGCCATAGTAAACATATCTGTACAAGTACCCAGCCCCAACTACACCCCAACATGCCACAATAATAACGTTTTGGGACGTGACACTACCATAATAACATTTTTATCTGTTTAGGCCTTATTGTCATCTCTTTGCTTTATTTCATATAGATTTTTCCTTCGCAGACACTTGTTCTCATATTTGTTTGCTATTCCAATAGAATAACTATTGTTTAGGTTGGGAGCTCACGCTCCATCATTTATGCAGTCTGCAGACCGCCCCTTTCTCTATCGCCTCCCTAACACCGCGACCTTGACCTACACGGTTCAAGCCTAGAGCAGCGTAACCCAGTGTCTTGCTTTACAGAACAATAGCTTTGTCAGTGTTTCTTGTCACTAGTAGAGGTTACGGTTCCACCATCAATGATATGCAGGCTATGTGTTGCTTTGCCGCCTATTTGACAACATAACCTCAAGCTATGAGGTCTAAGCCCAGTGCAGCTACGACTATATCCTCCCTTACCGATAATGTCCATGGTTGTATAGGTTGATGGGCTTCTCTTTTTCATTGCATCGGCCTCGGTCATTCCCCATTGGTTATGCGGCCCAAGCTCGTCTTACACTTCAACATCACTACGCTTTGTGACATCGTTAGCATCAACGTTTCTTCCACTTGACACCACACTCATCCCTTTACGCAGCTGTATAGCGGCCAATGATGTTGTCAAGTGGAATCACCAGCGTGTCTACGTTGTCCAAGAGGGCATGATAGAAAATATGTTACATTTTTTATATGAGGGGACACTTGTGTTTTTTCACTATCTGAATAGATGGATCATCCTCTAATGAGTATATATGTTATCCTATTGTATAGGGTGTTATCTTTTTTTTTACACGTCTCGTATTGAGCCATATTTCTATTTTCTTTTTTTCTATTACATTTTACATGAAAAGATCATTTAAATTGCTACCTCGATATCTTTAATGCATGCAGGGTGCAACGAATTTATACATTAATTAAATTTTATTGTTCTTTTTTCCTAGCACTTGCCTTCTTTAATAATAATAGAGGTGGGTAATAGAGAAGCAGATATAGATGTATTTTGGTTAATTTTTTCGTAATGTTAGTGGTGGGTAATTTATAAATAGGTATATGTGTACTTTGTTTTCTTTTTTCTCTGATTAACGTGGTAATTTTTATGTGTTGAGAGCGAAGGAGGATGCTTCTTTTGTTGACCAATTACGTAGATAATAGATATAATAAAACTTGCAGGAAACAATTTACATCCTCCAATTTTCTTTTAGGAATCCTATCTTGTAAACAAGGTCTAGTATTAGCTAGTTTATCACATATGCACATATTATCATTTAGTCGAGTTTGATACATTTGTCCGGAAAAACGTATAGGAGAAGACACAACAACATGCGAATGTTGACTTTACTTTAGCAACTTGTTCTCTTTATACTTTTAATGGGGGAGATAGCTCGAACTGAAGGACCTCCGAACCAGAGATACACTAGATTAAGCATGAACGTGTCATTGCACATATACATAGAGTCTTTCGGTGAATACTAGAACTGTAATATTAATACACGTGCTACTATTTAACTACGACTCCACTAAAGCTCTGAGGAAGTTTCCTTCAATTCCAAGGGAACTATACTCGATAACCCGTGGCCACTTTTGGAAATCATGTCACCTATCAAAACAAAACTCCCCACTGACCTTCCCATGTCACTGAATGAGCGTGGGTCCATATATAGTCAGCTCAATGTCACTGTTATCGTTATAGCTATGAGAGCTATTAGAAAAGATTAAACAGGAAGCTCAGAGGTGGTGTCTGCTGGGAGCCAAAGATCTAGACCTTGTCATACCGAACTTTTAGTTCCTAGCATTTTTCGAATCTCCTGGAGGAGACTCAACTTGTAGTTTGTAGTTTGGCTGCCCGGCGGCTTAGGTCAAGTGCTTCTCGCCTTTTTCCTCTTTTTTTTTTTTTTTTGATTTGGTCGGTTTGATGGGCTGATGTTTCTTTGGACTTTTATTTCTATTCTATCAATATAATCTGGCAGAGCTCCCGCCGAACGTTCAAAAAAAAAAAAAAAATCACTGCTATCAATTAATTGTCGGCTTGTAAAGTCGATCGAAAACCAAAAGATTGTTCGCTATCGACGTCTAGGCTGTTTAGACTGACCAGGAGCATCGTCAGGTCAAACTGAGTATGGTTTAGGTTATTGCAAAGTACTCTTAGCGTGTGTTTAGTTCAACATACCTGGTCTGGATGGGAATATGGGATCGCCCCGTCCAGCCTTTTGCTATCGGCGGGTGTTTGGTTCACCGTCAGGAGTAGATGTGGCATCCATTCCATGGCAAAAAGTTGGTTGAGTTGATCCGGCAAAAAAATCCAGACGACATCGCCCGATGTCATCTGCTTTCATGTTTTTCATTTAAATCTTAATTTTAACTAAAGTATAAAATAGTTTAAAAATTCTAAACATTTTAACGAGCAAACTAGATCTCACTAGTAACCCGTTTTAATTAATTTGATCCTAAAATCCCGAGTCAATATTAATTAAAATTCTTTTAAAAACTTATTTTTATAATTTCTAGCAATTTTTAGTATCTCAAATAAATTCTCAAAAATCTAATAAGAATCAGTACTGTTTTTCTCATGTGATGTACTAATTTATAAAAATATTTTCAACCCTAGGTTATTTGGTGAAAAAATATATTTCTTTATAATGCTCCATTTATATACATTTTTACCATTTTATGTGATATTCTCTTTTTAATTTAATTTGTGTCGAGGTTTGCCCCTGACAGTGATACCGGGATATACATGACGATGCGCGCGTGATCCGTGACCTGGGCCCGTTTATCCTAGCTACGTGAGTGTGATGAACTTAAAAACACCGAAAGCTATCTAGGTTCAGGTTTCCTTAAAATAATAACTCTACATCATGTGTATTTTTTTTTATATAAGTCTGAATGAACTGGATACCCTCACTGTCTTTTCCGTGTCTCTCTCCCTTTATATATCCGAGGGAGAGAGGACTTACATAGGGACTCAAGCTAGACCTAGGCCTAGTTAATCCTTCTAATCTATGCTCATCATTACGGTGAGTGGCCATATTCCACTTATCCTATTGGTCTGCAGGGTCTGTGCCATCAATCCCACGCCCGTGTCATCCTTATTGCCTAGTCTGCCAGGTCCCGTCCCCATGCACCGTCTGCGCTCCTGCAAAATTTACTGCCACGCTTTGTCAGGCCATCCCGTAGTGTTTAATGCTACAGGACGGGACATAACAATCCTGTGCCGATCACGCCTAGATCCGCCCAGAAGGATGACCTAGGTAAGAGATAACACTTGAGTGGAAATGTATGTAATGAAATTAGACTGATTGGGCACATACCTGTCTCGCGTCCAGTTTTCTCTAGTCGCGAGGTTTCCCTCTAAGACCTGGAGACTGGTCGGAGAAACTAGTCGTGTGGTCGCTGGCTGGATGCGTCGGGACAGCATGCTCCTACCCAATCATAACGTATAGAAAATGTTGATATTTCACCGCTGTGGGTCCCCTTGCTAAAGAACCCTATTATTCTTTACACCGACAATAGCTCCCAAGCTCCCTCGCGGATACGATAGACTGAGTAGTTTGTCATGTGATCGTGGTCGAACCCAATCATACCATTTGGGCACTGGGTGAACATGAGTTTACCCAGGGAGTGGTTGGCGACATGGTCCACTTTCATGCCTGGCTCAGAAAACCACATCCCTCGTCAGCTCATACCTCGAGATTGGCCTTAAGTCCTTGTGGTTGGGCTGGAGTGAGGACTAGTTCTACCTCAAGATCGAGGACGCCATGGATAATATCCGTGTGCTGAGCGAACTGGCTCAGTACCACGAGGACTGGGGAACCACCCCTATGCCTACCACGGAGCTGTTGGTCCTTGCGGCTTGGGTCAATAATCTCGTGAACATCGGGCTGACGAGAGCTGACGTTGTCCGCGACTTTGTCAAGCGCCAGTTGTGCCCTCTGCGGAGGAGAGAGAAGCCTGCCTATTTGTACATCAGGAGGGATGACGTCACTCGGGGAAGCTCCACAGGTAAGTTGCATCCCTTTTCATGGTGTTTGCTTGTTGATCGTATGGTATCTTACGTATTCCCTTATCTTAGAGTTGGCCGACGATGTCTTCAACCAGTGAGTCAAACTCATAATGGCGGCCGCTGCGAGGAAGAATGGACCTCTGTGAGACACTTTTCCGCTGTCCGATCTGCCGCCTTTGGAGAGGGCCCGACGCATGGTACGCCTGGCTTTTTTTAGACTTTTTGATCCCTGGTCTCCCCATGGATTAAGGTTTCATAGTTCGTATTATAGCAGGATCTTCCATTGGTTGATGTATTGTGTCTAGTGACTGCCGAGGCCACGACCGCAGAAGTCAGCATAACTAGTCGCGGAGGTTGCCAAACTGCCCAGAGCCAGAGGAAGGCTGTGGGTGACGGTCTCGAGAGTGGCACCGGCCAGCAGGGGGATGACCCGCGTCACTCCAGCCAGCCTCACCCTGACCAGGTGACCACCGACCAAACATCCCTCGACCAGACCTCTTCGGCCCAGACCAGGAGCGATCAGGCTGCTGCTGGTAGAGCGTATGCGCTTAGGGGGAAGAGACCGACGGGGGACTTGTCTGTCCTAGACGCATCCAATCGCATCCGTGGGTCATCCGCAGGCATGTCCTCCTCGAACAGCTGGTCCAACGGCTTCTTGAGGACCAGGCTTGTGCTCACATCTCCAGGCACGTGATGAGTTCTTTGGTTGGTGTAGGATACACCGAGTTCGTATTCTCCTTTTGATTTTGTGGTTCTGTTGTAGTTGCAGGCCGACCACTCCTACGCCTCTGATCGTGACTCCCCCTTCGACGCCACAACAGGGCGTTCTGGTCCCTCCTCCAGTGTCGGCCTCGGCCCTGGGAGCTCTAACCGTGACTCTTGTGTTGACAGAGCCGATCGCGGAGCCTGTTCTGGAATCCAACTTGCTCTTCGTGGTTGCCCGTTTCCCAGCCTTGGTCCACTAGCTGGTTGCCAACAAGGAGGTGTTGCTGAGCTGGAGAGGCAACTGTCTCAGGAGAAGGAGGCAAGGCTCGTGCTTCAGTAGAAGTACGACGAGCTCTAATGGCAGCAAGATGTGCTCGCCGTCGAGAACCTCCAGCTTAAGGCGAACAAGCATACCACCCATGACCTTCTCCTGGATGCGTTTAAGGCGTTGATGGATCCCTTGGTGAAACTCGGACTGGACATCATTAAGCCACAGTCATGACCCACAGCTCTGTCCTGGGCTCGCGCCACCAAGGTTCTCTCGGAGGGGTTTTTTGAGCTCCCGGATATCCTGGTGGTGAGAGCCACGGAGGACGTGACAGAGGCAGTGAGGGAGACCATAGGGTACATCCTCTGGTGGTACCGCAGTCATGAACCCAACTTCGATCCGGACGTCATTCGGGGAAGGAGTTGCGGCCACCGGACCTGAAGCCGAGGAGAAGTTATAGCAGGAGTGACAAGGGGCTGTAGATTTTGTAGAGTCTGCTTTTAGGGTGGTGACCGCCGAGGAGTAAGAATTAGACAGTAACTCTGATGTTGTAATATATCTAGATTATGCCTTTTTTCTGATAAGCTTGTATCGTCGTTGTGGTCGTAGAATCCACGACATGTCCAAACCTAGTGCTCCCTTCGAGCCCCCGATCACGCCCATAAACGGAGCGCGGCTAGAGCCGACCCGACCCGCCCCTCTGCTCGCAGCGTGCCCTGGACCACGCTTACCGACGACTTTGACGGCCAGCGTACTCAAAAGGCATTGGCTGAGCGTGAGTGGGGTTTGCGGTCGAGCGAGCGAGTCTGTAGGGCGATCTCCAAGGTACGTTGGTCTGACCATCCGAGCTATGTGTTGTCTTAGGAGCCGTATACCTGATATTCTCTTAGGAGGCGTATACCATCCGAGTTACGTGCAGTCTCCAGGTATGTGATATTCTCTTTTTAATTTAATTTGTGCCGAGGTTTCTCCTGACAATGATACTGGGGTATACCTAACGACGGACGCGTGATCCACGACCTGGGGCCGTATGTCCTAGTTGCGTGCATGTGATGAACTCAAAAACACCAGGAGTTATCTAGGTTCGGGCCTCCCTTGGGATAATAGCACTATATCCTGTGTATTTTTTAATATAAGTCTGAATGAACTAGATACCCTCACAGTCTTCTCCATGTCTCTATCTCTTTATATATCCAAGTGAGAGAGAATTTACATAGGGACTCAAGCTAGACCCAGGCCTAGCTAATCCTTCTAACATGTGCCCATCATTATGGTGAGTGGTCGCATTCCACTTGTCATGTCGGTCTGTAGGGTTTGTGCCATCGATCCCACACCCGCACCATCCTTATCGCTTGGTCTACCAGGTCCCATCCCCACGCGTCGTCTGCGCTCCTGCAGAACCTAATGCCACGCTTTGTCAGGCTGTCTCGTAGTGTTTAATGCTACGGGACGGGACACAACAAGTCTGTGCCGATCACGCCTAGGTCCGCCCGGAAGGACGACCTGGATAAGAGATAACACTTGAGTGAAAAATTATGTAATAAAATTAGACTGATTAGGCACATACATGTCCCACGACAAGAGAAAACTGGTCGCGATGTTTCCCTCTAAGACCTGGAGACTGGTCGGAGAAACTGGTCGTGTGATCACTGGCTGGACGCGTCGAGGAACCATGCTCCTGCCTAATCATAACGTATAGAAAATATTGATATTTGACTGCCGTGGGTTCCTTACCAGAGAACCATATTATTCTTTACACTGACAATTTGAATTAAAAAATTTAAACATACACAAATTACTCCAAATACTTATAGAATACATATAAACAGAAAACTAACTTATACTAGCTATCTAACTCAACAGAAAACTAGCTTATCCTATACACCAATCTCACCAAAAAAAAAATTAATTTATCTCATCCATATAAAAAAAACTAAACCATCCTATACCAAAATAGAGATAAACCTCCCCACGCACCCGTAAGCGCTGTGCCGTCTTGCCGCGGCACGGGCACTGCGTCTGCCACTGGCCACCAGCCCACCACCACCCCGCACCGGCACCAACCAAATGTCGTCGTGCGCGTGTGCCTTTCAACATGCCCCGCCGGCGAAAAGATCGACCGCCGGTCACTTTCATCGATTCCCGCAGTGCGTACTAGGACGATCGGGCATGCGAAGCACTCAGCCTGCCGCAGCTTAATAAAAAGAAGGCGCACGTGAAGCGAATCAGGCGAATTGACCTGAACAGTTTCGCTGCAGCTGCGCAAAAACCCACGTCGGCCATTTTGCGTGGCGAACGGATCAGCACGGCTTTGCGGTTTGGCTACGTTGGAGATCGCCGAACCGCCGGCGGGGCTGATCAAAAGGTCAAAAGGTAGCCCAGCCGTGGTCCGGCCGGCGGCGCGCGGGTCGTGTGGCCTGTTCCGAATGGCATCGTGCGCTTGGCAGGCGGTGGGGGGAGGGTCAAATGATGATTGCCTGGTCCGTATGGCATCGTCCTCCGTGATTAGGGCCCCTTATTCGTTGAAACAACTACTTGCTCTTTTGCGATCGTCCGATCTGCTTGCATCTTTCGAGGGCCGCTCTCTGTCTCGAGGAAAAAAGCAAGCTTCCCCTGTGAAATTCTGACCATGTCAGCGGTTAAAAAATGTCAGGTCGATATGCAGAGCGTATAGGTTGGACATGCTGTACTATTCAACCTGATGCGGTACCGGTTCACCCTAAAAAAAGAAGAAAAAAGTGCGACTAATTCTCAGTCGGGAGACTGAAAATAGGGGTACGATTTAGTCGATAAAATTAACCGTTGGAGCAAGATTCAACAGTCAGATATGTTCTTAGTTGTATTTGTCATAACAGGTCAAAAAAGATCTAATTTGAGTTAAACAGGCTGAGCTTTTACAGCCCAATAATAGTCTGTTGTTGTTTATAACGGGTCCGCAATAAACTATTTATCTGTTTGAGTTAAACAGGCTGGTCTTTCACAGTCCAGTGACAAAACAAATTTATATCTATATTGAATAAAAGACACAAGTTAATAAATCTAAAATGGACTATTATGAGCTACATAGATACGATGTGCTACATAATCAGGATGATCCAGGTTCTAATCTTTTGTATAATTAATAAACAAAAATAATAAGATAAATCAATAGAAGGTTTTAGCCAATTCAGATCAAAGCATCATACCAAAATCTAATAGAAGACATTGAGTTACTACCAAAAAAGAAACAATCGTAGCAAATCAGTAGAGCAACCCACTTGTCAGAACTAGCAAACCACTGATGAGATGGACTATCCAGAAGGAAATATGTCAGAAGCAAAAAACACTCCAAAATTCCGAACAACCCACTTGTCTCCAATAACAAGCATCAGAAACTAGTTTGTCACAAAAGTTAGAATCCTAAAAAAGACATAAGCAGCATACCAATAACCTTAGTATTGAGTCAGCAAGTAGAAGTGGATTTCACAAATCACAATCTACAACCTTAAATAGGCATAACCGTGAACATCAAGACATAAAACCTTATACCATACTTCAGCCAAGACTCAAGATAGAAAGAAAATAGACAATAGCACCATAATTAATAATTTTGCTGATCCATAATAAAGTTTTAGTAGTATCATTCAAAGATAGTAAAGAAAATAAACAATAGCCTAATGACCTTTTTATGAATTGGTAAGAACAAGAACAACAACATCAACAAAGAGTCAAAGTCAACAAAACAGACAACAAAGGCAGGCTGACAAAACAAATTATTCAAACAAAGACCAAATAATGTAAGGAAATTTAAATTAAACATAAATATTTTTCATTAACAAATGAAACAAGTCAAATATGAAAAAATAGACTTGTTTGCACTTGAAGGCTTCTAAAAGGAAAAAAATGAACAGATAAAGAACTAAATAGACTCGTTTGCACTTGAGGGCTTCAGAAAGAAAAAAAATGAATAGACAGATAACTAAATAGAGTAGATTATATATTACAAAATATGTTCATATTAAAAAACAGAGTAGATAATTTATTATTACATAATATAACTTAAAGAGGTTCAACATAAACCATGCATCAAATAATATAAACAAGGCATCAAATAATATAAAGTTTTGATGCAATAAATTACATAACTTAAGATAACAAGATAACTTTATACGGTCCCCTGCAACATCATTAACCATCAACAACAAGCCTAGTTGACACGCCTGATAGTCATCTAAAGTCCCTCGTCATGATACTAATGGTAGATGTTGAGGTTGAACACACGGTTGAAAAACACAGTGTCACAAGGCTCTTCATGGTTGGCAGTCTCATTGACAAAGAATAAACGGCGATGCAAATAATTAGCATCAGCAGAATTCTCACAGAGAATAAAGCATTTGTTGCTCCTTAGGTCAATCACGATGTTGAAGTTATAGTTGGGACGCATAGCAAAATGAACAACAATAACAACAACAATCATCCACCTGTTTGGATCAACTTGATTGCCAGAAACTCAAAAAGACGGTCCTGAGGTCTTTCAACAAGGCCAAGGTAGCGAGCCACCAAATGGCTCACTCTAATGCGCCTGAAACTATCCAGAGCACTAGACAAAGGACCATCATGAGACATCTTGCTGTAAAGTGGATGCATAAATTATTTCAAAAAATTTAGGTAACAAAAAAAATATACAAACGATAAACTTCTAGTCATTTCAATAACAATGAGGCAATAACAATATTAGAACACAACATACTTTACATAATATAAAATAGAAAGACATATATAAACCAATAGTGTGTGTGTATACTGATCAAACGTGCTATGTAAACCACGATTCAAAAATTCGTAGGTAATCGACAAAAATTCACGATAACCGGGCATCTCGGTCCGGCTCGATTTCAGAAACCGAACGGTAACCGAATTTGAATTCAAAAAATTAAAAAACATTAAAAAAAATCAAAAAATGCTTACAAAATAATGTCATTTGCATCATATTCTATAGGGAGGAAGTTTTAAAAAAAAAATGAAAAAACTTGAAGCGTGCGGTTCAGTTATTAATTCATGTTAAGAAAAAGCTTAATATGTAAACACATATTTTTCTTGTGTAAAACTTATCTTAAGAGGATCTTTAAAATTGATTTTACTTTATTTAGAGTTTTATTATTTTTTCTATGATTTTTACAATGTTCACAAGCATAAAGTGAATATGTTAAGAAACAGCACTGTAATTAACTTTTTCATGTCTACTATTATTTTTCCTATGTAAACCATAGTATAAATAAACTAATAAAAGTGGTTTCACTAATTTTTGAGGTGTGATGGGTTAGTTATGAATTAATCTACTCGCAACACATTTATAAATTATTGCATGTTACAATAACTAATTCATAAGTTCATGTATTTTTAAAAGATATAGGATCATGTAAGAATACTAACAAAATTAGTTTCATGATTTTTGGATTAGCAAAGAGTAAACTATGCATTTAACTTGGTTTAACAAATACATTTTCTCACAGAAGATTTTGAAATTTTTATGAGTATAAATACTTTTATCATGTATATCATGTTACAAGGAAACCAACAAAATTTGTTTCACTTGATTTGAAGCTCAGATGAATTAGTTATTGATTTTACAAGATTGAGATAATTTTTGGGTTTTTTATTGAACTTCGCTGAAAATCGAGAAAACCGCTTGATAAATCGAGCGGTTACCGACAATGCGAAAATTTTGAGAAAACTGCTCGACAAATTGAGAAAATCGCTCGGTAAACGGTCCAATTTCGTCTGGTTACCGAGAGGCTAAATTCACGAATTTTTTCCCAAAATTTAATTTTTTTCAAACGAATTTTGTCCAAAATTTATTTAAAATTTAAGTGGTTATCGCGGTTACCACATTTTTTTGTTACCGTCGTAGCTCGGTTACCGAGCTTCGATCGGTGACGTGAACCCTGATGTAAACTCATGAATTTTGTACCGTAATCATGATATGATTACATATACATAATATATGTAATCATAATGCACATAATCAATATGCATTTTATTACTTCTACTAAAGAGGTATACGAAAGAGAGCAAATTTGATGTTCTATATAAGATTTACTTACTTATACAAGAAATCAAAATAAAAAAGACAATGCAAATACTACAAGGAATTCAGTATAGATCATACCTAAATAGAAAAATATGACTGCTTCACTGTATTCAACAGGAAGTGAAGATATCTGAAAAATAGAGAAAAACAAAATATATTGTCAAAACACATCGAC
This sequence comes from Phragmites australis, assembly GCF_958298935.1. Lineage (NCBI taxonomy): Eukaryota > Viridiplantae > Streptophyta > Magnoliopsida > Poales > Poaceae > Phragmites > Phragmites australis. The sequence continues at coordinate 43,018,636 of NC_084922.1, read as the reverse complement.
ATATTCATATCTGTGATTCAGCATATAAGTTTCAGGAAAGTACAATAACTATCAGATTTTGCACAAGCAACAAAACTCCAACAACAGTAAGAACACTATAAATAACAATAGAAGAACAAGAACATAATATGAACATGGAATAAAAGCTCAATTGAAATAGATGAGAGACCAATTATTGCGAAAAGCCTAAAATACCCTTAACCCAATCTGCAAGAAAGAACCAAGGATGCGCCCGACTCATCCCTCCTGAACCAGATCCATTAACAACAGAGAAGAAATGAGCATTGACAAGCAGAGAAGAAATTGAAGATTTGGAAGATTGGGGATGATGAAGAAGAAAACCCAGGAAGATCAAACGTGTAGGAAGGTGCGTACCTGATCTCAATTTTTTTGCTTCTTCACACGAACACCACAAACTTCTTCATCTTCTCATGAAAACTTTGTTTGATGAACTTTCTTCATTGGTTGATGTACGATTCTTGTAGAGGCAATAGTTTGAAAAATTACTAACTATAACTCTATATAAACGACAAAATCAAATAAGTTGAACAAACTTGAAACTTGGTCATGTAAGTAGCAGATGCATGTCTGCATGTGTGATCGAATGCAATGCACACAAAATTATTGTACAAACTAAATGCAGGTATCACGGTTAGTTAAATTGATGAACAAATTGAATGCATAAATATCTGAAAAATATACTCTTCAATGTATATATGAATGAAATCAACATTAAAGAACCACAGATTGCAAAACATACATACAAAAGAATTAATTCTGTCACCTGCCTACAATGAGCAAATTTTGCAATGTTTCACTAAATCACAATTGAGTGAAGCTAGGAAGTTGCCAATGTGAGAAGTAGCTAAGTAGTAATACTGATATAAAAAGATCTATAAATGGTCCATTTGTTCTAGTGATTATTTATTCATATTCAGCTAATTTTCTAATGTTAGATCTTACAACAGTGATGTCAATTAATTCTAGATATTATTCAGTCATTTAGGTAGTCTACAATAGATATGAAGCATGTTATGAAGACATGTAATACCTGATCATGCTCATCTACAATTCTGCAACAGCAATCCAGAACAGATCATCCTCTTGTTTGTCTTCAACCTGCAAAAGTGAAGTACCATGCTATATTATTGTATTCAGTTTCCAGAGTCATACACATAAAAAAAGAACAAAGACAAGTAACTAATGTACAAGTAAATAATTTTTTTCTATAATTAGAATATAAATAACTTTCTGTAGCATGTTGAACAAAAAACCCTTACAACAAATATTACAGAGAACTGAAACATTTCAAGACAAATGCGTACTTATCAAAATATTTGCAAGGAAGGCCGGACATAAATATTCAAAAAGGAAGTGCGGGTACATCAGAATAAAATTGTAGGATCAATTAGTGTGAATTATTTATGTATAAGAAACATTTCATGCTTACAGGGTTTGAGTCAAAATATAATTTTAATTGACACTGAGGATAATTTCTATAACACAAAATCATAGACATGTCCAAATTAAATCTAACTACTAATCTTTGTTTTGTAATTTCATGAATAAGTTATTATCATAAAACTTACAAATCAATTTTTACAGATAACAACTTATACTGATTAGCTGAAAAATGGACTCTAAATGATTCAGGAGTACAGGTTCTTGTTCTGCCATTACATTCCCAATAAGCTGAAAAGTAGAGTTAAACATGTGGTGTCAAATTCCATTATTTACACTTATTGTTCTATACCAATTGCAACAACCAAGTTATGCAACTTTCTCATTGAAATAATGAAACTCTTAAGAATTATGTCAAATAATCCCTCAAATAGTAATGCAGATATCTCAGACAAGTGATAAAAGAATGGAAGTGCAAAGCACTCAGAGTTTTAACTATGGACAAATAATGACAACAACTTATTCAGAGGTAAGATAAAAAAACTAATTGCACGTTCAATATTTACTGATTGCAGTGTCTTTCAAGTGCAATTTTTATATATGTAATAAGCAATTTTTATCACAAAAGTAAACTAAAACTGGGAACTTGCTGATGTGAGTATTAGATAACTAGTATTATTGATGTAGATAGATCTTGATGTTAGATTTAGATATGACAGGTACAATATAAAATGAAACTCCACTGATGTACAAACACAAAAAAAAAACAAATATGCAATACCTGATCATCCTCATCTAAAATTCCGCAACAGCATTCCATAACAGAACATCCTCCGGTTTGTCTTCTCCCTGCAAAATTGAAGTTCCATGCTATATTATTGTATTCGGTTTCCAGAGTGCACATGTTGATACTTAAACTAAACTACATACACAGACAAAAAATAGAACAACACAAGTAACTAATGTACAAGTAAACAATTTTTTTCTATAGTTAGAACATAAATAACTTTCTGGAGCATGTCAACAAAAAACCCTAACAAAATACAATACACAAAACTTAAATAATTCCTGACAGAATCGTTTATCAAATTATCTGCAGGGAGGGTCGAACATAAACTTTGAAAAAGAAGGTGCAGGTACAACAGAATGTATGAAGGTAATTGCTTCAATATTTAGTATAACCAGTAATACTTTTTTCTTATACTTGTATGATCAGTTAGTGTGAATTATTGATGTATATCAGACAAGTGATAATAAAATTGAAGTGCAAAACACTCACTTTCAACGATAGACAAATAATGACAACTACTTCTTCACAAGTAACATTAAAAAAAAATACTAATTGCACCTTCCACAGTTACTAATTGCAGTGTCTCCCAATTGCAATTTTTATAAATATAATGAGCAATTTTTTATCATATATATGTGTTTGACAATATCCCCTAAAATAAATAGTAACATTTTTACAAATCAGAGAACAAGCAATTCAAATGGTGAAATAATACAACCACTAGGATCAATATGTTATACCACCCTTTTGCAACAAGTGAAAATACAATCATAAGGAATGGAACAACATCAAATAGAGGTAAAAAAAATTAATTATAAACAATAAGTGGCACCATACAACAAACAAAGGCAATTTGAACTTATAAAATGAATTACGTATCTTTTGCAGCTTGATATACCAATGACTGGCAACTACATGCAATTGCTACAAGAACCAATTACCTATGAGGTCAGATAATTTGGTGTATAAAATCAAACAATATGAGACAAAAACAATATGATCTATACGTTGACATATTTTTTAAATTTTTACCTTTTGTAGGAAAATAACTTATACATGACAACTAGTAGAATTGATGAGCAACTACAGTTACAAACTGATTACCTATATAACATGAACAAAAACTTTCACCAAACATATTCACTTACAGAAGAAACATACATTAACTATGTTTCATCAGAAGCAGCAGCTGAGTAGATTTATGGATTAGAAAATAAAGAAAGGATAGATCACAATGAGGGAGAAGAACCAAGAAATGAGGAAACTAACTCAGAAACAGACAATGAATCAGATGAAGTGTAGGCTCTAGAACTAGAAAGCCAAAGCATTGCAGCAGTAGAAAGGTTATCACAAGAACATGCAAGCAGGCATGTCCCTTAATAAGGTATGACCTTCAAAATAGACAAATATGCGCATAGTTTCTATAATGAATATGTATTTATAATAGAATTTTCTATAGTAAAATGGTCAAATTCCCTTATCAAGACAAGAAGATCCAAACTATGGTAAAATAACTAGAAGGACCTATAAGTGTAACATGTTTGGAAGAATAATTCTGAAGCTACAGGTGTTCAAACATTGCGGAAAGGTGAAGGGATCGGTGACGTCCTAAGAGGGAGGGGGTAAATTAGGACACTTAGAATTTACTGGGCTCCAAAAACTACATAATATAAACCTATATCAATTCTAAATGTGTTCTAAGTTTATCTAGTGTGTCTATTCTACCGATCAAAGCGCTTGCAACCTATCTAAGAAGGTAAATTGCAAAAATGTAAATACGAAAACGTAAATAAGTAGAGAGAACAAACTCGGCACAAGGATATTTATCCTATGGTATCGATAGCATGAATGTCACCCATAGTCCACGTTGGAGCTCCACAAAGGATATGCTCCCTGTCGGCACCCGGTCATGGCTCTTGGGCCATCAAATCACAGAGACAAGGTCTTCACCCGAATGAGCCACCAAACCACCAAGACAAGGTCTTATCACTAACCTCTCTTTAGGTTCCTTGCCACTGTGATCACTTTAGAGCTTAAGCCACCAAGGCAAGGGTCTCTGCGTCCCTATAGATGCTTCTCGTCACCACTCCGTATCAAGTCGAAGGGTCAACAAGCTTGCCGACGAGTCACAAAGACTTCAAGGTGCCAATGTACCAAGAAGTACAAGGTTGGATTACTCTTCAATCCACTCTTTAGGAAGCAATCACCTAGCAACACTCTCTCTAGGCCTATAAGCACTATTCATTCACTAATCTTGTGCTTAATCGCCTTGGATGATCACTTTAAGAACTCTGGTAGCTTAGATGTCTTTTCATGTGTACATGAACTTCTCAGGACTTCAGCAGCATGCCACACCTTCAAGTGACTTAGTGGAGGGGTATTTATAGCCTCAAAAACACGCACTAGCCATTAACCCAACGACTCAGAAAAGTTGTTAACACCGGATGATCCGATGAGAACAATAGTACTAACACCAAATCATCCGGTGAGAACACTCTTACAAACTAGCCGTTGGAACCCCACTCAAGCTTCTGTGAACACTAGACACTCTGGTGTATACTTCATCTCCATCACCGGACTATCCGGTGAGTTATCCTGAGCCATTCGAGCCTTTCCTTCTTCCTTGTGTAAATTGCTCCGGTGGAAGCATTCGGTGCACATCACTTCATCATCGGACTATCCAGTGGGTTGTTCCATTCTGCCTTCTGGACAGAAACACTCTGGTGTTTCCATGCTTTGATCACCGGACTATCTGGTGAGACTTATTCTTCAGCACGACACTCTTCTCTAGAAGAATTGCTTTGGTGAGCACACTTGCTAATCGCCGGACCTTTCGGTGAGGTCTTCATATCTCTCTCTCCCTTTGCCAAATATGCTCCAGTGAGCTCAATATCCACAGCACCGGACCATCCGGTGAGACAAATCTTCCTAGGACTTTTTCAATTAGACCAAACTTTGTCCTGACTGTGGTGGCTTCTTCATGTATTCCATCCATGAGACCTACTAACATATATTCTTGACAAAATATTAGTCTCATTGACTATATTATCATTAATCACCAAAATCACAAATATAGTCTAATAGGATCTTTTTCGCTACATAAGGTAAAAAGAGGAAGAATGCAACACCACCGACACCAAAACCAGTCCCAAACAAAAGGAAGACAAGTGGACTGGTACATACACAATGCCCAGCAGAAATGATTGTTACACTATCAAGAGAGATGTGGACAGTAACAATGATCAATCTAGAGCATAAACACCCTTTTGCAGCTAAAGATCAAAAGAACTGTTTGTGGTCACAGACAAAAATGACTTATATGGAGAAGAAACTTGTGAGAATATTCAGTGAAGTGAACTTGTAAGATAGGAAGATAATGGCTATCTTGTCTTATATCAGAGGGGCAACGACACCATATGATAAGAAACATGTTAGCAACCTCAAGACAAAGATTAGGAAAGAAAGATCAGATAATGATATGACACAGGTGATGCAATGGTTTTCAAGAATGCAGGCTAAAGAACCAATGTTCTACTACACTTTTGACTTTGATGACAAAAATAAATTGAGAAATATATTTTGGGCAAATAGAAGTAACACAGTGAGTATGGTGATTTTATAAGCTTCGATACAACATACAACACAAACAAGCATAACCTCAAGTTTGCACCTTTTGTTGAAGTGACTGACCATGGAGACAACTGCCTGTTCGGTTGTGCATTCCTGCAAGACGAGACAATTCCAACATTTGAGTGGCTGCTTTCAAAATTCTTGGAATGAATGGGAGGGAAGCATCCAAAATCTATAATAACAGACCAAGATCAAGCAATGATGGCTGATGTAAAAAACAAGTACCCAAACACAAATCATCGGAATTGTTACTTTCACATAGTATCTTGGACTCAAATGACTTTATCAGAGGAATGTTAGTTTCTTTCATTTTTGTCAGAAAATCAGCTTTTTTCATATTCTCCAATTTCTCTAGTATCTCGACCACCTATTGAGAGACCTAAGGCCTTATGGATAGATAAAGGAGAAACATGAATGACCTTATCATCGAGACGAATATCTAAACAGTTGCATCAACTTGATCTGCTATCTATTGAACAAAGTTTCTAGGAACAAGGCAACCATCATATTCAAGAAGAATAGCAAAACCATACTCATCCACAACATCTCTCCTATGCTGGTCTAGAGACAAAATAATGTCCCTAAAATATGAATGGTTACACCTATTGATAGCTCTATTGCAACCAACTACAAAAATTCCTTTAGAAGACCTTGTTTTAGTTTTACTGCGAGACTGTAAACCTGGAAGTCCAATATTAGACTCAATTGATTTTGACATCTACAAATTTAAAACAAAACGCATCAGCCAATTTAACTACTCTTGTATCTATGTTTTGATAAAGATTTATTTTCACAACTACAAATTTAAAACTAAATATATCTTGAACTGACTGCATATTAAGCTAAGAAACAGATACAAATACTCGTCTCAGAATTTTGAAATTCCTAAAAAAACTTATCATCATCAATATCATCTTCATAGGAACATTAGACCTAAACAGAAACAACAACATTCAAAGCAAGAATTTTTAAATGAAAATTCTAAAAAAAAAGATGCAAAAGACAGATTATATGAGTTATCTTACCATTGTCACTTATGTTAAGTTATCTTCTTCAGAATTCAGCTCAAACTCACTTTCTTCATTGCCATGAATAGATTCATTATCAAAAAAAATATCTTTATCATTATCCACGATTCACAACATGACAAACATATGAAATAAGTACAGGAATATATGATAAACATATTTTCCAGCATTGCTACCAATTTACCATTCCATAGCAAACACAAAGATCCTTTTCAACATATAGTCTCATCAATCCATGGCCATTTCACACAATAAGAACTATTTGCAAAATATATGTAAGAAAAAGATACAATAGAGGCATTTATGGAGATACTATAGTGCTAATGGTAGTGGTCCAAATTCCAAACTAAGAAGTCTAAGCAAAAGTTATATAGTTGAACACACCATTCAACCCAACAGCACGATCATGTTCGAGAACTACTAACGCATCTGTATTTCGTACAGTCGATATCTTCTCCAAATAACAGAAATGGAACCACCAACCAAAGGCAGTTACATCACTAGATACAAAACTTGAGTATGCTGGGCATAACCTACATCTTCATCTCCAAACACTTACGAAGGAAAGGATGTAAATAACATATTACGTCTATTTTTGTTCATAACCATTAGCATAACAAAAGATATAAATAATATCTACCACAACAACAACAACAAAAAAATAACCAAAACAAAGTAGCCCCATTACTGCTAACTACCCAAATCAGACTGTATAATCCATTATTCACTACTAACACACAAAGCATAATCCACATTAAACCGCCTAATCATTCACTAGCAACGCACAAAGCAAATAGGGAACAGAATGGTCAATCCCTAGCCAACCAAAATCCAAAGAAACTAGATCAAATCATAGAAAATTAAATCCAACTAATAAGAAGAAAGCACCCTACATAGCGTATCAACCAATTTGAACCGAATAACACATGCACATACAACAAATTGAACGAGAAAGGAAGCATTATGGGGGAATCGCCACTGAACAAAGCGCAAACTACAAAGGCAGGAACCTATCATGCGCATGAGAGAGGAACAAAGAGATCGACTGAATACAAAGAACAAAACCGTCGTCGGGGCTCCGCCGCCTAGAAATCATTGTCACCACCGATGAAATCGCCTCCGCCTCGCTCTCTCTCCCTCTCTCGAAGTCTCGATAAAACCAAAGCTGAGTGCATAGTTTAAAAACAATAGGAAGCTGAAATAACACACCTAATACAGATCAGATCCAGATACAATAGCTTGTGGCAGGCCTAATAACACACAAAATGATTCAGGCTCGATTTCCACAAATGCATGAATCACGATGTGATCATACGGACATACCGTCGTGTGAGAGTTTCACTAGACTGTTACATAGTAAATATGAAGAAAAAAAAGATGCGATACCGGTTGAACGTACTCTGGTTAAAGCTCTAGTATTATTGGATCCAAGTGGCAGTGTTCAATGTGTCAGCACGTTGGAGTATATAGGAATTTGCGACGAGGTCACATCACATCACCCAAGTAAATTTTCGGGAAAGACAAAAAAAATTTCGGTAGAAAATATTATCTAGAATTTCTCTTAGATTCAAACCCATAGCTGATGATAGAACTAAAATAGATATCTTTTGTTTTCTACTCATACGAGCTCATACCCTTTCTTTTTTATCAAAGATTTATTTTATTCTATTCCGTGAAAATTTACCATCCTTACTCTGCAATCTTCATCGATCCATCGATCCATCCACCGATCGAATGTCACGACGAAAATCTTTAAAGAAACTGCTTACACTATTTCTTTCTCTCCCCTATTATATGGTTATAGATAGCTATTATCTTTTAATTTAGAGAATATATTTTTAAAAAAATTATATATTCTATCGTTCATAATTTTTTATATCTCATATAGGAGAGAGGAATGCTAAAATAATTTAGAAGCACTAGTTTTTTATTTTTTAACTAGTATTTACTTCTCTCTTTCTTCTATAAAATATGAGAAATCATGCTAGTCATAACTCTTAAAAATATACTCTCTCACTAAAAGATAGCATCTACATTTAATCATCAGAGATACCCTAAGCCTCTCTCGCTGAGAGGTTGCTGCAATCCATGAAATTCCCCCGCACCATAGGGTTGTAAAAAGATGATTCCCTTGAAGAAGTCATACGGTTGTTTCTGGTAAAATCCCAATGCCAAAGAGGGAAAAGATAGTTCAAGAATGGAGCCTTCTTTGGATTCTCGCGAGCCCCATGCTGGCCTGGCATGGTCCTCCACTCTTAAAAAAACCAATAGTAGTAGGCCAGATCTCATTCTCGTGCGCTCGAAAACCCCTCGCTATCGCCCGTCAATGCACTGTTTCTTCCCCCCCTAACCCAGCCTCCGCGAGCGATAGGCCGCTGGACGTGGTCCGAATCCGATCAAAGCCGGAGCTGAGTTATCATCGACCCAACCCGGCACCCTCCTCATAAAGTTCCCATCCCAGCCGTCCGTCGCTTAACATCCGACGTCCTAAGCGTCGCACGCCATTACTCTGCCCCTTCCAATCATCTTCCCGCCGTATTAATTAAATCCAGAACATCATCATTAAACTAAGAGCAGGTATATAAAGCCACCTCACTTGGCAATTAATCTGCCAACATCAGCAAATTCTGAGATGGAGGAGAGAGATAACTAGTCGATTAAGATGTGCTTGATTCTCCGGATGAGGTTTTTTTAGAGTTGCATTATATAAGTAGGTTGAGTGGAGTCATATGTACTGAAAAGAATAGTATTTGGTTGGTTGTATCTGTCAAGACAGACTAAGCTGAGTTTTCATTAAGTTTATTGAATCTAAAGCTGCACGAGCAGATGCAAAGTTGTGATTGCGATTGATTACATGTATGAAGATAGTGTTGCTGTAACAATGAATGCAGACAATCAAATGGACTTCTTTTTAAAATTCTACACATCCACTAGGTCAGGTGTAGATCCAGGAACCAAGTACACCCAAATCTTAGAAAAAGCTTGTTTGATTGTTCACATCCACTATTCTAGCCTGCCTTGACGGATGAAAATATACGCCTTCAGCCTAACTCGAGAGTGAAGCTTGATTTAAGCTTTAGCCCGCAGCCTAGCCCGATAGATAGACTACTATATCCGCTCATGCATGTAGACTCACTTATTAATGACATAAAATTATCTTCGTACGAACAAGTAATCACAATCTCAACTTCTGTATTCGTTCATTTGGTATCAATTTCGATCAACTAAACAAAAACTCAGCTTAATATGTATAAACATATACAGTCAACCAAACATTCTTCTTTTTAATAAACATAGCTGTCAATATGTTGACACTCAAATAGACTATATAATGGTCCCTCCATCACCGAGACAGAGACGAGAGACAGCCTCATCGGCACCAAGGTCTTGAGTTCATATGGAGCCCAAGTTGCGGTGGTGGTCTAGCACGGTGGAGAGGTGCAGAAGGACGTTGGCCGACTTGTGGATTGCAACCTCAGTACACTTGAAAGAACAGAGTACACAGGGAGGCGAGCTCCGTGGTGCCACTCTCAGAAGGGCAGATGCAAGGCCACGAACGACGAGACATGCTTGAGGTGCGGCCTGAGAGCGAGCGGCAGCAAGCTCGAGCGACGGTGGTGTCAGATCTTGAAGCAGGGCAAGCGGCGGCGGGAGCGAGGTGGTCGACGCGCTCGGCTCGCGCAGTTGTGTCCCTCTGCCTCTGCCTTTTCTTGTGGGCAGCAGAAAGGGCTCTAACCGACACGGCAAATCTGTAGTCAACAGCGGCTCGACACGCGCAGCAAGCTCAAGGCTGGCACAGTGAGATGGGTGTGGTGAGAGAGCTTGGCCCCGGCACGGGCAGAGGTTGAGGGAGAAAAAATAATGAGACAATGAGTAAATAAAATCTGACAAATAGGTCCAATATAAATAAAAAATATGTTGGATTGGGTGTGAAGAGCCAAATTGTTGTATCAATGGTCTCTACAACTTCTCTCAAAATGATATGGCTTGGCTGTAAAAGCATCTCCAATCAGGCCCCTAAATCTACCTCAATATATCTCGGAGCCTCTCTAAAATATTCTCGGTTTATTTCATTATGTGCTCTAATTAACTTCCTAAATCTTGCTCCTGAAATTCCACTAATCTAGTCGTTGGAGTTGGGCCCACCAACGATGCAGATATGGGTCCTAGTCATTGGAGTTGGGCTTGCTGACTAACGAGGGTTAATCTATGACAATAATTCTGGGGTGTACCTGTCGGTGTATCAGGAACCAGGGGTCCCTGAGTCCCGAGATCGGGCCGGCCGTCCGCCACGCGTCACCATCCCGCGAGGTCCGCCCTGCAAGATAAGAAGAAGCTAAGTCCCGGGAGAAGGTGCTCAGGGCCGCCGCCTCTGGTTCCCGAGTACCCCAGTTCCCCGATGATCCGCAGAGTCCAAGTACCGGGAAGGAAGTGCTCGGAAGGGTCCTCGCCTACCCCCGAGTACTGTAGTCCCCCGATGATCCAAACGGCCAAGTGCTCGGGAGAGAATGCTCCGGGCTGCACGTGGCAGCCCCTGAGGACTCGGTTCCCCGAAGGTCTCCCCCCAAGTGCTCGGGAGAGAGTGCTCGGGGTTGCACGTGGCAGCCCCCGAGGACTCGGTTCCCCAAAGGTCTCACCCAAGTGCTCGGGAGAGAGTGCTCGGGGCTGCACGTGGCAGCCCCCGAGGACTCGGTTCCCCGAAGGTCTCCCCCTAAGTGCTCGGGAGAGAGTGCTCAGGGCTGCACGTGGCAGCCCCCGAGGACTCGGTTCCCCGAAGGTCTCACCGGAGTGCTCGGGAGAGAGTGCTCGGGGCTGCACGTGGTAGCCCCCAAGGACTCGGTTCCCCGAAGGTTCGCGCAAGATCGTCCGACGACCCGAAGGGTCCCATCGTCGGGGTGTCCGCCAGTCAAAGGCCCGAATGCCGCATTTAATAGGCACGCGCGGCCTGACATCCTGACATTCTCAGCTGCCCACGCCCTAGTGTCAGACCCTGCCATGCTCTGGCAGGGGGAGGCGTGGGTCCATTAAATGCACGGGTCCCGCCCGTTTCACCCGGGTGCCTCGGGATAACGTTGCCAAAATCGAAGCGCTCCGCCTGCCACCCTGCCCTGGCAGAAGAACAAGACAGGGTGGGCGCACCGGGCACCTCTGCGGCTGCCCGGTGGGCCCCCTTAATGGCGCCAGAGGACATCCACAATGGCGGGTGGTCGGATGCACGCCGCAATTTTTCACCGCCCCTGTCACTTCGCCAAGACGGAATGATGACGCCTTTCTCTGTGGCGTCTTGGCACTCGCGCCCCCTCTTTCCCATTTAGGATAAGTCGAGGTCGGCGCGCCTATAAAAAGAAAGGATGGAGAATACATAAAGACATTCCGCCTCAGATCCCGAAGCTCTCAAGAGACGACCCGGAAGCACACGAAGCCCAGATCAAAAGACGAAGAACATCACAAACAAGCTCAAGCCAAGCTAGAACACGAGAGCCTCAAGCTCTCTGTAGACGGCTCACCCCTGTAGCCAGATACATCCTTGAAGAATTCCCCTCAAGGAGAGATATAACACTCACACAGGAGTAGGGTGTTACGCCTCCGCGCGGCCCGAACCTGTCTAAACCCCGGTGCACCCATCTTTCTTGCACTAGGTCTATCATCTCCCACCACCAGCCACTGCATTTATTTCCGTTCCCGTTTATTTCCCAGATAAGCTCGTTCAGGATCATCCCCCCGGCCGAATCTCTAAAAAGGGGTCTCTCGGGATCCCTGCGACAGGAGTTCATCCTCCGACAGCTGGCGCGCCAGGTAGGGGGGAGTATCCCTGGATTTGTTTGTTTCGCTTTTTTCCACAGGAAAAGATGGCTGGTGGGCACCGTCTCCAGCGTTCCGGCTCCACTTCCAGTGACGGAGTGCTGCCCGACGCCAGAGAGAGCCCAGTCGCTGCTGCGTTCCAGCAGCAGCCGCCATCTACGTGCGTGGTTTTTCCCGCTCAAGGGGATCAAGACGCTCGGCCCATTAGGGCCGCCGCCACCGCTGCCGGCGTACTCTCCGACCCCCAGCCGGAGGTCGGGACCCCGGCCGCTAGGTCCGCCTCTGGACCACGTCGGATTGCCACCGCTCCACACTAAGTCGGAGGGTCAACAAGCTTACCGGTGAGTTACTAAGACTCCAAGGTGCTGGTGTACCTCTTGGTTCAAGTTAGAATCACTCCTTAATCCACTCTCTAGGCAACTATTACGTAGCAACACTCTCTCTTGACCTATAAGCACTAATTACTCTCTAATTATTGTGCATAAATGAATTGGATGATCACTTTAAGCACTTTGGTGGCTTGGATGCCTTCTCAAGTGTTTATGAGCTTTCTTAAGACTTTAGCAGCATGCCACACCTTCAAAAACTAAGTGGAGGAGTATTTATAGCCTCAAACTCGCGCACTAGCCTGTTAACCCAATGGCTCAAAGAAGTTGTTAACACCAGATGATTCAGTGAGAACAGTAGTACTAACACGGGATCATCTAATAAGTACATCTTCCGAAACTAGCCGTTAGACTTTCACTCAAAGCCTCTGTGAACATTAGACACTCCGATGTATACATCATCTCCATCACCGGACTATCCAGTGAGTACATTTGAGCCATCCGAGCTTCTACAACCTCTCTGTGTAAATAGCTCTGGTGTACATAGCACCTATCACCGGACCATCCGGTGAGGTATTCTTCGATCTTCAACTCTTGATAACATTTCTACGATAAATACTCTGGTATGAAGCGTCTGGTGTGTACAAAACAGGCACCGAACCTTTCAGTGATTTGATCTTCGTTCTTTTGTGCTTGGATTATTCTCTGCAAGAATTAGTCTGGCATGATCCTCCGGTGATCACCGGACCATCCGATGAATCCATCTGCATTCTCCCCTTTGTCAACAATGCTTCGCTACTTCTGCCCATATGACACTAGACCATCAGGTGAGGTATAACTACCTCTAGACACAAAGCTCCGATGCATACAATTCTTCCAGCACCAGACCATCTGATGAGTATATTTTTCCTAGGACTTCTCCAGTTCAACCAAACTTTGTCCCGACTACGGTGGTTTCTTTATGTATTTCATCCATGAGACCTACTAAAATATATAATTGACAAACATGTTAGTCCTATTATCTATGTTGTCATTAATCACTAATATCACAATCATGATCTAATATGGTCATTTTCGCAATAATCTCCCTTTTTTGTGGTTGATGACAACACAACCAAAGCAAGTGACAAATATAAATGATGCGAATTGTAGAGAGTATAAAGTCTTACCACATTGCTTGAATGCATATTCTTACCACTTAGTCCCCCTTTTATTGTGGCTCTCTCTTTCTGCATTGTCACTATCTCCTTTGAATGACTCATGCAAGAGCTTCTCTATTTGCATACTCTTGATGCCAAATGTAGATGAGTCACTCATTATCACTTGGGCTTCTCCCCTTTTGTGAATCTTGGAATCCCTAGGTATCTTCTCACCCTTTGTCAATAATCTCAAAAAGGGCTATAAATACATGTTGACCTCGAGGAAGAGAGTTAGAGCATATGGGAGAGAGGTTCATAAATCATGATCCATATGAAATGATATCAATTTAACAGATATACCAATTGTAAGGATATGAGACATTGATATCAATTGAAAAGACAAACAACGATCATAATTAATGAAACACATAATATGATTTAAACTCCCCCTATATGTGCGCATACATATGACAAAAGAGACATATATGCACAACTAGATAATTATGTCAAGATGTTGAACTCAATAACACCGGGGTTATCTAGGTTTAGGTCTCCCAAAGGATAATAACCATACATCCTGTGTATTTTGTTATGAGTGCTTATGAATCAGTTACCAGAGAGAGGGAGAACTTACAAGTGGACCTCGATTAGCAAACCCATGCCTAGCTAAATATTCTACTCTTGGATCATATCATGGAGAACCGAATGAGCCCAAATTGCCCTGAGAGCTTTGAGTGTATGTCCCAATCGTGGAACGCTTCCACATGTGCCTCTTCTGGCCGATCAGCCTGTCCCATCACCGTACGCCGTAAGATCATCTGTCAAGCCATCCTATCCCTGCGCCCCGTGAGTCTACATGCAAAACAGTCCGCTTGCCTGGTCATTTTGTAGACCCTGTCTCGTTAGCCGTGCGGTGCTACGCCGGCCCGCAAGGCCCCATTCGTAGCATTTAATGCTGCAGGACGGGGAATGCCCAACCAAGCTGGCCATGACTTTGTTCACTGGATGGGATGCCTAGGAAAGGAAAACATTTGAGTAGATAGCAATAAATGTGATTAGATGGGTTAGGTAAAGACTGGCCCTGCGACCAGCAAGGGTTGGTCGTGGGATCTCATAATATCACAAGGAGACTGGTCGCGCAAGCCTTGCGCTTGTCATGCGAGCTTGGACTGGTCGCGCGTTGGGCCAGGGTTCAGAAAATATCCCTCGTTGGTCGGCATCTCTCGTGGAGCCCATTAGCTAGGACGCCCCCTTACTCAATACTCCGACATTGACGATGCAAATCAAGGGGAGGCTCTCATTGTAGGCACCGACGATGGCATTGAGCAAGCTGAGGACACCCACAGTGAAGGTGATAGCGCATGGACCAAAACACCTTGTACGTGCGTAGCTATCGATAGTGTATCCAGCGTTGAGCTCGTTGTAGCACCCCACGAGGTGCAGGCCAAGCTCGACGATGAGGTGGTCGAGCGGCGCTCCGTGCGGGCCTCCCTCTTGCGTGCTTGCTCCCTTCTCCGTGATACGTGCACCATTAGTTGTTTTGCCCCACCGCCGCATCGAATCTGACCCCTCCACCTTTGACGTGTGCAACAATAACATGAGGACGATGAGATGGGTGGGGGATGGTGTGCACGACACTTCCACATGATGCTCCAGAATGTGGCAGTTGGGATGCCAAGCTCATTTGCTGTCTAATGAAAGTGGTGAGCGATGGGGAGAAAATGACGAGCGATGAAAATGACGAGGGGTGTAAGGATCCAGGTGGAGCCTATTTTTTATGCTGAATCACTATATGTAGAGATCCCGAGCATGTTAGCGAGTTAGCTGGAGTTGATCTAAGCCTTGCTCTAAGTGCTCTCATGCGGCGTGATTCCCCTCCAGCTCTCAAAGCTCAACCAACCAACTCTGACACATCTACCACCTTGTCATTTATAAACGTGACAAATGCACCCCCGCCAGAAGTTGTTTTGTTGCAACCCCCTCCAAAGTCAATCTATTTATGAGATTCCCCCCTTTTTTGCATTTTCCCATATACACACGTATATAGGTTTGCACACTATTTCTTCCACTATTTACATATATTTATATACATACATACCTATATATACATATATAGGTTTGCACACTATTATATCCATGATTAGTAATTATCGAGATCTCATTAGCTAGTCCTCTAACTCTGCTTAGAAGAAGGTAATTGGATTATACGCATTCGAGAATCCGACTATACTAGAACTCACCTAGTCGGGAATGGTTTATGGAAAAAAATATTCTTTCTAGTTGGAAATCTTCTATAACTAAATAAAACCTGTTTTGGTGAAAGAAGTTCTCCAGCTGAATTGAGTTCTATTTGTAGAAGCCTACCTAGATAGAAATTATATCCAGCTGCAGAAACTTAAATGTTACTTTCTCATTTTTTATGTCATTAGACATTATCGAAATAAATATGCAAGAATTCTGAGGAGAGTTAAAGCAATAATATTGTCTATAAAGGTAACTTTAAAGTTTGAAACTTGTTAGTGTAAGACGGTGTTTTGGAGGCAATAAGATTCACGAATATGCAAACAAATATATATATGTATATATATACACACGTACATAAACAATATATGTATATATATATATATATACACGTACATAAACATATAGAAATAGTGGAAGAAATACTGTACAAACATATATATATATATATATATATATATATGAGAAAAATGCAAAAAGGAAATCTCAAAATCAGAATAACTTTGGAGTTTTTTGCATTTTTCCCTTTATAAACCCCTCTCTCTCTCTCTCTCGTCGCCGCACTGCCTGCGTAGACCATTCCCGTTTGGTTTTTCCACGAACACAGCCGTTTCTGTAGGTTGTAGTTACTGCACGCCCGATGGCTAATACACCAAGAACGGTGGTGGCCTCCGCGCCGTCACCGCCCGGCTGCTCCTCGTTGGCGTTCATGCCGCCGCCGCCGTCGCCGTCCGACGGGGAGCTGCTAAGGTCGCTGCACCGCCTAGCGCGGGACTTGTCCTCCGTCGCCGAGACGCCTGCGCCGTTCCTGCGCGCGGCGCTCGCGTCCGTCTCCAGGCGCTCCAAGCTCCTCGCCACCGCGTTCGACGACCTGGTGATGTGCACGGCGGGCGACCTGCCGCGGTCCGCGTCGCTGTGCCTGCGCGAGGTGCTCCTCGTGCTCCAGCGGTTCAAGGCCGTGGCCGCCGACTGCGCGGCGCGGAGCCGGATGCGGCTCCTCCTGCAGTCGGACGAGATTGAGGAGGAGGTGCGGGAGCTGCACCAGGACCTGGCCACGCTGCTCGACCTCCTACCCGTCGTTGAGCTGGGCCTCGCCGAGGACGTGATGGACCTCCTGGCCCTCGCGTCGCGCCAGTGCCGGCGGTTCGCGCCGGCGGCCGAGGCCGAGCAGGAGCTCAAGGTCAGAGTGCTGACGCTGATACAAGAAATTGAGCGGGAGATCGTGCCGGAGCGGGAGAGGCTGGAGGAGATCCTGGAGGAGGTGGGCATCAACGGTCCAGCGAGCTGCTGCGACGAGATTGAGGGCCTGGAGCGAGAGATTGGCAACCGCGCCTCCGAGAAATGGACACCCACCATGATCGCGCTCGTCGGTCTACTCCGGTACGCCAAGTGCGTCCTGTTCAGCGCCACGCCCCGGCCTTCAGATTCCAAGCCGGACCCCGAGGTCGACGAAGAAGTGGAGCCGCCGGCGCCGCCGCCGGACTTCCGCTGCCCCATCTCTCTCGATCTTATGCGCGACCCTGTCGTCGTCGCCAGCGGCCAGACCTACGAACGCGAGTCCATCGACAGGTGGTTCGGCTCCGGCAAGTCAACATGCCCCAAGACAGGGCAGGCCCTCGCCAATTTGGAGCACGTGCCGAACAAGGCTCTCAAGAACCTCATCGCCAAGTGGTGCCGCGAGAACAAGGCTCTCAAGAACCTCATCGCCATGGAAGGCAGCGAGGCCAGCAAAAGCGAGCCAGCACAGGCGGTGGCCGCGAACAAGGCGGCGCTGGAGGCGGCGCGCATGACCGCGTCATTCCTTGTGAAGGAGCTCTCCATCTCCTTCTCCCCTGACGCGGCCAACCGCGTCGTGCACGAGATCCGGCTGCTGTCCAAGTCCGGCTCGGACAGTCGCGCGTTCGTCGGAGAGGCCGGAGCCGTCCCGCTGCTGGTGCCGCAGCTCTACTCCGGGGACGCCGGGCTCCAGCTCAACGCCGTCACGGCGCTGCTGAACCTCTCTATCCTCGAGGCCAACAAGAAGCGCATCATGCACGCCGAGGGCGCCGTGGAGGCGGTCGCCCATATCATGAGCTCCGGTGCAACGTGGCGCGCCAAGGAGAACGCGGCAGCCGCCGTGCTCAGCTTGGCGTCGGTCCATACATACCGCCGCCGGCTAGGCCGGAACCCATCAATCGTGGAAAATTTAGTGCATCTCGTGCGCACCGGCCCGACGAGCACCAAGAAGGACGCATTGGCCGCCCTGCTGTCACTTGCCGGCGAGAGGGAGAACGTCGGGAAGCTCGTCGACGCCGGCGTCGCTCAGGTGGCCTTGTCCGCGATCAGCGAGGAGGAGACCGCGGCGGCAGTGCTAGCCGCACTGGCCAAGCGCGGCGGCGCGGAGGCGATCGTCAACATCGACGGCGCCGTGGCACGGCTGGTCGCCGAAATGAGGCGCGGCACGGAGTGGGCCAGGGAAAACGCCACGGGCGCGCTGGTGCTCCTGTGCCGACGCCTGGGCGCGCAGGCCGTGACGCAGGTCATGGCAGTTCCCGGCGTCGAGTGGGCCATATGGGAGCTGATGGGCACCGGCACGGAGCGCGCGAGGCGGAAGGCCGCGTCGCTCGGCAGGATATGCCGTCGGTGGGCCGCCGCTTCGGCCGCGGACGGCGAGCGGGGAAACGTGTGCCCCGCCGCCAGCGTGGTGCCTCCGGCCATGATGGCATCCTAAACTCATCGCGCAAGCGCATTGCCTGATAGGATAAGCTCAGAAAAAGAGATTTTTTTTCCCCCTCTTCTCAATCTTCTTGTACAAAGTTTGCTTATGCTGTCACGATTCTTTGATCAGAGAGAGATAATGGTGAGTGGTTCATCAACTGTGCATACGGGGCTCTGTCAGCTTGTACCCATGTCATTTTTCTTCCATTTGTACGGAAATTTTTACTCTTCGTCGGCTCAGCATATACAATGAAAAAGGGATTAGTCTGGATCCCATTTGCTCATCGAACATCCCTGGATTACAAGACCGTCAAGGATAATAAACAAGATTTCCTCCTGAATCATACGGACGTCTGAGCAACTGTTTTGTATAGGAAGGAAAGCAACAGGATTTGTTGCGACTTGCTCGCTGATGGAACCATCCCGTCCGCTCCATGATCCAACGTAACAAGCAGGCGAAGCGACCGCGCTGCATTGGCGCTTTTGGTTTTTGTTTTGATGGGGTGGTTGACGGGGCCGGACCTGTGCGAGTGATTGCGATGATCGGGACCAGCAGCCAGTCAGCCAGCCTTTCCCCTGCGCCGCTTTGCTGGCCAGAGCATGATTAGCGACAGAAAAGAGAGGAGCAAGCCACGAGTGCACTGCACGGTTGCGCTACGACCGCGACACCACGAACGCCTCACGGGCAGGCAGCGAAGGCCCCGTTCTTCAACCGACACGCCGCGCAGGCGCTGCACTGCGGCGCCGGGTCTCGAGCCGCCGGTTGCCGACCAGCCCGCGGTTTTTGGCGCTGATCGGCAGGACGGACAGCTTCTTTCTTGGTTCGCGCGGTGTGCTTTGTTCGCACGCGCGCCCGTGTTCCTTCGCAGTCGCGGGGGTTGCAGCTCGCCGAATTTTTGACCTGCCCATCTCGATCAAGGTGGGCGCCTTTTGTGCTACTCTATTTAACAGATAGGTTTACCGCTTAAGCATTTCTTAATGAAGAACAAGGAAGCATGCACCCTGCTTCCTTGCTGAGAATGTGAGGCGATGGTGTTCCACGTCATGCTGCATTCACCATGCTACTTTTCTAATCGCCGTGGCTCTCTTCTGGCCATCCTTTGCATCTGTTCTCCCAGTCGAACTAAATTTGCTTCCATAGTAACAAACGTGACATGTCAGCAGAGTTATATCTTGTTTAAAACCATATAACAAGATTGTGAAAAGTCAACTCGTGCCAATGCATCTGTAACTCATCTTAAAATTTTCTTTTCTGTAAGAAGATCGTCTTAAAAAGATAGCATATGCAGCTCTGATTCTGAAACAAACTCCCCGGTTGGAACCATTCTAAAACAAGCTGATTCGTACCATAAGCTTTTGTTGACCTGTGCATGGCGGTAATCAACATTAACGTTGATCTCACCAGAGAGATCCAAGAGTTGACCAAGTTATAAATAACTTCTTTCTTAAAGATCGTATATATAACTCGGATTCTAGAGTAAAATACTTGTTGGGTTTTCATTTTTATACCAGTGGCAGGATGTATTCCAAACGAACCAATCCACACCAATAGAAAGAGGAAATATGCCCGGAACCAATGTTCCTAGTCTGTAAAGGTATCATCTATCTCGACGAGTCAAAAAGGAGGAAAAAAAAAGAAGGAAGGATGATGTGAAACATGAGATTGAATATCTGATATTTCGAATTGGAAAGGCAATTTTGGTCAGTATCACTTTCAATCCGAGTATTGCCTCGCATTTCCTTGACCGGTCACAGTTTACACCCTCCGCCGCCGCCGAAAATCCGGTCAAAATCATGTCGGTTTTGCAGCCGCAAAGCAGAAGTCGACGTGGCCGAACGCTGTGCGGCGTGGACAGCGGCCACTCAAACCCGTGTGCGTCCACAGAAATGGCAACCCGAGTTGAAGTCCGTTGAAAATTTGTTCGTTCGTTGCCTCGTTTCAGTCACTTCTATGTTTCTCCCCGGTGGTTATCATGGCGTACTCTTTCTTCCAAGTGAACCGCTGAGCCGGAGCGACACCATTCCGGCAATTCGCTGGGCGGGGAAGGCATGGAACTTGCCAAACGCGCCTCAGTTGCCAGTCTGAATCAAACCTGACGTGAGAAACTGCATTACTCGGGCATGCCATATGCTGTTTCTTCTTGTTGACAGCAAGAGTGGCAGACAGCATCGCAATGTGGACCACTGGGAGTCTAAGGAACTTACTTCGCAGAGGCGCCCAAGGTTTCCAAAAACAGCTTACTGCGTACTCCCTGCGCGCTTGCTGGTACGCTGATGTCGAAGAGTGGTACAGGGACGAATCCAGTTCCAGATAAGCTTGTCCTCCTGACCGGCAATTAGGTACCTGAAACTTTGTCACGATGTTGGAGATACTCGGAGATAGCCTGATAACTGTCTCAGAAATTTCGACGTACCGAGCCAAATCGACAGTCATATCCTTTTACGGTTTTACCACACTTGCTTGGTCCCACCCAGCCGCAAATCCCAAACCTTATCTACTTATCAAATTGTTGGATTTTCTAATTATCCAAACGGTAATTTAAAGAGCTTTCAGTATCTAGAATGTTCCTCGTGCCGATTGTTTACTGCCAATAGTTTCACATTTGTCAACTTGCGTCACTTTCAGTGAAAACTGAAGTGAGCGTCACCATCTTATCCCACAAGGGATCAAGACGAGCTCCTGGCTCTATTCAGAAAAGTGCTTCTGCCCCTGCAGCGGTACAGTTGCAGAGGACGGATGATCTGTACTTTTTTTAGTTAATGCTACGGTATTTCTTAAGATGCTACTAGTGAATTAGGTGTGACTTTAAGTACGTTCAGCATGTTATTCAGTATGGAGGTTGGTTTTTTTCTTGTGCCACCTGGTTGTCTGATCTTTAGAGTTTGAAATGGCCATTTTTTTTTATAAGTTGCTTATAGCATGCAGATTTGACCGATATATACGTAGCCAATAGTACATGTTCGCATTATTAAAACTAGAGATCATGTCAGCCATCCACATGCGTCACTTGATGGACAGCAAATTAAGCAGACTTGAGATAAAATAAACGGCGAAAGAACTTTCGATCAGTAATGGTCTGCGGAGCAGCGGATTGGGTGAGACCAAATGATTTTATAATCGGCGATAGATAATATAATTCTGAGGGCTAAGCTTGATGCAATAAGGCTACAAATGGTTTGGGCTGAAACTAGTTTTAGCAGGTTGGTTCTTGAGTTTGGATGATTTGTTTGGTCAGGAATGGGCTGAGAGCCGGTGGGCTAGTTCAGTTTGGGCTAAGAATTAAAATGGACAGGTTTGGGTTAGATTGAGTTCAACTTTTTGGGTTGAGATCGGTTCTAAACCGTGGTTGAAACCCAGTCGAGAAGCCCACAGAGGACCGATTCAGTGATTCCATCGTCGAAACCTTCGAGTCCTCGACGCTCAACCTCGAGGCCTCGACTCCCTCTCCTCCCATTGCTCCGCCCCCGTTGGTTCGCCGCCGCATCCTCCTCCCCGATTAGTGGCTGCGAATCACTGTCGTCCGCGGAAGGTCCTGGTTGTCAATGACACAGGCTACGCGACCTCTACGATGCACACCGCAACTAGTTCGTGCGGGTCGAACATCTGCGTGCCAGGGAGGAGCAGGTAGCCGACGAGCTCGTCAAGAACCAGTAGGTGAGCCCTCAATGTCTGGTCTTTCAGATCTCGCCTCTTGTCCCTTTCGACCGGCCCGTGCTGGTGGATTGCCTCCTTGATTTGTCTTGTCCCTTTCGGTACTATGCTCCATGTTCTTGCCTTCTTGCTAGTGGATCTAGGTGCAGTGAGATTCGATAGCTACAAGGCCCCTCTGGTGATGACTGGTCCTTTAGCTTTGCTTGGATTTTGCACTGTAGCTTGTTGTGTGATGCTGATGCTCTTGTTAGGAGACGACCATGGTAGCCGCATGTGCCATTTGCTACTCTCTGGTAGTCCAATCACAGGGTTACAAATCCTAATTCGGGGGTAGAATCGTTTTTGTCAGAATTAATGCATCCGATTAGCATGGCCGAGCCAGAAATACAATGAAAACTGAATCTGGATTGGTGATACTTTCTGTTGGTGATACATTGATACTATATGCCATCTCTCAGCTAAAAATTGCATCATTGCATGCGTGGCAGTACAGGCTGACAATTGAGATATTTCTGCCTGGCCATTTTTTTAAAACATGCTAGCGGTATTTAATTCTACAAATCAAATAGATGAACAATTGTCCATATGTTTCACATTGTCAACTTATTTCTCTAGTTTAATTACTTCAATCTGTTGGAACATTACTCACATATATGAGATTAATTAATTGCTCTTTCTCTAAATGTACAATTATATAATATCTATGTTGGAGAATGGCCTCATGGGTCCCTTCGGATGGTGAGCTGAAGACCTCTAATGGACATGGATAACTAATAAAGATTACAGTTGTGTTATTTCAAGATAATTCCTACCACCAAAGGGGCCCTTCGGATAAGTGACGAAGGCAGCACCAGGCATTCGGACCAATCAAAGGCCTACCCACGTCGCCCTCAGGAAATCCCTCGAAGGGAGCATCGAAGCCGTCACCACAGGCAGAGCCTTTGAGGGGCCTTCAGAGGTCAACCAAAGGCCGATTCGCGATGTCGTGCCGAAGCCGGTCGAGGGCACCGAAGGTCCCGTCTGTGATAGACTTTGGGGGGCTAGGCTGAAGGGGTGACGTTCGTCGGAATCTGAGGATGGTGAAGGGTGAAATTGTAAAAAGGCCAATGTACTTAGCAATGTACTGAATTACTCCCAAATATACCGAGAATATAGCAGTTAGAGGAGTAATGATGTAAATTGTAAGAGAGAGTGGTTGAGTACGAGCTATAAATAGGTCGTCATCGTACCTGAAATTACAGTTGACATTAATGATATTACCCAGTTTCTCATAAGCACGTGTCACCATAACAAGCCTTCGTCTCCCTCTAAAGGGCCAAAGGCCCACCCCAATGTTCGGTAAACAAGTTTCCAATAATTGGTGCCGTCCGTGGGGATCGAACATTCCGAGGCCATGCCACCCAAGAAGAAGCCGAAGCATGTTGATACATCAGCAACATTGCTGGACCAACTACTTCTATTGGGAGCTTCAGCCGAAACACTCCCTTCGGTGGTGTCAGAGTTGGTCAACACTTCAACCTGTGTAGCCGAAACACTCACTTAAGTCGATCCTTTGAGATCTTGCAGTCAGACCGTGGAAGCTCCCGATCGGACCGTAGAAAGCCCACGTGGCTGCCCCCGGCGGCCTGCTCAGACTACGGAAATAATCTTTTTTTTTTCTTCCTTTTTCTATTCTTCTTCTTCTCCAAAGTATTTATGGCTTTTCTAAAGAGCTCTAGACCATCTCCTAAGTACTTTTGAAACACTTTTGAAACTTAATTTAATAAATAAACATGTAGAAAAAATTGCCATGATGATTATACATGCTTAATTACGTGATTAACATTTTAGGACGTAACAACACGCGACGCAAATGCACTCGTAGAATGAACCCCCGTCCGCGTCAACCTGCAAAAACATATATACGTGAAAACAAATGTAGACGTGGGTCATATAAAAATATTATTACAACGTTACGCACATGTGTATGTTGATAGGCACTGACATAGTCACCTGTAGCGGGAATGTCTGTAACTTTTCGAACTGCCGCACGTGATGCGGTGAGTACTCCTCAACGCAGATGTCAAAGACAAGGGAACAAGTCATGAGCCAGTACTCCCGATCAAGTAAGCAGAGCACCAGAAGTCCTAGCAGATTGCGTCGATGTACCTCGACCTCCATGTACACCCTCCAGCGAACATAGTCCACCATCAGCTCATCGAACTGGTGAATAAAGTTCGAGTACACGTAGTGTGTTTGCACGTAGGACCAACTTGGTTGTGTGACCAAACCAAGTTAGAGAAACAATAAAAAAAAAACTAATAAACATATACGTACACTAGTAGCATAACACTTACCCAACGTCTGCACCACAAAGACCCCATGGTCGCGTCATCGATGTCGTTCAGAGCAAACTAGTACGCACTATGGTTGACAACAGGTCTGCCGATGGTGATGCGCTCGTACAACCACATCTGAAGCAGCAGGGGACACCCAGTGAGGATCGCGTTGATGTTAGTCTTCGTGCAGCCGTCACACAGGCCATGATACATCGCAGTCAGCACAACTAAATCCTAGTTGTACTACGTGACCTCCCCCGGGTCAACGTCCATGACCTCTCTGGCATAGGGGATCATGCTCCTCGAGATCATGTTGTCGTGGGTCTTGGTGAATATGACCCATCCGAACAACCACATGAGGTATGCCTCCAGGTGGTGGGAGACGTCCTCATCGCCAGCCTACAGGTGGATGTTATCCGCCCGTAAAAAAAAAGGAACAAGTACTAATGTTCTCATCCGTTAGTAATGTAAATGAGATGAGAATACAATACAAGATATATGTACAACAAACTGAACAAGAAAGACCTTTGTCGGGCCATGCTTCTTGCTCCCGGGAAAAGGCCTGGATGGGGCTATGTCGTCCCTCCGTTCAACGACGGAGAATCAGGCGAACATCTCACCGCGTCAGCCCACGCCCACATCTCTAGCCCCAATAGCGGCACCCGCGTAAGGCAGGTCCATCAGGAGCAAGACGTCCTCAAGTGTGGGTGTCATCTCGCCGCACGGGAAGTGGAACGTGTGCGTCTCGAGACACCACTTGTCAACGAGGGCAATGAGGATGACCCTGTCATAGCTGAACAGCATCGCCGCCTTCGAGGCCCCTGCCAACACATCCACCTTCACCAGCCGGTATAGCAGAAGTAGGTCATCAGCACGCAACCTGCGAACATAATATAGTTAGAGAAGAATAACGATAAAAATCGATATGAAACATTAAATTCAAATTGGACAAACCTCGGGATCTAGCACTCGTCAATCCTCATGAACTCATCCGGCACACGAGGTCGTAGTACCGGGAGCTCCTCAACCTGCACCACAGTGCAATACGAATGGTGCCTAACATCGAGCTCAGGGTCAAGCAGCTCTACGTGTGCCATACCTGCATATTCACAAGTTATTTATGTTTGTATATGCAAAACAAACACTGAATAAATGAGTGTTGACCACTGTAGACCTAATCTAAATTGGTATTTATTTATGAGAACTGAACAAATAAACGTCAAACGTATAACATGGCATCATAGATTGTTCAAGTAGTACATAAATATATTAACAAATTACAACCTAATACGTTACAACCTTGCACATAGTGACAATCTTAGTACTAAAATAGTAAAGTACAATGTTACGCACATGAATATCCATCATACCATGAATTACAACATTAATCGATCTCAATGAGCTAACCTAGCCTACGACTGACAACCCCGAGGGTGTCTCCCATCTACACCAGACCCAGAAGGAGCTGCTTCTGTGGGGTTTACATTTGGGACACCAAGGGTGCATTTCTTGTCTATGTGTCCTGTCCCGTTGCAATTGTAACACAATTTCACGTGACACTAAGCTTCTATTTCATCCATATCATTACACAGCCTTGTAGTTTTGGGTCGTTCCTTCTTCTGCTTCTTCTTGTTGGGATCAGGGATGAATACACAATCGGGCTCAGGTTCCTTCGAGAAAGAACCATAAATCCCGAAATGGTAGATCTCATAGTTCCAAGTGTCGAACAGAGCTTCCTTCTTGAAGTACTCAGAGATGTACCTTCGAGTCCTCATACTCATCACAGCACATGCGGTAATCACATAGGAGCATGGCTTCTATAGTAGCATCGGCTTATAGCAGGTGCAAACGCACCTATCATCGAAGATGGTGCACTAATAGATAACTCTCTCACACTTTCCCCCTCTCCTTCCTTTATTCCTATATAGAATTTCCTATATGTACTGTGCAGACCCATGGTCTTCACCCGGTGCATCTTTGTCTTCCATCTTGTCTTACATGTATTTAGTCATCTTCATCCCATAAATTAGACGGGCATCATTCAGCGTCTTGTGCGCTACCGCATAGAGGTCCCTGAAATACTTATAGGTCTTTTAAAGTATGAACTCTATAATCCCCACCAACGGCATCCCCCTCGCAGCTTTTATCACTCAGTTGTAAATCTCTACTAAATTATAGCCATAATGCCTACCTAGCCTCATTTGTGTTGTAAAGAAGAGTCTACTTCTGCTTTGGCTCATTCTTAATCCACTCACTAAATGACCTGGTAGATGATCCGGTCCTCCGCATGATGCCATCTTCATTATCTGTTGGCAAGGACTCTGGAGGTACTGGTTCGTTCGCTAGTCCGCTCATGGGTCTCCCTGCACGCTCATGAGTTTGATTCTTCGTCAACTCATCAGTGTCTTCCAAAGAGCATCAAATTTTCACTACTAATTCTGACTGCATAGCCTCTTGAATATGTTCATGAGTTTCTTGTTCTTGAATTGGCAGAGAAGTTTACACCCAAATACCTCATGCACCACCTACTCTGCAGATCTAGCCACACAGATCCAATCAAGCCATCGTTTGTTCCATTTTGCAAATCCTTAATTACTGTGAGCATCCTAGCATGTCGCTCATGTATAAGGCACATGTTCGACCGAGCACCAACAATTATCATCATCACATGGTACAGGAACCAATACCAACTGCTGATGTTCTCACTTTCCACAAATACAAAGGCTAACCGTAGAACTTGGTTGTTCGCATCAACCTCAATAGCAGTCAGGATTTATCATGTGTACTTGCTAGTAAGAAAAGTGCTATCGATGCACATGATAGGCCGGTAATGATTGAAAGCTTCGATACAAGCTCCTAATGCGAAGAAAGATCACTTTAGAACATACTTGTCAGGTTTAGACAACAATGGGTATTTATCAATGTAATAATACGTCCTCGTGTCAATTCGAGCAATAGTCTGCAGCAAATGTGGCAGATTATCATTTGACACTTCATATGTCCCGAACCTCATCTCAATTGCCTTCTTCTTTACCCTCCATACCATGTTGTAGCTGATAGTGTACTTATACTCCTCCACAATTTGCCTGATTATAGACCCTAATTCATAGTTCAGGTTGTTCATAATCTGGGAGTACATCACATCAGCGACAAAGGCTGAGGTGATGTTCCTGTGTCTGGGCTCAAATTCGTCCATCTTGCAAGTATGGTCAACCACAATCAACATCTCTCAATAGTTAACTCACTTCCCCTTGAATCCGTGCACCTGCCACGGGCAACCTGCCTTCACGCACTTAGCATCATATTCCTTCTAGCTCGACTTCACAACATAAAATTGTCGTCACATCGATGTCGTCCATTGAGCCACTTCATAGTTCATAGCATGACTAGTAGGATAACTAGCACCTTGGGTCACCTCATTCTACATATACTTCCAGATCATCTGATTTCCTTTATTCACCACAAGATTATTGAAGTTGGGATTATTCCAGTCCGCAGGAACAAGAGCATCGTCCTCATCATTCGAGATGTCATACTCAGCGAATTCGTCAGCTTGAAGATCCTCCTGCTCTATCTGTTCAATTAGAGAAGGGATCCATTCCCCCTCGTCTGCCTCACCGGTCGGTTCAGTCGGATACTCCGATGAATGTGCGCTATCCAGATCGACATCATCCTCATACTCTTCCTCATCAATCTCCTCCTTCACGTATCCCTCACCCTGCATCTCCCCCACTACCTCCTTATTCTTCCATTGCACAAGCAACATAGGAGGCTACTTATGTACACAATATCATGCAAGTACCTCTTCCACACTAAATCTTTCCAAAACTGGTACACCTTCTAGTACACACCATCTCTCACTCGATTGCTTACAATACTATTGATCATCTCTTGAACCTCGAGGTCTATTTTGAAATACCTTATCAACCAGGCGTACAAGTGTCTGATACTTTTGTGCATAAGTCTTGAGATACTATTGATCATCTCTTGAACCTCGAGGTCTATTTTGAAACACATTATCAACCAGGCGTACAAGTGTCTAATACTTTTGTGCATAAGTCTTGAGATACCCTTGTCCATTAAATGAAATACAGATAATACTACCCCTTTCGGACCATATAATATTTTATTGTCCTTATAAAAAATCCTAAATTACCACATATCCAACATACCTGATAGCCATCGACGAAAACACTAACATTATTGCGACAATACAGAAATAATTATGTAAAGTAGATCTACAATGAAAAATTGATTACAAACATAACACAACAAGTAATCTATATTATACCAAAATATCTTCGGGTTGCTATATCAAACATATCTAAATCCTACATCTATTACTAAGTTATACCTACATTATGTCTAAATCCTATATTTAATACCTAATATATATCTAAACACATAATCTAATTGATAAAAAATACATATAAAAAGATCTAATCGTTAAACTATATCTAACACTAATTCTAAAACTAGATCTATATTCCAACTTATGTCTAGTGGCTATCCTATTAGATTTGTAAAAAAATTCTAAAACTAGCATGTAACCTATATCAAAACGTAATACTAATTACTATTCTACCAAATTTATAAATAAATCAGAGAAAAAAAGCATACATTTTTCCTCCAACAGGACTTCGCCGCATACTTTCCCCTCTCCCCTCCCCTCCCCTCCCCTCCTCTCCTCTCCTCTCCTCTCCTCATCTCGGGTGTGTGGGAATAAAATGAGACTGATGTCAGCAGGATCAATGTGGTCGAATTAAATACCCAAAAAGTCTCATCCATTCAACAGGCTAGACCTTTTGGGTGGATCCACCCAATGTCACAGCCACAGAGTTCTCGTCCACTGAATAAACGAGAACCTCTTCTCTACGATTATTTAATGCATTGAGCACCGGGGTCTATAAGTTTTCACCTATTCAACAAATAAAATCTTGTCCTGATCTGTTGAACGAGTGACAGTAGCATATACATGTAATTTTTCCCAACGAATGTATATTCATCAAAATATTAAAAAAATAAAAAAATTAAGATGCTGGCGGTTGGCCTACCGACGTTGGGAAGACCAAGATGGGCCAAGCAAGCATTTTGCGATCTGTGGTCTGGAGGAGGATAAATTTGATAGGCCGGCCCGTAATCTATACATCTAAGGGCGTAAGAATTCATCTGTTTTGCCCATTCTGCTTTGAGTTGCCAGTAAGGACTGGGCTGTTTCTGTCGCCGAACCAAATATTTGTCGATCGTTTACCACGAATCCGTATGCCTCTCGAAAAAGGATTCCGTCTCTGAACTGATGCGAGACATAGGAGACGCAGCAACGCTGCGCCTGACCTGATAACATGGTATGACTCGGCGTATGCGATAAGGTCCCACTTTCGTCAAACGAAAAGGCAGGAAAAATTCGTCCATAATATTATCTACGCAAGCAATCAACACAATTTTGCAACAGCAAAAATAGAGTGCAACCTGTTAGGCTGTTACAAATAAGTCATCATAACTCGTATAAAAAAGTCCTAACTACGAACTTAACACGAAACCGATC
Source organism: Phragmites australis (assembly GCF_958298935.1). Lineage (NCBI taxonomy): Eukaryota > Viridiplantae > Streptophyta > Magnoliopsida > Poales > Poaceae > Phragmites > Phragmites australis. The sequence goes on along the minus strand of NC_084922.1, from coordinate 42,988,067 downwards.
CGTTCGTGTTCAGCGGACACGCTTTACGTCAGCAGTCCAGCGAAGTGCCCCCCAGCGCACGCACATGCTAGCCCGCGGGTGCACGTCCACGTACCCGTCACCCGTGCGCCACCCGAACGGCCACACGGTCACACCATCGCGTCGATGATCTCCGTCCGCGACGCGACGACGCCGGCCCGGCACACCGGGCAGATCCACTTCCGCTCGAGCCACATGCCGATGCACTCCGCGTGGTAGACGTGCCCGCACGGCCGCAGGCGCCGGCACGGGCCCCAGCCCGCCGCGTCCGCGAGCCGCGCCTTGCAGATCGCGCAGAGCGGCACGTCGCCGCTGTCCGGCTCCGGGGCCTGGCCGCCCGCGGGGGCGGCGACGACGTCCTTGTTCAGCAGCCCTTCGTGCTTTCCCCCCGCCGCCGAGACGGCGCCGTCCGCGCCGTGCTGCGCGCGGCGCAGGGCCCAGAAGAAGGCGCCGATTACCGCGAGGCCCGCGAGGACGCCGAGGAGTATGCGCGAGTCGGTGGGACACCATGGCTCGGTCATCGGTGAACACACAGGATCGTGTTGCTGAGCGTCGTGGCGTGTAGTTGTTGGCGTTGCGTGCCCGTGCTCCCGCAGGCCGCAGGGTGTGCGCTTTTAGATTTGGCAAGTTTTTTGGGATGCCGATCGTGGCCCGAGTCGGTTAGTAGTTACACGTACGATTTATAATCCTACTTGCACTCGAATAGATCTTCCTTCGGAGAGGAAATCGACTCGGGTAAGTGTTGAGCCAGTTGAGGTTTGGCATCCAGAGATTATCTGCAAACGCAATTCGATACACGGCCCAAAAGGACTGCAAATTAAGACAGATGCTAAAAACCCCACGTTTGTTTTTGAAATTTTTAGCATCTGAAATTTAGGAGGAGTGGCAAAATAAATTACAAATGTTGTTATTGCGGAGACATGCACAGAAGAAAGTTCGTATATTTATAGTATTGCTTTAGCCACCGACATCACTGTGATCAGCATTCAATATTCAATAATGACCGCCATCACAGGCAAGCATGGGCTAAATGACAAGTGACAGCATAATTAATTTCTGGCGTTAACCACGAGTATTTGTTAAATAAGAATAAACTACGAGCGTTGCAAGATCTACAGGTGGACGATTCGTTTAGCACGGATCTTGGCACTTTAAAGTTCGAAAACTTTTTTCTTTGGTCCCTTACCAATACTTATATTCTAACGGTGGAGGAATTGACGCCTTCTCAGTGACCCTGCTATTGTAACAGTGGGCACTAAATATGTATATATATATACATGTGTGTATATATATATACGTATATACATACATATGTAATTTTCTTTTTCAAAATTTTTAGAAAAATATCGAAATGAATATTAGTTACATTAATAAATCAGCTGAAAAAAATCTAAAATGCAAAGAAAAATATCTAAAACTCAAAAAAATATGAAACAATTTTTTTTAGGTTAGTATTACTTTCACCTATATGTTAAGACTATGTGCATGCATAAAAGTACTATTATTTTTTTCTATAATTAATTTAATGTGTTTAACATTAATAATTTTATAAATAAATATTGAAATGTATAAAATTTGTGAACTTAATTTTTTAATCTTTTTTTGTCGTGCTCTACACAGCAAAATAAAAATGGGCACGGCGTACGCGCGCCAATCAGACTAGTATTTATACTCAAGAAAGAAACAAGATTGAGTTTCTTCCTTAAGGCAAGTTTGGGTTATCCTTAAAAAATACATATCAAAATTTAGCGCATCTGCACCCAATTTAAATTGTGAACTTTTTTAGTCTCCAACTACCATGAAAAGGCTGCATGATTGTAAACTACATGACCTACTAGACCACCCCTGCATGGGTGCCGGGTTAAAAAAATGCGATTGCATACCGCAAATATCGACGCTTATCGGTCGATTCTCTGGCACTCGCATTTCAAAAACCATCGCTTATAGGTCAAATTTGAATTCAAATTAAAAAAATAAAAAATACAAAAAATGGCCAAATTCTTTGAATTTTAAAATATATTCACGATATCCGAAGAACTCGCTGGAGAACGCATTTCATGCTGCACCGCATTTGTGAACCCTGTATGGGTGAGCAAAGCAAATCCAGTCCCCCTTTTTTTTTAACGGGAGCAAATCGAGTCCTTCAAGAAACATCAATTCACGATTCACCATTGATCCCCGAAATAGTTTTTACAAGAGGAGGATCAAGTATGGATTGGACATTGAACGACGCTGACATTTGAAGACATTATCTGTGCTTGCTCCCAAAATCAGTTTTCACCAACCATAAAACCCTTTCTTAATTGCAGCGTGAGCACCCCACTGAAAGTCTGAATATTCCCCTTCCATCCCCCACGGTAAGATCTGGAATAGAAGGTGAGAAGTCAGATCTACAGTTACATAGCCTAAAATAAAGAGCTCGGCGGTTACAAACGGCAGAGAGCCGGTCAGAGACGACGAAGAAGGCGCCAACGCCAGGGCGCAGCGCGGGCTAGGGTTTCCAAAGCCCCCGCTTCCTTCGGTCGGCCGCATCCCGCGAATGCTTGGCCTCTTGGGATACTAAAGAAACCCCCACCTGGCTCCCACTCCCCATCCCGACCCCCTTTTCTTGTTCGAATCTATTCGAGCCCACGAGGTCGTTGCCTCCCCACCCAAAACCCTCGCTCTACCTCTGCTCCTCACTGAGGCCTCATCGCTTGGATTGGATCCTCGAAGATTCTGTGCGATCTCACTCTCGCCGGGACCTATTCTTGGCAGGCTTTTCGCTTCCAGGATCCGCCCTGATGTGTAAGAATGGCAGGTCTTGGAGTTTCAGAACCCGGCCGCTAAAAGGTACTCCCTCCTTCCCACAATACAGGGCGTATAAAAATTTTCTCTGAGACCAAGGCATTCGATTGAACGTCGCCGGAGCTCCCACCTCCATCACTGCATGGCCTCGTAGCGCACGCCATGCAGCTCTTCGTTCCTCGCGCCCTCACAGCATTTACACTTCACGCCATGCAGCCTCGCGCTCACGCTCCCGCATGCAGGCGCTCCCTCGCTCGTTTCGCGCTTGATTTGCTCCACGCGCGCCCGCGTCTATCTCCCGCGTCCACGCGCGCCCGCCTTCATCTCCCGCGCTATTGCTTCTTCACCGTGCGCCAGCTCTCGCGTTCAAATGCACTCTTGCCGCCGGCTCTAAGCATCCAAATGCGTTTTCACGCAAACAAAATTTCCAATTCTCCGTGAGCTCCGAATTTGAGTTTTGCCGCCCAGAATTTGCAAGGCCTGCACCGCCAAAATCATGTCCATATCTTCCTATACATAGCTCGGCCATACCTTCTCCATGAGCACCTTCACTTCTTTTCTCTTATATTCTTCTCTCATCCATTAAAATGATTTGAGTATGGCAAATTTTGACCTCAACCAACCAATCAATTGGGAGCAGATTGAAGAGTTTGATGGACTTGTTATTGATCTCAACTACAATCTTGAGTGGGATGAAGGTATACATCATTTTGTTATTTCTATTATTTGGTTTTGTTTCGTGCTAAGGAAAACATGGTGTAGCAGATGGAGCTGACGATAATGTAACTGTGGAACAAGAAGTTGCCAGAGAACAAGGAGAAGGAGATGATGCTGGCGCAGACGGGACGCTCGAGCTCGCCGGCGCACACGGCACGCTCAGGCTCGCTGGCTGTGAGCGCACCAGACTCGGACTCGCCGGCCGCGGTCACGCCAGGTATCGCGTCTCAGGCGAAGGCAACACCGGATTCCTCTTCTCAGGTGAGGGCAACGCCGAGCGCGGCCACGGAACGCTTGGCCTAGTCAGTCGCGGGCGCAGCAGTCTCGGAGTCGCTGGCCGCGTTCAAGCTCGCATCGGGGTATCAGGCGAGGGCAACGACGGGCTAGGACGCTCCAGCCGCGGTCACGGTACCCGACTTGGACTCGCTGGCCGTTGTCATGGCGGCATCGGGGACTCAAGCATAATGAACACTAGGCTTGGCCGTGCTGGCCGTGGTGAAGCTGGGATGGCAATAGCCAGACAAGACGTAGCTGGGATAACAGCAAGTGGAACCGAAACAAGTAAGTTATCATTCCATGTTTACGCATAGTTTGAGTAGTTAATGCATGTACTCACTATTCGACAAACATTTGTACAGTTTTTTTGTTCATCTAATTTTTCCAATGGAGTTGTAGTTCATGAATATGAGTAGCAAAATTATTTAAGCATATGTTCATCTAATTTTTCCAATGCAGTTGTAGTTCAAGAATATGAGTAGCAAAATTATTTAAGCATATGTTCATCTAATTTTTCCAATGCAGTTGTAGTTCATGAATATGAGTAGCAAAATTATTTAAGCATATGTTCATCTAATTTTTCGAATGCAGTTGTAGTTCAAGAATATGAGTAGCAAAATTATTTAAGCATATGTTCATCTAATTTTTCCAATGCAGTTGTAGTTCAAGAATATGAGTAGCAAAATTATTTAAGCATATGTTCATCTAAGTTTTCCAATGCAATTGTAGATCAAGTTGGGAATGTAACCAGAAGGAAGCAATATAACGATGCGGAACGACGGGCCATTTATACCATGCTCTTAGAGAGAACATCATTAGGAATTCTAAAACATGGAGTGACAAACGCCGTGTCTCTTGAGACAGGGGTGCCTGTGAGAGTTATACAACGCATATGGCTGAATGGCAAGCGCGGTGGTGGTATACATGCCGTGGACAGCAAGAAGCCAAAGAATTGTGGCCGCAAAAGAGTTGCCTTCAATAGCGAGGCTATCAGAGATGTTCCTTTGAGTAAGCGAACGACTCTGCATGACCTAGCTACAGAATTGGGTGTTTCAAAGAGCACGTTATTTAGGCGGTTGAAAGAGGGGAAATTTAGAAGGCACACGAACGACATAAAATCTTCGCTAACGGATGAAAACAAAAAAGGCCGTGTTTGTTTTTGCCTTTCGATGCTAGACCCAGTAAGCATTCCTCACGAGCCAACCTTCCTGGGTTTGCATAACATTGTGCACATCGACGAGAAGTGGTTCTATAGGACCCGAAAATGTCAGAAGTATTATTTGGCGATTGACGAAGATAAACCAGAGAGGGTCACAAAGAATAAGAATTTCATAGAGAAAGTGATGTTCCTCTGTGCAGTTGCAAGACCTAGATATGACCAAGAAGGTAATGTCGCATTTTCTGGAAAGATTGGAATATGGCCATTTACAGAGGTAGTGCCTGCCAAGAGGAGTAGTGTAAACAGGCCTGCCGGTACCTTGGTAACCAAAGCAATGAATTCGGTTACTAAGGATCATAGCCGTGCGTATCTCCTGAACTATGTCTTGCCAGCGATCAAACAGCGATGGCCAGCAGATGATATTGGTACCCCTATTTTCATCCAACAGGACAATGCTAAGACGCATGTTGCAGTAGATGATGTCGACTTTTGTAGTGCGGCATCGGCAGATGGTTTTGATATTAGGTTGATGTGCCAACCGCCCAACTCCCCCGATCTCAATGTGCTCGACCTTGGTTATTTTGCGGCCATCCAGGCCATGTTTCAAAAGTCCTCTCCCACTAGTGTTGAAGACATTGTCGCCAAGGTAACCAAAGCCTACGACGAGTATCCAATTGATAGGAGTAATCGCATTTTCCTAACTCACCAAGCTTGCATGAGAGAGATACTACTGCAAAAGGGGGGACAACATTATAAAATCCCACATTTGAAGAAGGAAGCTTTGGAGAGGAATGGTGTTCTTCCGGTTCGGTTACAATGCGAGGCAGAAATTGTGAGCGAAGCGTTACAATTTGTCTCTTAGACGTAGAATTGTTATTTCTGTTTTTGCAATTGTAACCGAACCATGATTGAATTTTGTAATGTTATTTCTGTTATCAAGCATCACCGACGGTGTCCGGCGTCATGACATCGACATGGACCGAGTCATCTGCAACTTTTCCACAACAATTCCGGGACACGCCATGCTGCCAGAGCACCTTCCTCTGGAAGCATTACCCTGCAATCAAATTTGTCGTATCCGTATATCCAAGCGCTGATGGTGTACTCGCTATGAACGCGTTTGCAACGAGAGCACGGTGTCAACCGACGGCAACGAGCGCAAGGGCCTTCGAGCGAGCAGCGATAGCAACCAGCTCCCGTGCCGGACAGCCACTCAGAGAAATCCTCGTCGTCGAGCTCGTTGAGCCAATCGTGGGTGGCTTCATGGGAGTCGTCCTGGTGCGCGACGACTACGCCGGCGTGGACACCGTCGAAGAAGCCGTCGACTTGGGAGACGAGTACACCGTCGTGGGTGCCGTCGATTAGCGAGACGAGGAGGTCGTCCCGGGCGCCGTCGACTAGCGAGACGAGGAGGCCATCGTGGGTGTCGTCGACTTGCGAGACGGATAGGTCGTCGTGGGCGCCGGCCAGTTGTGAGTCGAGGTGGCCGTCCAGGTCGCCGTCGAATTGCGAGACGAGGAGGCCGTCGTGGGCACCGTCGAAGGAGCTGTCGACTTGCGATATGAGGAGGTCGTCGAGGTTGCTGTCCTGAGTGCCGGCGACATGCGCGACGAGAGGGACGCGGAGCTGGCCGCGATCGAGGGAGTCGTTCGTGGCGAGGTCGAGCTGGTTGCCCATAGGGCCGTCCTGGCCGTCGTCGAAGGTGACGTCCATGGCTCTGGAACGTGGAACCGTGGAAACGAGGAAATATACTCGGAGTAGATAGCATGCATGCAGCAGCATTAAGTGCAGGAGCAACGGCTCGCATGCAGCCATGCAGGAGCTGAAACGGCAGCATTCAATGCTTCATGCTTAATACGATCTGTAATTTGGGAAGAAGTACAAAAAATTATACGCCCTGTACTACTCGTTATAGGACTCAGGACTGTGCTATTTTAGAATTTTTTGTTTGTATTTGTTTTCTTCTCCTGGTTAGTGGTCTGGTAAACACAAATCCTATATCCGTATATGGTGTTCTTGGTATTTGATTTGATCGAAATAGAACTCTTCGAAAGCCGCAATCTTTCTCCTTGGAATCTGTGCACGTTTGACTTGTTGTCTGACGCAGACTGAAGAACGGGAACGCTCGGAGTCGGCCGCTGCTCTGTCTCGTCTTGCACGGCAGAATCTTGCAAATGGAGACGGCGAAAGGGAAGCTGAGGAGGACGACTTCCAGTTTGCTTCTGCACATCTCGGACATCTGCAAGGTGCATTCTGTTGGCGTGGCGCCGGCCGCCCACGAGAAGCTGAAGGCCGACAGCACCGGGGAGAGCAGCGAAGATGGCGCACACCTGAAGGTACATCCACACCAAGTATCTGACCATGAGAACTGCTGTGTAAGTTCCACTGCCCGTTACGAGGAGGCATTTGTCGAGAAGCTTCTCGACGCGATTTCTGGTCTGAAATTGGCTTATGTCAATGTTCAGCAAGCACATGTTCCATATGATACTGAAAAGATCGTGATCACCGATGAGCATTTTGCGTCCGAGCTCGAAGAGACCGCTGGGCTTAAAGATCTGTATGTTAGTGTCAACAAATGGAGCAACCCAATGTACCAGTCTCATGTGAGCTCAAAAATTCATGAGCATCAGAAGCTCGCAGTGGAGTTGCAGGCTGCAGTTTGCAAGAAAGATTCTGAAATTGTTTTGTTGCGAGCGGAGTTGGAAGAACTGGAAAGGAATAACATGGAACTGAAGGAGAAGATTGAACAGAGAGTGCTGCACAGAGAAAATAGTTTCGACATTAAGAGAGGGGAATCAATAGATATGTTCATTGAATTGTTTGAGAGTTCATCAAAGTGCATACATGATTTTAGAAAACTCGTCGTCAGTTGGATGAAAGTTTCTGGATGGGACCTCAACTTCTCCAAATTCCCTATCAACGAATCTGTCATATGTGAGAAAAGGTCTCACAAGAAGTATAGTGTTGAGGCATACTTTGCTCGCGCAATGCTTATGGGGACCAAAGAAGAGTATTTTTCCATGGACTCTTTTGATCATGTTATGAGTTTCAAGGATCCTTTTGATGCTCTTGTGGAGGCCCCAAATTCTTCTTTTGGAAGATTTTGTCGAGAAAAATATCTGGTGGCTGTACCCAGGACTATGGAGGATTCCTTCTTTGGAAATTTGGATCATAGAGAATTTGTCGAGAGTGGTGGTCATCCAAGGACACAATTTTACCAGACATTTGCGAGAATGGCTAGATATGTTTGGGCATTGCTCACAGTTTCTCGTTACTTGAAACCGAGGGCTGAAATGTTCTTTGTCAAGAGCGGTGCACAATTTCAAAAGAAGCACATGGAAAGTATACGAGCAAAGCTGACCAGAGAAGAAGCAAAGATCAGTGTTGGGTTTACAGTAATACCGGGCTTTAAGATTGGATGCACCGTCATCAGGTGCAGGGTCTATCTGTCCATGCTGAACGCACGGGACTTCTAAACACATCACATAACAACAGCATTAGGTAAGAAGATCAGATAGCTTTATAGTAGTTCTATCGAATAAGCTTAGAGTTAGAAGCTCCTCCTGTATTGCGACTAGGAACATGAGCTAATAGATGACTCAGAGTACTAACTTGTTGTAAAATATTATGCTGCTATACGAAATATTTTCGGTAGTTTTGTTCTGACCTTTTGAGTCATGCCTCTGTTCACGTGGAAAATTGAACACATAATGTAATTCTGGTCCTTTGAGGACATAACTTTCTATACATCTATCCATGAGTGAAACAATGCTTTTGTTGGTCGCAATAGAAGTTTATCTGGCGAAGAGCTTGGCGAAGAAGTTCGTCGGTTTTGGGTTCTCCAAGCATGCGACATGCGCATATCTCCCTAGTTTGTCAACCTGCCTAGGCTCCCCCCTTGTGTCCTTCTTGCAGACCTTGCAGGTCTTATCGACCCAACCGTCTTCCACGTATTCCCCATCGACTGCACTCGAACCCATTTTGTTGGTCAGTATTCAGTAACTTCATTTTCATTGTTTTGTTCAGAAAAGAATAACCAGAAGTGTTTCCATCATACTGCAATTTGTTATTGCTCTATCACACTATACATCTTATTTAGTCCTGCAGTATTTATCTTAATATAAGCATACCATACACATGATTATTCATTTGACATTCAGTTATTGTAATGAGAAAGGTAAAGGTTAGATACCTTCAACATATGACTTGAAGAAATCCTTGTAGGTGCCGCCAATCTTCCTCCGAAGTGCTCCGTACTTCATTGCAAATCCAGCCAGAAGATTATCAGCATATATGGTAAAATTCAGATTACTGATAGCTGTTGATCAACAATTGCTGTGCGTCAGTGGTTCCATACCTGTTCCCTTGTCATGCTCTTTCCACCTTTGGTGGACTCCCTGGCCTCATACAGCAGCTCGGCATCCCTCTCCGATCGGACCTGCGAGAAGTCCAGCGCCTCGGTGATGCTTCCAAACAGGGACTGCTTGTTCTCCTTCTCCTCATCTGCCTTTGCATAGGCCCTGACAGACCTGGCGCTACCACTGCTTTGCTTGAAGGATGACATGCCTTGGTGAGGTCCAAACGAGGAGCACTGGGAAGGGGTCAGTGGAAGAGCCCTCATGGCCATTGCTTCAGGTGCAAGGGGTTCTGCACAAGTACAGACTTGCCAAGCGATCCAGCCATTATATATGCACGAGAGCTTGGGGCGCAGACAGGCAACGGCAGCGCGGCAGTTTTGTGGAGGTTACATGGCTACGTGGTGCAAGGCAAGCCTGCTGAAACGAGAGGGAAATTCCGGCCCCGTGGTTCGAGTTCAGAGTTCAGACAAGGGCAGGGCGTAGAGTGGTGGCCTCCCACGCTGTTTATGGCCAGGCTTGCAGCAGCGTGTCTGCTCAGTAGACTTCAGACGTGTACAAGAAGGGATATTTGTGGAGCACAGCTCTCCTGATGGAAATAGGAAGTTAAAACGATTTACATGGTCAGATAGAATAGGAAAAGGGAAAAATAACTGCGGAAATGCCCACTGTAACACGAACATATCTCGGGTTACACTCATTAATCATGTTGTCGGAATTAGCCATAACTATAACACGAACATAACTAGTCTGTATTCACACATGCGTCTGGTTTTTCTGAAACGGGCCATTCGTGTCTGGGCCTCCTACTTCGGTCTTCTGATTTCAACAAGATACTGTTCCAGGCTGAGCTTTGGACGGCCCTCGCATTAGCTTGGAAGTAACCACGTGCAAAATATTAATCATAGACATGGTTATTTAATCGTCTTGCTTGACCTTACTCCCGCTAAGTACAAGGTACTACACATAGAGCCCCGAGCAGCTCTGACTTGGAATGGGATGGGTTGAGTTCTAGAAAGCAATCGCTGTCGATATCTAGACCGTACTCTAATGCTAGAGTCTCCAATTACTCGTGCACAATGCCTTGTTTGATGCTGGACACTGCGAGGCACGTGCAATGCTTGACTTTCCAGCTCAAAATAAATACTAGACTATGCCTAACAAATCTGTGTTTGCTAGCCGCAATCTCACTGAGTGCAGTAGCTGTCAGTATTGTCTCTCTTTTTTTCTTGTTTAATTGGACAGTTAAGCTTGCTATTAACACCAGCTGAATGATTTGATAGGTTATTTCAGATGAGGCAAACTGAGCCTTGAAGGTTAGTAGAAAACAGATATCGTTTGGGAGAGGAAATTGGGCCGGTCACTGAGCATGACTGCATGCTATGAGCTGAAGCAGCCAAGAGGATTGATCCAACAAGGCAACAGCCATGTGGACCTCAGGTGCCAAAATCTCCATGATGACCTGCCTCATAGCAATGTCCCCACTTTATTCCCCATCAAATTGTAGCATCAATAGCATCAATGGTGAAATAATCATGGCGGCGCCATGACGTGCACCTTTCGTAGGGCGCGTCTCTTGTGATCATGCCAAAGCCAGACAATGCAACAACACCCAGTCCTTTTCCATCATCGCCAGGGGAATTCGAGGACTTGAGCTCAATAATGCAAGGAAGGAGAGGAGATGGAGCACAACTGTACCGGTAAGCCAGCGAAGTGATCTAGTAAATGCAAGGAAGGAGAGGAGATGGAGCACAACTGTACCGATAAGCCAGCGAAGTGATCTAGTAGCAAGTTCTTCTCAGAGGTTAATGGCATGAGGTCAAGAACCTTTTAAGAACAAACCTGCCTACATGGTAACGACCAAGAAGAAATGTGAAGTAGTAGTACTAGTAATATATAACGGAAATGGACTACAGGCATGAACAATGTGCTGGACTCCAAGAGTTGGAAAAAATTAGCTGAAGATGGAGGCTTCGCTGCGGCGTCCTTGTCATTGAATAGCCTGACCCCGAGACTATGCGGCCCTCTCCATCTCTCTCTACGGCGTCGGCGCGTCGCCTACTTCCCCAGTCTTCCGCTTATGGGCCTCGCACGTGTATTGTCACGTCGGGTCAAAGCCTCCAACAGGGCTTATCCTCTCCTACGCGACTAACAAATTACTAGAAGTACATTTTGGTAGAAGAGTACGTGTTCACGCTGATGAGGATCCGTATTTCCGTGGCGTAACGACTCGATCAATCTTTGGTAACAGCAAGATGTTCGTGCTAAGCTAGATCAGATGGTTGATTGAGTGCTCTCTAGTGCCTCAATACGGTTGGTGCTATCGGATAGTTGATGGGAGCTAGCTCCTTGTCCTGCTTTGTTGATAGATAAACTCTCTTCTCTCCTGGTCCTGGAAGTAATAGAAGCTCGGCTAAAGGCACACAACTACTGTACGTTCCTTTCCGTCGCGCTGAAGCGTCCGTATTCTGATGTGCACTGCAGCAGGTATTGGGTCATATCAACAGCCGGGACCAAAGACAAGGCTACGGCGGGCGGACGTATACCATACTCCAACGCCGGCACCTGCTCCCGGCGTACTAACCTTAACTCACTCACGGATTGATTAGTTAGGACACGCTAATCTCGTGACGAAACAGGTCCTTAACCCCGCGATGATCAGGCTAGTGAGTCTGCATCCATCTGATCACGCCTCGACGCCAACAAGTATATATGTGCCGCCTCGTCGGGCGTGCAGAATCTTGAGCCCGCCCGCTGACCGGTGAGCTCGCGACACCGTGCATGCGCTCGTGATTAGGAGCCCGGGAAAGAAGGCACGGAGGAGCTTAAACTAACGGCATCTCCCGTCGCGTAATGCGGCGGGGCTTGCGCGCCAAGGGGAGCCAGGATCCCTGCCGCGCTTTGTGTTCGTTTCCACGCGATTAACAAATCGCGACGGGGGGACAAGGGTGGGATTAGTAGCAGGTGGGTGGCGATGCTGCGGACTCCGCTCACCGCTACGCCCGACAAGCCGGTAGGAAAAAACTCGACGTGCCGCCCCCGACGACGGCCTCGATGCGGCGTCGGCGTCGTTGCCTACGCGATCGACTTGCTCCCGTCTAGGGACGACAATCCTGCCCGCGGGTTAGGTAACCGTGGGTACCATGCCCAACGGGCACAAACACGGGTCAGAGATTTTGCCTATATGCACGGCAGGTCGGTACATACAAAGTCACGAATGGAGTACTGGTATTTTAATCTATCCACGTGTATCCACAGGTACACCGTTAAACATGCCACGGTTCAATACTTGCGGTCAGTCCATCTCATGCTAACCCTACCTCTTCACTCAGCCCATCTCAATACATACTGTCCATCTCAATACATGCACAGCAGACGCTCCAGTACTCCATGCCACATGCCCACCCCTAGCCGTCGTACGCACACCTCATCCATGCCCTAATCCGATCGTTGCCCTCAGTCGGCCCCCATCCCTAAGCCTCCCCATCCTTGACAACCCCCACCATGAGTCGTCCCCGCCCACCCATGACCCCGAGCCACCACCATCCCCAACCACCCATTGCTGCCTTTGACCTCGAGCCACCCTCAACCCGACTTGTCACCCCCGTCCTTGAGCTACCCCCAGCTGCTACCATCTCTGGCTGCCACCACTGGCCGTCGCCATCCCCAACTGCCGCCACCGGCCGCCCCCATCATAGTGCCGCTCCCTAGCCACTGTCACCGGCCGCCCCATTCCAGAGTGTTGCTCCCTGGTTGCCATCCCGAGCGTCGCCCCTAGCTGACCCCAGTCCCCACGGGCAACCCGCGGGTTTTGGGTACCTAGCGGGTATAGACATAGACATAATATTTCACTCGTCACCCTATCCTGTGTAGTGTGATCTAACCGGTTGCCATCCCTACCCTGTGTGGTGCGATGCGACGGCTTGCTAGCTCGTATTATATCGCAGATATCTTTTTTGAGGGATATATTGCGGTGCAGATCCCTTGGTTTAGGGATTTGGATAAAACGAACGATCACAAACTCCTCACAATGGATTGTGAAGCTATATTTACCTGTCGATCAGTCGTTATGTGATCGCTAAGCACAAAGCGGCCATCAATCCTCTCACACCGTTACTATAACGCCATATTTATACTCTGTTGATTCACTGGAGATAAGTTTGTTCAAACGGCTGCGGTTGAAAAATGACGACTCCTTTTTACGGGATAAACCTCTGGCGGTCTTTGGTGTAAAAGACACGCGCTCTGTGGACTGTGTTCTATTTTTACAGCATGGTCCGGACCAGTCAGTAACGCAGCGTGTAAGAAGACGCACTGCTCGTTTCCAGCGGAAGCTACGCAGGCCAAGTCAAGCTAGCACCCGGGGTTTTCTTTCATGGCAAGCCAAGGAACAGAGATCGTATTGCACAGCATGACTTGACCATTGCCCCAAAAAGCCGTGCAGCACAAACTTAGATGAACCGTCTTTAGGATACTCATCAGATGGCTCTTAGTTCAACGGCTACAGAATTTCTCTGCGTTGTGCGTTTTGTTCTGAATATGCGCGCTTCACCCCCGATCAGCACGCACAGTTCGACGCGAGTCTCTTTTACTCTTCGTAGACTGATCAGTTGCACGAGCGCTGGGCAACTACTGTTGCACTGCTGGTTGAATTGCAGGTGATGGGAATAAAACAACTAAACAACAACGACTCCCGGACAAAAACGCTGAAGACACGCATAGTTAAAAGGCCGGAGAGTGAAGAGGAAGAATGCAGCCATCATTCCAATCTATCCTACGTGCAGACCCATCTCCGACCAACACTCCCTGCACCTCTCATCCCCCTATCCCTGAAATTTTCATCCGGCTTTCACATCACCAGATCACCAGAACAAAACAAAAAAACAGAGCGGTTCTTCTGATAAAAATGCAATCCGTAACAGTACAATGTGATCTCCGTAACTCAAGCGACGCCAAGCAACTGGATGAAATGATTCCTTCACGCATGGCCGCATCTTCGTTTCCCTGGCCTGAGTGCCTGACCGCCTGAGCGTGACCCGGAAGCCGGAGGCTGCCGCGTCGGCCGTATGCGGTGGGGGCCCACGACGCGTAGAGGCGGGAGGGGCGACGACAAAAGGCGCCTCACGTCGCCCCCTATCCTCGACTCTATTGCGCGCCCTTTTCTTCGTCCCTACTCTGCTCGCCTCGCCTCGTCATCTCTCCTTCTCCTTCGCTGCACCTCTGCTCCTCGTACAGAGCAAGCTACGCAGAACAGCAATCCACCAAAGAGGAGCAGCGCAAACGTAGCAGTACACGCGCGATCCGTCTTCTTGTTGTTGTAGTTGTTCGTCATACTGCATTCCACTGTAAGAGCAGAGACCGGCCATGGGAAGGCACAAGTTCCGGCTGTCCGACATGATCCCCAACGCGTGGTTCTTCAAGCTCCGGGACATGCGCGCCCGGGGCGGCGCCGCCAGCCCCCGCGGGGTCGCGCAGGCGTCGGCGGTCGTCTCGCGGTCGGGCAGGGCCTGCGGGGTCCCGAGCACGGCGAGGCACGGCGCCTGGCTCCCGCACAGGGCGTCCCACTACTACACGCCGCGGGCGGGCGACCTCGTGGGCTCGCCGCTCCACCCCAAGGCCTCCGACACGCACTTTCCGCCGTTGCCACTGTCGCCGCCGAGGCGGTCCAGGCGGCGGCACCGGAGGCGGTCCGTCAAGCTGGCGCCGTCGGTCAGCAGCAGCAGCGGCTTCGTGTCCTCGCCGGTCTCCACCGGCTGCCGCTGCGGGCGCAGGCCCGAGATGGTGGTGGTCGAGGCGCCCGACACTCCACCGTGCCGCCGAGACAGGTTCGTCGGTTACAGTGACGAAGACAACGACGACCTCAAGAAACCGACGGTTGCCATCCGCGCTGACGACAAGCTCGAAGGCAAGGTGATCACTTCTGCCACGGAGATCATCATCGACCTGCGGACCAAGAAGAGGCCAGACAAGGTACTCCCGCCGATCGTAACCAAGCCTGCGAGGAAAGAACTCCACGGCTCCGAGCTGGAGGACAAGCACATCGACGTCCTCACGCACGCGGCCCGAAGAACCGCTCCAGTTCCCGAACAGAACAAGCTCAAGCCGAGGCGGTCGGTGTCGTCGGCGCGCCGACTCAAGACGCGCGCGAACACCCCCCGCGTAGCCTCCAAGAAGTGCAATCCACCAATGACGACCGCGCGCTCGCCGGCGCTGACAAAGCCTCCGCTGGCGGAGAGCTTCGCGGTGGTGAAGTCGTCGCGGGACCCGAGGAGGGACTTTCGGGAGTCCATGGAGGAGATGATCGCCGAGAATGGCATCCGCACCGCCGCCGACCTCGAGGACCTCCTGGCGTGCTACCTGTCCCTCAACGCCAAGGAGTACCACGACCTCATCGTTGAGGTGTTCGAGCATATCTGGGCCACCCTCTCGGACATCAAGATGTAGCAGAGCTCATGCAAATGCAATGCACTCTTGCATGACGAATTCATCCGACCCCATCGTGCCGGTAGTGGTGGCTGTAAATCGTAATTATATTCCAGTTAATGATCCTAAATTGGGTAAGCAAATATTTTCCAATCCTGTGAAACCATGCTGTTCTTCTCTTTACCTTGGTGAGCCTAACACCTATGTGGACTGTAAGATGCTGTACCGAGTAAACAGTAACTGATATGGTATGGGTGTGCAGTACTAAACTGGAAACCAACTCTGGTGCAGATTGCACTGGAGGGTGAGAATAATAAGCGAGCCAGTCTAAGGGTAAAGAGTAAAAATAAAAGGGAGATTCTATTTCTCAATTGCCTAAATATGAGGGACTTTTCGGTTGCTGGATGTCTGCCGTTAGATTTCAATCCGACGGTGGACAGATTGTGTTCCACCTCCCGATTCCTTTTTTGTTGTTCGTTGTGTTTTTCCGCTTCTTCTCTCTCCCATTGCTCCCCCAACCTCGCTCCATCCACCCATCATAAATTTGTTCTCATCATATTAACTACTGGCGCCGTTGAATCCTCCATGAACCCTAACTCCCCTAATCTGGTCACTGTTCTCCGTTTGCAACCTTCCAAAATTTCAGGCAACTTAAATTTAGGAGGCACGAAAAAAAGCTTGAATAGTAAAAAAAAATCCATGCTGTTAAAAGTTCGTTGGCGCTGGGTCTTTGCCTTGTACAGTTGTACTCCTATAGCGTGCAGGAGGTAGTAGTGACCAGTGAATATACTGTTTACTTGTACCTGGTGGTGCCGAACCGTATATCATTTTTTTAAAGAATTAAAGTTGGTTGAGCATCCGAGACCGATGTGCTAAATGAATCAGCATTTGACAAGGACCTAATTTGGGGTCCTTGCCTGTTGTTTCTTGAATGCGTAGTGCCTCAATCCTTACGTTCAGAACTCAGCGTCGTAGGGGAGGAACTGTATGCAACAGTAATAGTGTAGTACTGATGCAATAAAAGACATATATTCATTCAGGAATCAGCTCCTCTGACTTACAGGTAAGTCACGGGATAAATAGTACCCGTGACTTACCTCTGTAAACAGTGACTTTGTGAACAATAATGGTATAAAGAGTAATCTTATGTGCAGTATTTTACGAACATTAACCTCATAACCAGTCCTTACGAACATCAAATTACTCATGTTACTGTTCACCGAGCTCATAGCATTACTCATAATATTATCCACCTCTGTATGGTAAGTCGGAGAAATCGGTTCCATTCAGTTACAGATGTTTCTGAATCAATCCCGTAGTAGTACCATCCATGCGTATTTGAGCAAAAATATAGTAGTAGCCATCTCGTAGTTGTCTTTAGCTACTGTGTTTATAGTCTTATTAAGTGTTAGGGAAAAAATAAGTAATGTCTTTCATGAATAGTGTGCGGTGAGAGCCGAGTCCATTAGGGTGGTTCAAGTTTAGAGATAAAATGAAGAGAAAGAGAATATCCAGTGTGATCGAAAAAAAAACCTTTTGGCACGATGTCCACACGTTAGTATTGACGGTTAACCTAGTAAAACATTATCCAGGCCAAGTCAACCTCCAATTACTCTGGTGACATCATCTAACCATACCAGGTGGCTTCAGTGCACGACTAGTCCGTCAGCTACAGTGATAGGTCCGTCTAGTTCGATTGGTCGGCCTCCAACAATTATAGCATTAAATGTCAATCACTTCGTGTTAGGTAGTTAGTGACCGATGGACCTTATCCCGCTGGTCTTTGGAGGGGTCGTTTGCTTCCCCCCATGGCTCCAGGGGTCTTTAGCCTCCGTGAGTCCTCGGGTTCTGGAGGCTTCAGTCTCCATGTCCATCCGAAGGCCGAAGCGCGAGGTCTCCAGGGGTTCTGGAGACCGTAATGACTTACTGATAAAATCAGCACGATCTCCTTGATTTTTGCCTTCAGGGTGGACCTTCAGGTTTAGGTAGCGGAGCTAGAGGCGCCGAGGGCCCACTGGCGACCCCCCCCCCCCCACACACACACAAAGTTATATTGGTAATGTAGTAAGGTAATTTGGATTTATATGCTTAACCAGATCGACAACATAAAACATCAAGGGAAATAATACTTGCCTACCACGGCACCATTAAATAAATTCAAAATGTCAATAAAATTGCATTATTTTTTAGCGTGATATTTTTTCTAAAAAAGAGAGAGAACATATCAGTATGATCAAGTAAATGCTTTAAAATTCTTCTCATGCTTTCTTTTCATTGTATCTGAAATTTTGGCATCAATCAACTTTCAGTACTGATACAGTTGTAAATTCCTGGTACTTTACCTCTTACTCTCTTAGATTTGTTGACGCAGTGCCTCCTTTCGATAAGAGCCTTTTGGAGCAGCTTGCTCATTTTTGGTTCTTGTTCTTGAATGCTTGTTACCCCCTTTGGGATCTTGAGCCTCGCAGTTGTAGGCTGCAAAACTAGCTAAGGGACAACGGCGACACCAGTTGCAGACAAAAAGCCTAGCAAGTTTAGAACACTGAGCAGTGCTACTGCTTCTACGTTTCTACAGCCTCTGAGTACAAGAGGGCCATGAGGGACTGTGATTTTGTACGTTTTTTGTTACGTAGTCTGGAGATTCCATTCCCAGCAATGCGAAGCGTTTGTATGTGCAGATCACAAGGAAAGAATTAACTTCCAAGAAGTACTAGCACTGTAGTACATGCTTTGGGCTTGTTACTTTGTTAGGTTCTCTCTTCAAACCTCTGCCACCGTGACCATCAAAGAGTGGCCCTCACAGCCGTGTACGGGCCAGCGCGAGACAGGCACAAGGTTGTCTTCCTTCAGGAGGTTAGTTCACAAAGACCGGCACTTGACACCAAATAGCTATTGTTAGGTGATTTCAATCTAATCTATATGTAATGCTGTCTAAATGGATCGTGTCTACTGAATCAGCCTGATGCCCGACACGTAAGCATGGCACGACATGATGCTACGGGCCATACCTAGACTAAGCGTGTGGTACGACGTGCCGACATGACACGACCTGGCTGAGACAGGACGACATAGGCATGACCAAGCCTGGGCCAGCATGAGCACAACCCAACACACCTGGACCTGTACAGGCACAGCTGGCCCGTCAGGCACGGCACGGTAGTGGCCCGCCAAGAGCAGTTGCATGTGGGGTCGGTCCGGAGAGGCACGGTCGGCACAGGTGGCCCGGCTAGGCACGTGTAGGCATGATTGGGTTAACGGGTTGAATGGACATTGTTCGGCCCGTTTAATCCGTTAACCCATTTAATTTTGGATTTTGTAGCCATTTTGTGACCGTTTGGGGCCAAATTTTTTTTTTTGGCAAAAATCACCATTTTTCAGCTATAAATAGGGAACCACCATGCACTTTCATTCCACACCAGCAACAACATTTGCTCTCTTGTTTCCTTCTCTCATTCTTGTCTCAAAGTTCCTAAAAATTTGCAATAATTTGGCAAAATTAGTTTGAATTATTGCAAAAAATCTAAGAAATTTCAACACCCTCGTCATATTGTCTTGAAGAAATCTTGGTAATTTTTTGAATCATTATTCTTTGTTTGTTATTTGATTATTTTTAACTCTGAACATTTGAATTTTTTTTTAGTGTCATTCGACATTAACCATGGACGCTGGTGGTCGTGAACATGATAATATGTCCATTAATCATGATTTTTTTTCTTCAAGGACTCGAAGGTGACTACAACTCCTTTGATAGCAATGCTACAGGTTATGAACTTGACAGTGACCCTCCAGCAGCACCTCCATTGTTAGGCTCTACAAGTGCACACACGTCAGTAAGCACCGGCTCTAAATGATCAAGAGCAACTACTTCCGAAGTTTGGCAAGAATTTGAAAAGATCTGCAGAGAGGAAGACGGGGTAAATGTCAGGTATGCTAAGTGTTATATTTGCAAAAATAAATTATCTGCAAAGCCCTCAGGTGGAATAGGACAATCAAAGAGGCACGCCACAACTTGCAAGTGAAAGAGTGGAGTAACCATGAAGTAGACGGCGCTGCAGTACAACCCCAACGGCTATGTTTCTCATTAAGAGTATGATTCCCCCAATGCTCGAAAAGAGCTATGCCGCTTCATTGCAAGAGTGGATCTATCACTCAACATCATTGAGTTTGTTGTATTTGAATATTACATTAAGCAAGTTTATAATCCTAGGTTCACCTATGTTTCTAGATAGACAACTAGTAGAGATATGGTAAAATACCACAATACGTGTCATAGCAAGTTTAAAGAAATATTGTAAACATGTACATTTTCAATTGTTTTGTCCTCGGACATATAGACAGGTAGAACTAGAGATGATTATCTAGTGTGGTTACTTATTTTGTTAATAATGATTGGGTATTAGAAAAAAGAATAATAAGTTTCTGGTTGATTGATAACGTGCATATCGGTGAAAATATTACTGAAAAAATATCTCAAGTAGTTGAAAACTTTGGTCTCACAAATAAAATATTTTCTATCACTTAAGATAATATCAGTGCAAACTCTAGAGCAATGAATATTCTTACTCCGTTGTTTAGTATATATGTTGAATCTTTCTTGTTACATCAATGTTGTGTTTGTCATATTATCAATTTTATAGTAAAATCCGTTTTAAAAGGTTGTCGCAATACCTAGACGATTTTTAAACTGCAATATTTTTTGCGAGCTCCTCTAAACAATGAATTGCAACATATAAGCAGTATTGTGTTGCGATGGGTATGCGTCTGCGTAAGTTTGTTGTGGACATGTTGGTAAGATGAAACTCTACTTTCTTGATGCTAAAAAAATATTGTACCATATAAGAGTATATTTGGTGTGTTTATTCATACACATTATCATTAGTATGGGGTCACACTTTACTCATAGAAGCACATTGGTATGTTGCCGGAAGGATACTAGAGTTTCTTGAATTTTTTATGATTTAACCGTGAGTTTATCAGGAGTTTATTATCTAACATCTTGTTTAGTAGTGTATAATATTATTAAAATTGCTACTCATTTAAACATCTATAAAAATTATAATCTTCTAAGAGATTGTGCAGTTTCTATGAAATCTAAATTCTGAAAGTTTTGGAAAGAAATTCTTTTGTTGTACGCTTTTTCCTTTATTTTAGATCTTAGAGCTAAATTGTACCTTTCTATAGAGTTATCTAAATTCTAGGTGATGCTCCTTGGTCACGATTATTCTAATTATTATACTAATATTCGTTCTAAGTTTTTAAAGTTTATAGTAAATATGAAACAAATTACGGCGAAGTTCGCCTATAACGACCTCCACTAGCATCCACAACAAGTAAGAAGACGATAACATGAGGAAAAATATTTGGTGGAGGTTTTTCATCAAGAAGTTCAGACTCTTTGTCACGATTGTCTACGAGCGCTCAACATACGGAGAGAAGCTAACTATCTTCATCGACAACAACGTTATCAACCATGAATAAGAAAACTTCAACATACTGCAATGGTGGTATGAACACATAATGAATTATTCGATGCTTTCACTGTTAGCACGAGATCTATTAACGGTTCACGTATCTACAGTTTTTTCTGAGGCTATCTTTAGTTTTACTGGAAGGATAATTGAAGAGAGAAAACAAGTTTGTCAAGTGAGATGGTGGAAATGCTCACCATAGTAGAAGACTGGGAACAAGCTGAAGCGCGAATGCAACACACTGCACAGAACACTGAGCTTGAAGCTTCATTCAAAAATTTGATTTTAGATGATGAGAACGTGTAATCTTTGACAGTGAAACTCTCATTCACCTTTATCATACATTTGGCTTTCACCCTTTCTTTCCGATCATCCCCAAATATGATGTACTCATGTCGCTTAACGGGGGTGAGGCTGGAGAACCATGATGAATCTCCGATCATGTGGCGCGAACAACCGAAGTCGATGAGCCACTTGTTCTCTAGGCCTCCGCCTGCCACCTTAGAGGGATCCAGCTCAGGGTCATTGTCGTCATTGTGGTCGTCCGTCATGAAGCAGAGTCCGGTGAAGTTCTTGGCCTTCTTCTTGTTCTTGCTTGCGGTTCATCCTCCTCCGAGCTATCCTCCTCACTAGAAGAAGTGTCGATGTCATTGAGAGCCACCACGAACGCCCTAGAAGCCACCTTCTTGACCATATTATCGTGGTTCTTCTTGAAAAAGGGCTTCTTGTTCTTCTTCTTGTGCTTGCTGTAGTCGTGGTCGTCGTCCTCCCTCTTTTTGAGCTTGGGGCAGTCCGCCTTGAAGTGGGTAGTGTCACCACACTCAAAGCATGCACGAGAACTATCCCTCCTCCGGTCTCGGTGGTTGTTGTAGAAACGGGTGAACTTTTTCACAATCAGCGTAAGATCCTCATCATCCAGCGCGTCCACCTGCTCCTCTGTAACAGAAACTAAGGAAGACAAAGCAAATCCACTAGATGAAGTGTTAGCACAAGAAAAGCCAGCTGCAGACCGATTGCCACCACCAAATCCGGAAACCAACGCTATGTTCTAAGACAGGGGGTTATCGAGACCGATTCGAGTCACCTTGGCTATCTCGGTGGACTTGAGCTTGCCAAAGAGCTCATCATAAGTCAACGTGTCGTAACTTGGAGACTCTTCAATGCTCGAGATCTTCACTTCCCATGTGCTACGGTCAAGAGCACAGAGAAGCTTGATCGCTCTCTTGTGGTTAGAATAGGGCAAAACACCAGTTGATCGAAGATTGCTAACAATCCCATGAAAGCGAGCAAACATCGCATCCAAAGATAGCATTTTCCTATTTCTCACCCAACACACCACAAAACGCTCAAGCAGAAGCAAAATAATTAGAGAGACAAAGCAAGAAGACTAGTTTCAAGGCAACATGACTCCACGGATGTAATATGAACCATAAGTTCCATTCAAGACCATTTCATTATCTTTGTGCACAAAAACTCGTAACTTTCAAAGAAACTAGAGAAGATGGACACCAGACAAGGTTATCCTCCAAGATGATAGTCTAGTGGCAAGGGACTCAAGACTCGCTCAAATACATGAGTATGTGAGTGTTTAAGCCATTAGCATCAAGAAAAATAATCCTACAAAGGTGAAAAACTGCAGCTCAAAGAAAAGATCACCGGGAAAGGAACCTCTCCAAATTGATGATCTAGAGGTAATGGTACTCAAGACCCATGAGCATACACTCGTATGTGATTTTTTATGCCTCTAGCAACAAGAAGAATGATATGATAAGGTGCTGAAATTTCAGCCCAAAAACCAAATCAAAAATCAAAAACCGAAAACCGAAAAACTTGCAAACTTGCAAGGGAAACAATAGAGAGAAACTAGAAGGAGGGGAATTCAAGCATATGCAAAAAAATATAAACTTAATTACTCAAAGAGATCAGCCCTATTTTAGACGAATTACAAAGATTTATCTCTCAAAACTTTTACATATTACATAAGGTAAGCACTCATCATTCTCTCCTCTAAAACCCTAGCTCTAAGACTCTCAAATAGGTGGCATAAGGGGGCTCAAGTGGCTAGTTCGAAGCTCTCTCTAGCCCTACCTCTCTATTTATAGTCCTAGGAAACTTGGGCTTTAAGTTTTCTAGCTTTTTCCCAAAATACCCCTCTCTTGTAGTGCACTCATATCTATCACTGAGAGTATTTTGGTTCATTTTCTTCTCCATTCATCGGACAGCCACGACGCCTTCACGACTTAACTTCGCCTCGACAAAAGCTTCGCAATGGTACCACATAATCCTCCAGTCCTCCCACGATTTTGAGACCAAACCGCGAAACTTCCTTCATGCTTCTCAAAACGTGACTCACCGCCTTACTTACACCTTAAGCAAGCGCTTCGATATCGATGCGTGTACTCCATCATGCGATCCTGACTGCCAGCAAGTCTCTCCCACTCCCGATCCCTCAGGCCGCCTTGTCACTTTCACCGGCATCCCCTTCGCTTGACTTTGTAAACACGCCGTCTCCATCCGCCTTCAATGCTTTGCTTGACCTCCACATGTTCAGCTAGGATCACCTTTGAGTCCGCCCGACCTCCTTGATCATCTCGCACCAAGCACTCCGCTTGCTCCTATCATCCCGCCGTCGACCGCCAAGTTGCATCCATCATCTGTACACCATGAGACAAGCAACCATATATCTCCAACTCCAATTCCAATTAGTCCATAATCAATATGCTCAAATGAAATCTCAAATCAATTCAAATCACATCAAAGCTCATGCAAAACCGAAAATCATCAAACCAAATAAATGACAATATCAATCACTCATCACAAGAAAACTAAGACACATTTCAACTTGGTTTCTCAGTAACATACACGACAACTTCATGTACGTCTGGGGATTATGCCATCGGTTACATCAAATAAAACCCCCAACACTACTCTTTAAGCTAGACATCGCCGAAGCCTTCGACTTGGTCCGCTGGGACTACCACCTCGATATCATGCATCCTTATGAACGGCATCCCACCCCTGTCGATTCAACATGACCAGGGCCTCAGGTAGGGAGACTTGCTCTCGCCCCTTTGTTTTATATTAGCAATCAACCCGCTACACAATATCTTGGACAAAGCGATGGGGGCTGGCCTCTTGACTCCACTCCGAGGTAGATATGCCCGGTTGCGAACTTCCCTTTATGCCGATGATGTGGCGATCTTCGTTTCACCGAGTCGAGAGGATGTTGACTATCTCTCGTGGATCATACATTGCTTCGGTGATGCCACTGTACTACGAACGAACCTCCAAAAAATAATTTTTGCACCGATAAGATGCGAGGGCATCGACCTTGATCATGTCCTTGGAAGCCTCCTGTCGTGTGATCACACTTCCCGATCAGATATCTTGGCTTGCCACTCACAGTCTGGTGCCTGCGCAGAGTTCACTTTCAGCCTCTAGTTGACAAAGCTGGCTAGAAAATATCCACGTGGAGAGGCAAGAACCTAATGCCAGCAGGGCACCTAACTTTAGTCAAGTCAGTATTGTCCTCCTAGACAATCTACTTCCTCACTGCCCTACAGGTGCCAAAGGGGATGATTGGATTAATTGATAAAAAGAGGAAATAGTTCTTGTGGGCTGGCAACGAGGCCATATGCAATGTCAACTGGAAGCGGTGCTCATGACCCACAAGTTTGGAAAGCTTGGGTATCCTAGACCTGCATGGGTTCACGAGGACCCTTCGACTGTGATGGCTTTGGTAGGAGTGGAAAGCTGACCATAAACCCTGGGTGGTCATGGAGATCCCATGTGACCAAATCGATCAACACCTTTTTGCTGTGGCAACCACAATCACCCTCGGGGATGGCACCAAGACTTCCTTTTGGTGGGCAGCTTGGCTTGACGGTTGAAAGCCAAAGGACATCACACCCGACGTCTATAACATCACCAAGAAAAAGAACAAACTGTGAAGGATGCCTACTAGACGAATCCTAGCTACGTGATTTTCCGACACATCGGCTTAGCCTTCAAGCCCTCCAGCAATTAGTGCATTTATGGGTGCAAGTGAACGCCATTCAACTGCAGGCGGATTGCCAGAATGCCATCGCTTGGAAGCTCATGGGCACAGGGGAGAATACGGCAAGCTCTTCCTATAAGGCGCAATTCATCGGATCGACAAAATAAAACTTCCACACGCTAATTTGGTTGGCTTGCCCCCCCCCCCCCACATGTAAGTTTTTCGCCTGGCTCACCATCTAGAACCGCCTATGGACCTCTGACAGGCTAGCGAGCCGACAATGGGAGAGCAATGTCTATTGCCCCCTATGTTGGCACAGTCACGAGATGGTGCTTCACATCTTCGCTGAGTGCAGATTCAGCAGACGGGTATGGGACTCCGTCACACAGTGGCTTTCTATGCCAGGGATTGTCCTGGACTCTTAGACATTGGCTGAGACAATGCATGCTTGTTGGTCAGCAATCGTCGAGACCATTGGCACTCCAAAAAAAACTATGAAATCTATTTTGATGCTAGTCACCTGGATCCTGTGGAATGAGCGAAACACGTGAATTTTCAGGCACAAGGCATCCACCATGGGCGCGACGATTGTCAAGATCAAAGAGGAGTTTCGAATATGGGCGATTGGCGGAGCGAAA
Organism: Phragmites australis; assembly: GCF_958298935.1. Classification (NCBI taxonomy): domain Eukaryota; kingdom Viridiplantae; phylum Streptophyta; class Magnoliopsida; order Poales; family Poaceae; genus Phragmites; species Phragmites australis. Next base: position 42,962,229 of record NC_084922.1, on the reverse strand, counting down.
CATCTCGCACAAATTAAACCGATGTAATTAACTTTTTATTGAGCGCTGCTCTGTTGAAAGTAACTATCTGTTGTACCTTGGTCGGTCTCAACCTCTCCTTCTTATTCAATATAATAGATAGATCTTCTGCCTGTTGATTTAAAAAAGGTGTTTGCTCCTCTTAAGGGTTTGCCTTCCAAGTAGCACGTACTAGGGGCCAGCAGCACTATGACCGCACAAGCAAAACCTCCGTGCATGCATGATAGACGTTTAACAAACACAAACACTAGATATTGGAAAAATCTATCTGTATAATAATATACATATAAAAGATCTAGAAATTCCATTGTTAGTAGAGAGAAATGGTGAACGGTGTATATTTTTTATTATGTGCATCGATTATTATATAAATATTACATTTTCTATTGTCGTATATTACGCAAAACCATATGTTACAAATGATTAAAATTGTATAAGAAACATAATTATTTTTTGGGTGTCATACAAATTTGAGTCATAATTGTATTTTCAAATCTAGAAGCGTAATTAGGAGGCCAATTCGGTTAGTTGAATTTAAGCTTGAACTCAGTTGGCACATATAGTGGAGCCCGCATTGCCCGGGATCAAGGACAACGACTGGACAAGAGGATCAGACCACCCAAGGTCTTACTTCCTCTTCCTCCTTCCACAAGAACATGGGATACCCTTTAAATGGTTCCAGGAGCTGTAGTAGCATCTAGCATTACTCCATTTGTCCCAGTGTGCAGTATATGGCCCCAGACGAGGCCCCATCTGCATGGCATAGCAAACAATACGGCATGATTGGAAACAACCACCGCCTTCACATCATGCAACTATGAGACAGCCGTTGAATTTGTAGCAAGCGTCTGATGCGAGGGAGGGACGTCTGTTCACGTCGAAGTGACTGAACGTTTGTTTGCATATCTCAACCTAACTGGTGTCCCAATTGCAAGAACCAACTGAAAGGTTCGCTTAAATTCAGTAGAAGGTTTACATGGTTTCAGCAGAAATCTCACTCCTTCCGACAGGTCGCGAAAAAAGTTTCTGCGGAATTCCTATGTTCCGAACATGGTCTTCGATTCACGAATACCCGCGAACAGTATTCAACAACCGGAACGTAGTCCCACTTACGCCACTGAATCCACACGCAATGCGTACGGTACGGCATGCACAACTTGCATCCAGTTCTCCAGTATGTGGTACTCGAATCACATACATATATGTGCAGGGAGAGTGTGGTACAGTAGAAGTTTCCTATATCGACTCTTCAGCTTTCTTTTGCGTACTAAACCCATGGTTACTGTTGGAAGAAGCTTCGGCTGGGGCCAGAAGAGGCAGGCGGCTCCGAAGCCAATCAACAGTGATGGGCACACCGCAGTCTGTCTCCCGAATTTACGGCTTGGTTACTGCAGTTACTGTCGCCGTATGACCACCTGTTACATGAACAAGTCTCAAGTATTCGTGCTATGTGCTGCAATTTGCTCCCTTCTTGCAGTTCTTGCAAATTTTGCGTGGATGGTTTAAAGCTCATGCCTGCCAACTACTTCACAGGTTCCATTTTTTTTTAAAAAAAATTACTGGTTCGAGATTCAAACATGCCATCCAGACTCCAGACATCCAGTGTCAAACACTAAACAGTATTCAAGGAGCAGCAGTGAAGCAGCTTCCAAACATGCATACATGCATTGCACAGTAGTAGATGCAAGCCTGACAAAAGGCCCTGCAGCTATACATGTCGGGCATTTACTACAGCCCCGGAGACCTGTAATCGCGCAGTGCCGCTCAGCGATTAGTCAGTGAAGGGCCTTAACTCTGAGACATCACATCCGGGAGCAAGAACGGCAGAAGCTAGCGAGGCCGGAGCTTAATTCACCTTCACTGCAGATAAAAAGGCTTAATAGACGGCTCAAAAACCAAGCCCCTGAATCGTTAGGGTCACCTGTTCATCTCTCAGGAATCCAACTGGATGTGTAGTGTAACTAGTATTGCCTTTACAGAAGCACTTCAATGGTGTAGGACTCTGGGAGTAAGAGTGCCCTTTTGTACTGACTCACGCCTAGATAAGTTCCAGTGAACACCACAGGAGCATGGCGCTGCTCTTGATCTGCATCAGTCTTCCCAGGAGGCAGAGCTCGCACTGCAAAAGCAAGCATCCACTGTACCAGATTGACATAGACAGTAGAGTTTGTTTACTCCTCAGCCATCATGCTGCCTACCCATATCCATGTAACAGAATTGGTCTATTTACCAACCGTGACGGATGGGATGATGTTAACTGAACAAAATGTGCATTGCCCGAAGCAATGTTACTATCTGTTCCTATCTTCCTCATGCAAGGATAAGAAGGACACAACAAAAGAAAAGAAAGGAGAACAAAGAAACTGAGTATTCGAAGAAGCAAAGATGGCCAGTTTTTTTAAAAAAGAAGCAAAGATGGCGGCAATGATTGCAATGATTAGCAAGATGCAACATACAACAAACAGGATGACAGGACGGTGGGCGTTGAGAGATTGGCATCAGGCCCCTGTGGGGCTCGTGGGGAAGGTTTCTCGTAGGCCCAAGCAGATCGTTCAAGACATCGCCGCATTTATGTCAGGAGGCCCCAGATGCGCGTTGCTGGACACGGAGACGAACGGAGGGCGAGGACGGTTTGGTCGCACGTCGTGGTTCTTTCAGGTGAGCGCCCCACAAGCCAACGCTTAGAACCAGAACCGGCTGGAATCAGCCCGTGAAAAAGGCTCGCGAAGCACAGCGGAAGTGCATGCGTTCACCGCACGTCCACGCAGCGTGTGATGGTCCAGAGAAAACGCCGTGATCCTCCCTGCCAACGCGAGCACTGCAGCCTCACAGGGGTAGTCACGGCTCGGCGACCTGGCTGCAGGATCAATCCGCAGTTCGTGAAGGCCGGGCGGTGCATGGATGCTTCTGGCAGGACAAGGACCTGCCGTTTTGCTCTTGCACTCTCGTGTCGTGGCTCGTCGCGGTGCGAGACGAGCTGGTGAAGACCAGTGTTTGTCTGCAGTTCGAGGGAGAGCGCTGCAGGTGGCCGTTCAATTCATCTGGACCCCCGTTTCGTCACGAGGCCACCGGCCGTGACCCCGTTACAGGGCGGTAGGGGATGGTGGTTACAGTTCACCGTACGACGCTCGTTTTGTATCTTGCGACAGCACCAGTACCGTCTTTCCGGGTGATTAGTCTGAATCGGAAGTGCCGTTTTGTTGTCACTGATGAAGGACAATAGTACCACACAGTCACCGTGATTACGAGCTCGAGACATGACAGTACGACACGAGTCAGCAGTCGCACGACAGGCAGAACGCACTTGACTACTTGGGAAATCTATCGTCAATAGTTCACGGCAATAACAGTATCAGTGCGATTTGCACCACTTGGCAAGCAGTAGGAAATTCATCATTTTCTGGACCGGCAACATGAGGAAACCGGGGAAGAAAGTATAGCAAAAGAAATCCGTGGCAGGCTACACAGTCTTGCACGGTCATTTCAGGTGATAGACAATGTTACGGAGACGAGGAAAAGCAACAAGTAGAACAAAAATGCAGTTTAAAAGGGCTCTTTCATTATTCATTGAAAAATAATTACAAGATTCCTTCAGGTATACCGTATACACTGAATAGATTTACATTACAAGGTCATGCCAACACTTCCCTATATCCAGGCCACAGCCCATAAGAGCAAAAAAATATATACTACTACATACATAATTCAGTAATGTACTAAAGAGATTCTGCTCCAAAAGCAACACCGCAATCGCAAAGGCAACACCCTCAATCAAAAAACCAGTCAATCCCATAACATTTTCCTCAACTGGGATGAGCTGAAAGCAGTATTTACCCAATTTATTCTGTATTTTTCTTCATCAAACAAAAAAACAATCTGAATCAATCGAAAAAAAAAAAACCACCTGTGATCACCGCAATCCATGCAGTGTTTCCCCAATCTCCATAATCAACCAATGGAGAAGGGCAGGCAGTTGGGACCAAGAAAAGCTGTAAAAATAAGCCATCTCGGACATCTAAGATCACGCATTGACAGAGGCAGTCTAAATGGACGCCGGATACACTCAGCACCAGAAGAGATAAAACAAAGAGAGCAGAACCAGAGCTACCAGTATCTGGTCCCTGAAAGAAACGATCTTGGGACGGTCAATGCACCTGGCGTGCCGACCAACCTCAGAAAGATGCAGGTCTCCTGGAGAGTACAGGAGTTCCAGGGAGATGAACGGGTCTGGTTCCTCGGTCATCTCAAACAGTACCTCACCAACAGCGCTCTTGAACTCCCCATTGGACCATTCCTGTGTTCAGAGCAAACACTGTCACTTTTCATACTTGGAACAGAACATCAGGCAAGAGCATACATGGGTCAACTGGGTGCAGAGCAAGCACTACGACCCATGCTTCACATTTTGCAACAGAGGATTAAGGCATTTATGAGCAAACTTTGCATTCGGCAATTTTTCAGCATCTTGACAGTTTTCAATTTGCAGGGAGGGTAATAAAAATAAGCATGATACCTGAATCTGCTTGCCGATTGTAACAAGCATAGAGCCAGCAGGTAAACTGAAAAAGTTTGAGCCTCCCTGGTTTCGGAGACAAATTTGCCTATCGCGCCCAGAGAGGTGGATGCTCAAAGTATGCGAGTTAGCAGGATCGGTGCTGCCAAGCTCGTTCCAACATGTTTTTGACATGTTACAGTTATACAGTGTCAAGCGTAGAATCGATGGGGCCTCTCTGGACAGAGCAGAATCCTTAGGGTTCTTGACATTATCAGACAGAACCCTGATGACACTTTTTGCAATGTCCTCCATTTTCGATGCGACTGTATCCATCTTCTCCCTAGCAAAAGTGGAAGATCTCATGTGAGTATGGTCAGTACGGACATAGAGTTGTATGGGCCGTTGAGCTACAAATTGGTGTATGTACTGCATATATCTATACGGGCCGTCCACTCCTTGCATCGTTGGGCCTTTGGGGTAGTCAAACATATGTAGGACACACTCAACTGATCCCTTACCTATGGTCATATGGTTACATGTTTTGCAGTGCTTACCAGATTGGCTGATCAGATGATATCGATCACGGTAATTCAATATCGATCGTGCAAAGCCACCAACACACGAGAACCGCCTCAACAGGTCAGCTAGCTAACTGGCCTCGAGGTTAATCATCTAAACCAGCCACTACTCACTCTTGATACGAACTCATTTTAAACTTGCTTATGACAAAGTTAGATAATCATAATACTACTATGAGGTTGGACGAAAACTTATGTAGTTACATGAACGGTTATGTGCATCCCATGATACAGAGGTTGGGATAATCTTTATTCCTTAATTAGAAAAAGTTACACGAACACTGTAGGTCTGTTTGGTTTGCTGCATCCGAGTCTGCATATACGAGAAACTTGTATCTCCTCATGCATTTTCGTATAGAATTCTGTTTGGTTGCCTACATGACGCATGCAGCCTACATGAGTCATCCTGGTTATACAATTCGCACAAATCAAGCTTCACTCGTATCTAGGCTGGGTGGATGCAGGTTGCATAAGCTACTATGTCAATGGGACCTACTCATCAGTTTCAAGTCACAGGTTTAATACATACAGTCATACAAGCAACCAAACACTTTCACAAATTCATTGCATCCGTTATTGTATCTGCTTATATAGCCGACCAAACACTCTTCCCAAGAGCTATACGGCTCCTGCAGTCTGCTTCTACCTAGCCAGGCTATATCATGTAACCTCTCTTTTTGCAACCAAACGTGATCGGATCATCCACCGTATATAATTAGTTTCAAATTGACCCTTTTTCTCTGATCGAGTTTGTCTTCTGAAACTTCCTGCATATGCCTGCACCTAGCTAGACTAGATAGCTTGTCTGCCAATACGCACGATGTGCACGGGAGCTGCGCAGGTGCGACGCGGAAAGAGGCAAAAACTTACTGCAAGGCGGTATAAATCGGCACGTACCTGAACACGCGGTACGTGGATCCGGGCAAAGCCGCGTCCAGCGCGCGATCCTCGTCCGGCCTCACCGGACGGAACCAGCAGAACTCCTCCCAGGCCACCTGATCCCTCCGCTGAAACCACATCCCCAGCTCGCGCTTCACCTCCTCCGGCGCCGCGAACACCGCCTCCGACACCTCCACGGCCTCGAGCACCTCGCCGGCCTCCACCGCGCCGGCCACAAGGAAGGCGCCGGCCTCCGCGGCCGCGCTGACCACAGTCGTCAGCGTGGCGGTGGCCTCACCGGATAGGAGGGCCGGCGCTGCGATTTCCGGGGCAGGTGGCGGCGCAGGGAAGTTGAAGCGTTTCTTGGGAGGCAGGGTGAGGTCGGGGACGCGGAGGGAGGCCTCGAGGAACTCGGCGAGGACGCGCTCGTCGGCGGCGGCGGAGCGCGAGCCGCGCGCCGTGCGGATCGGGGTAGGCGCGGGAGGCAGGCCGCGGGCGCGGATGCGGGGGCGCCGCGGGACCCTGGACGTCGCCGTCATGCCGCCGGCGAGGGAGGTGGGCGGGAGACCGTGGGGGAAGGGAAGGTGCTCTGTCGGGTTGGTGCCTTGGCAGTGGACTGGTATTCGCGGCTGCGTGGGATTGAAGAAACAGCGGGGCCGTGGAAAAGATCTTGAGATGATGGTGGCCGTCGGATGAGGAGTGTGGATGGCTCGATGGCGGCAGCCGGCAACGATTCGATCGCGGGTGCAGAGGAGAAGCGGTGGGAAAGTGGACGCACGACGACTGTCTCGACGGGAGAAGGTGGCGGTGTGGGAAGGCTACCATTACGCCGGATATTGAAGCTAGCATTAGGCCCAACATAACCGAACTAGCGCCATTGATAGCATAAGTTGTCCTCGCAGGAAAACAAAATGACCGACGCCTGATGGAGCTCGCTCAAGGCAGTGAAAGGGCTGTGCAGCACGCGCCCCATAGAATTTTCTTTCCCATCACTCACTGCCGCGACCAATCCCGCGTGTTACGGCGGCCGTGGGCGAGGCTGCAGGGCCAGCGCACCGCATCTCTCTCTTGCGTCGGCGTGGCGATCGTTTTCAGGTGACAAACAGCTCTTGCTCATCGGGGAGGCAGTAGCACCGGCGAGAGGCCGCGGGCAACCAGCCGTGAGCTCCGGCCTTCCGGTTTACTCGTCTTGCATTTGGTCGATTGCTTATTCATTCACCACGTAGCACGAACCTGCCAAGCCCACATCAACCCGGATCACCCAGGATCCTGTTAGGTACCAAGCTGGCGCCGGCTCAGGGGCGGGCCCACGTTGAGTCATGGGTGTAAAGATGTATACCAAATATTTTTTGCAAAAAATTTAGTATATATTCTATTATGTATAAGTATTAGATAATAAGCAAACTTGCGGCGCTGACCATGAGTGCTCGGTGCTCTACTCCTGGAAGAAGATGAGTGCACCTAGTGACCTGGGCCAACTCCCTAGCAACTCACGGGCCACGGCCATGGCAGACCAACTCTGCAGCAAGCCAGGCACCAGACGGCCCAGCCCATCTTTGATTGTCCTCTCTCAAGTAGTCACGCCAAGCCTGTCGCACGGTGGAATGTGGAATCCCCAATCCAAACATTCAAATCCCTAAATCCTAATTGTGGCGCAGAGAGCAGCAGCGTGCCACGGCGAGCGCCGGGCACGTCCAGCCGAGCAGGCGTGGCGCGGCGAGCAACAAGCAGCGGCGCAGTGAGGAGGGGCGCCGGGCACGTCCAGCCGCGCACGCATGCGCGCAGGGGCGAGTTCATGTATGCTCAAGACCACAAGTCATCAAGTATTCAAGTCGGCCCTGATTCAAGTACAGACTTGCAGTGTGGTTTGCAGAATTGCAATGTCACTTTCAGTCATCATTTCATCAAATTTCATCAACTCAAAGCCAAGAGCAGAGAGCCTAGCCAGTAGCCAGAATAGTGAACAGCATAAGGTATAAAATTTCTTGGTTTGGTTAATTTGGTAGATTGGTTGGTTCATATGCAATGCAGACTGTGCAGTAGCTACTTAGCTAAAAGCCTAAACGATATAAATTTCTTGGTATTCGTTCATATGCTGTGACAGTGACTTGTAAGCCTGTGAATTGAATATATGCTACTATGCTATATTACTAAGCTTACTAGATTAGATATTTAGATATGCAGCGAATCTAAGTTCTAACCAGAAAGATATGTCTATTTTTCCAACAGCTAGAACAAGATCTTGAGAATTTCTCAATTCTCAACATGAATAAAATATTTTTTCTCTTCTAATATTTATAATTATTTGAAACTAGAAAGAAATTCTTATATCGCTAATTTACCGTATTTTATGTATAGATCTCTCCTCATGAAGATTAAAGAATATTGGGCTATTGTCGCGATTGAAGAATATTAGGCTAAATTTGTGGTATGCCCATTTCTTGATGTGTTTTATATATTTTTTAATGCTATGTTTATGTAAGACATGCTTTAAAGTTTGAACTATACAATTGTTTGCTAAGCAAACACAACCCCCCCCCCCCCCCCCCGGGCCGCCGCTCCCTCTAAAATTTTGTCCTGGTTCCGCCCATGCAGCCAGGTACCTGTGTTCCTAACTTCGTACCGTGGATTCTTGCCACCTTTTGGTGTAAACTAGTATAAAGTTGTTGCATTTATTGAAATGAAATGTGTCACAGTACGTACAAACAAAAGCCCACACATGTTTTTCATTTGTTGAGTACAAATGAGATTCGAGTATCGATCCTACTAAGATATGCGAGCAGCAAGCTCAAATCCTTCCTCGAGCATGTCTATGAATTTAAGCCATTGAGGTGCAATTAACGGCAGCAAGACTATATTTTCTTCTCCAGGGGAAAACTAGACATTTTCTTGATAAATACACATGTACTAACATTAAAGTAAGAAATAAACAAAAAAAATGGGTATGTTATTTCAGATTATTCTTTTCAGAGAGGATCTAGAAAGGCACGTTTCTTCCCTGCACTGTTTTAGCGACGGCGGGGGCGGCAGCGGGTGCGGACGCCATCAGCAGGGTGGCGGCAACGCGACGGGTATGTACACCCAAATTGAAAATCCTGGGCCCGCCACTACGCCGGCTGGCTCCAGGTTGATAATTCTTTAGCTGCTGGGCCAAGGGATACAAAAAGGAAACAAATACATATCAGAATAGACAGATACCGACTCCTTCTTCCTAGCTTATGTTGTTCTCTTGTTCCCTTCCCTCTACTGTGTATCTTTTTTCACTAGCCTTCTTCCTCAAATATTCCCCTATAGCTCTTTTCATTAGCAATGTTACTAACAATTGGTATCAGAACTACCCTTCCTTACCACCATGATGGATGAAGATTGCACCCTCATCCTCGTCGAGATGAGAAAGATGTTCAAGGGATTCGAGGAGCGACTAGATAGGTGGACTGCTTTGAAGAGCGACATCCACTCCACCAAGCCCAACTCCGACATCGGCGCGGAATGCGGCGACATCTCCATCACCTCCTCCGACTCCAAAGCCCCCAACGTTGACTTAGTGACGAGTCAGCCACCGACCAGCATACTGCTGACATCCCGGAAGCCATCGTGCCGCACCCCATCGAGCGTGGGATCCAAAAGTCAGACTACGTCTTTGACCTCGACACCGCATCCGATGCCAGCGTGAAACACGCCGCATTCACCGAAGCCACCGACGTCGGCACTGACCACAACAGTCGTCTCTCGGACGTGCTCTCTACTAGCATCATCCACCCACACTGGTGTGCGCAAGTAATGAAGGAATCCAAGGGCGCAACAGACCTAGAGCGTGAGGTGGAGGCGCAATCAGAGCGCGTGATCTGGGAGCTGCGTCTACGGCTAACTCTGTCAGCTGCTTTCCCTCCACAGCCAAAGCCATCACTTGCTGCTCCTCAAACACGACCAACTCCGACTCCGCCTGCTCCCCAAAAACAGCCAACTCTGCCCCCACCTACGTCAGCATTTTGGACGGTGTGCACCAACCATTCGGCAAAATGTCGCATGGGCTTCAACATGGTACACGAGGCCTTCGACACCACGACCGACACCGTCAGACACCACAGCTCACTTGCATTCCTCGAGGCAAGACTTGCTACCTCCGATCACATCATCCCTGTCCACGTCAACATCCTCAAGTACGCCATGGAGACAACAACCTCAAGCCCGACGCCGTAGTCGTCACAGTGGTCACCACCATCGTGTCCACAAACCAGGAAGAAGATGTTGAATACATGGTCGCCAGCGAGCTCAGCCTCCATCGCGTCCTGCCACGTCGCTGAGCTGTACAGGATGGAGGTGCTCGCCAACGGCAACTCCGACCTTGGTGACGACGTGGTGGCGCGCGGAAGCGTGGTGCAGAGCGGAAGAGTGGAGGATCTCATGCGCATGCTGGGCATTCCATTGTTCTCGGTGACGCACGCCATCCTGCCCACCATGGAGCGTGATAACGTGATTCTTGAACAGGCCCGCCACCACTCTGTATGCGCTAGCCGTGGTGCAGTTCAACCCCTCTCCGCATTCATCGCTGCATAGCGCACTATCGAATCCGAAGCGGTTGGTCTCAACTCCACCCGACCACCCACATCCCTAGCTTCTCCGAGCTCGAGCTCGAGTTGCTATGCTTCGTGATGGACGGCCCCGACCTCTGCGGGCACCTCACCGAGCACAAGGACGAGCTTAGGGAGCTCGCACGCGCCATCGACACCGCCCTCCTGGTGCGCCTGATCTAGGTCTCCTGGTCCTCTCCACGGATGCGTGGTTGTGCCGCGCGCTACCAAAGGAGGCCAAGAGTGGCGATGGCATCAAGGTGTCCTGCTAGAGGATGCTCATTGGTGGGTGCCATGAGGACGAAGCAGAGGAGGATGAGCAGCTAAGGACCTACATCCAGAGGCACGTCATCAGTGGCTATTGGATCGCCCTGCCACAGAAAGTAGGGTTGAACTGCTTCGGCAAGAGCTGCACCTCCGGTGGCTCAACTACCTGAGCAATGACATCAAGCACGGGGGGTACACTGAGCAGGAGGACCACATCATTTGCTTGCTCTATATCATGTGGTCAATCATCGCGTCCAAGCTCCCCAGCCGGATCAATAACAACATCAGAGTGCGCAGCTTGCATGACCTGGACGTTCCATGGGATCCTGGCGACGTGACGACAGCAGCTTGAGGGCAAGCCACATTTCAAGAAGAGGGGAATGTTAGGTACCGAGCTAGCACCCCTCTGGCTACTGGGCTAAGGGATACAAAAAGGCAACAAATGCATCTAGCAGAGGCATCGATCGGAATAGATAGATACCAACTCCTCCTTCCTAGCTTTTGCTGTTCTCACATTCCTTCTCTCTACTGTGTATCTCCTTCCTCTAGTCTTCTTCTTCTTCCTCAGATTTTCCCCTCTAGCTCTATTCCTTAGCAAGGTTGCTAAAAGATCCCTCCATAGCTCCACCTATACACGTACAAGCGTGCATCGTCTTCGGCCATCAAGATTCGAGAACGATGCTGGTGTGCGCCTATCCGATCGCTAAGCTGCTCCTATAGTCGACGGTCCTGCTGTGCACAACATTTTCCCATGCTGCTCTGATGTTGGGGTTGCGTGTGCCGACAAAGCCGATGAGGAAACCACTGGAAAACAACGTCTCCAACATGTCATTGCACCTCACTTGTGCTCCCATTGCTCGTGCTCTTGCTACTGCTAGTGTCGCCTCCAACGATAACAATTGTCGCCAATCAACGGCCAGCTTCCAATCCCATAGTGACCCTCCTCGCAAAGGACCACACCACCTTCCTCTACACCATCTCCATCGAGGATGGTGGCCCATTGCTCTGGTCGAGGAGTGCATCCGCGTAATGGCACGCATCACACGGTCCTGTGCCACTCCATCGTGTACAAGGTTGCCAATAGAAACTACATGGCCAATTGCGCGCAAACGAACGGTGACATTGAACAACCTGGCTCAGACGACGGGCACTGTACCTGCATCGCCAGCCCGTACAACCTGGTCACTGGCCAGTGCGGCCGTGGAGACATCGCCACCGTGTTGCTCTCCGCGAACGTGTTGCTCTCCGCGAACACCACAGACGGCAACCCACTATTCCCAGAGTCATCCTCCGCCTTGGGGTCTTGCGTGTTCGACGGGCTCCTAACATGGCTCCTGTTGGACGCCGCAAGTGTCGCAGGGTTGTCGAGGCTGTCACTGTCGCTGACACGGATGGAGCTTGGGCCAAGCCAACCTAGGTCGTGCCCCTCAGCCTTTTTAACAAAAAAATTAATATAGGTATGCAACGTTGCTCTGAAAGCTCTAAGTCCATGGTGTCTACCGGACCACCAAATCGAGATCTACAACACCTGAATCGACCTTCTAGCCTCTAGAATTGAGCTCCTTGCTATTGAATCCCGTGCTAGATTGACTGTCTCACTGCCCTCTCCTCTCAGTTTCTTCTCTCACCACGAAATCCAGCACAATAGTGGCCAAATCGAACCCATATGTCCCCAAATCGAGCTCCTCTGCGCCCAAATCAAGCTCATGTGCTACATGGAGGTGATTTGATTAGAAGGGGGATATGGGGAAGAAGAGAGGGAGAAGGAAGAAGAGACAGCAAGAAAACCAAACACCCCTCGCCAACACCATCGTAATTGAGAAGTCCCTTAAATATTTTTGAATTTGCTTTATTATTTGGCCCCCTCGAAATTTTGATAGCTCCGTCACTAGTCGGTGTCGTCTCAGGTCGTGTCCAGGCTGAAGGTGGCGAATCAGTTCCTGTTGTGCCTCAACGGCGGCGGGGGAAGCTCCGTGGTAATCCTCACCTTTTCGGGAAAAAAGTATCTCCGATTAAAAAGAATCGGGAGCGAAAATACGAGCAGTTGATGAAGAAAAAAGATGGCACGTATGTATGCTGCCGGGGACACTTCCAGTAACAGGAGGGGGATCAATACCAAACGCAAACAATGGAGCACTCGAGCATTGGAGATGCAATCCAGTAACGATCCCGGTCCGTATCCGATCTACCAGCTCCGTGCGCGGCCCGTCCATTGTCGAAGCCATTACCGCAGAAAGCAGCAATCAAGCATGCAGTCTGAAGGCGCACGCACAGCCAACGACATGAAAATTGGGGTACCTGGGGTTCAAATACCGACCACCCTGGCAGGTTTTCTATTTTCTCTCTCTCCCTCTATAGATGGTATTAGAGCTGGAATTTTGTAGGATGGTGCGGCGATCTGTTCTCGATATCCAAGATTTTTCCTGTGATTTTTTAGCGTCGGTGCCAGAAGAAAATCGGATGTACTGAGGTGGTCGGGGTTTGCAATACCGACCGCCCCCAGAAGTTGCTTCTCGTTTTCATTTCTCCCACTAGAGACTGTCTTATTGCCTGAAGTTTTGTACAATGCTGTGGCGATATGTTACCCATCTCCACGAACTTTTGTGGACTTCTTCGCACTTATTTGTGTGGTCGTCACTGGTTCACCGACACCAGTGCCATGGACTGGACTGAAGACTGAAAAGAAAGTTAGCTTGTCCTAATGAAGTTAGTTAATTAGCTTGTCCTAATGAAGTTAGTTAGTTAATTAGCTTGTCCTAATGAAGTTAGTTGTGTGGAAGCATGGGTAGTGGGTTACTTAGCTAGCTGGTTTTGATGAAGGTTTCGCATGCATCATTAGCCTACAAACAGGAGAGGATAACAAAATGACCGACGCCTGATGGAGCTCGCTCAAGGCAGTGAAAGGGCAGCGAATAAGAAAACAAGTGTCCATGTCCATGAAAGCTTTCAGTTTCACCGTGATGGCATTCAGGTCATAAGAAAACAGATGAGCATATTTCCCCTTTGCACGGCGATATACGCTACAATATCCATCTGTGTCTCTCTGTAGGTGTAGGTGTGGCCCATATCCTCTTTGGATACGGGCCACTTTTATATGACTCGTTCAATGCTGGCCGGCCTAAAGTTTTTTGGGGAAAAAAATCACAGGGTCTCGGCCCATACTACGTCAGGTTGGATGGCTGAGCCATCAAAGCGAACGATTATTTTCATTCATATAGTCATATACTTTCGCTGCAAGCCCTCCATGACTAAAAAATATAACTCGATTGATAAAATCTTAGCTAATCAGCTGTGAGAAAATTCACATTTTACAGAGGCTCTACTCGTAAAGCTTCAATTTGACCGCTCACCACACCTACAGTGATCGCAAGTTGACAAGGCGGACAGATCGACGACAAAGGACAACTGATTATCAAATCACAGCGATATCATATATGTAAAGACCATAAACAAAGGATTGTTCACGGTACCAAAGGCACAAGTCCCCACAAACATCTCCCACCCATGTGGCTGGATTCGGGGGTTACAACAAAAGTTACACGACACCACTCCGATCCCCTGCAGCTCTACGATAACCTGGAACTGGATAATCCGCCCTGCAGTTTTTTAACCCAAGGCTACAATTACTAGCGCAGAAAAATACTCGACTTGATCCATATAACTTACTCCTACCAGAGAATGAAAGGCCTAAGCGGGTGCTAATAAGCAACCTCAGAATGGCCGGAGCCTCTTCTTTACTACAACGAAGAGGTTTCCTTCTCTTGTTCACACTCCAAATGCAAATCGATTCTCGTCACGGAAATAAATTCTCGTCGTGGTGAATCAATGGGTCGAGCAGCAGCTAGAACTGGCCGCCTTCGAAGGTCTGGCCGAACTGCCAGCCGGCCGGCGCGACGTCGTTGCTGGTGACGGTGCGGCCGTTGCTGGCGGTGACCTGGAAGGAGAGGCTCTGGCCGTCGAGGAGCGAGTTGCTCTGCCAGTTCTGGCCCCAGTTGCGCGACATGGGCTGCCACCCGGTGCTGGAGCCCTTGATGGAGACGGACTGCACGTCGCCGGCGCCGGCCACATTGGTGACCAGCACCAGGTTGAAGTAGGAGTGGCCGTTGATGGTGAACCTGATCCCGCCCTTCTTCGCGCACGGCACCCTGCAAATACCGTCGGTATAAGTGCAAAGGTAATCAGTAAAACTGTAAGAAACATAAAGTTTATGACGTGACAGCCGAAAGTGGTACTCGCGGAGTTATTCGTGCAACTTGAGAAATCGTAATCCAGAAAGTACTAACATGGAAGGTCACTGTGACGCCTAAACTATTCGCAAACAGCAGGTCAAGTTTCCGTCAATCGCAATCTTGCATGCATGGCACATAGAAGTCGAACCAAATCTGCTGGCTGGCCCACCTAACATGGTCTGACCAGATAGTTGGGGCCCAGCCGTCCAGGCTTGGTCCGAACCGACACCCACAAGAGGGCACCAAGTCTCGAACCCGCATTACGACTCGTCGACTCGTGACAAGTTTATGATGATGGAGTGCAAATCGAGTCGAATCTCACCTCCTGTAGGCGATGGGCACGATGCCGGCGCGGTACTGCGCGATCTGGAGGAAGGCCGGCTCGGCCATGTCGAAGTGCGGGCGCGGCGGGTTGCACCAGCCGCCGTCGTCGTTGGGGAGGGCGTAGTTTGGCGGGCAGAAGTTGGTGGCCGTCACGGTGATGGTGCCCGGCAGGCACCACTGCCCGTCGTTGTCGCACCGCAGCTCGTAGCACGACCCGCACGCGGCCCCGTCGTTGAACAGCGCCGTGCTCAGCGCCGCCGTGTTGGTGCCGTAGCCGTTACTGTACATGTTCCCGTACCCACACGCACCGCCTGCTCCGAGCACGCGCAACACAGTAAATGTCAGTTCAACGCAGCCTACGACGTTTGTTCTTTCAAAGAAGTTTTAAGAGCTCGTCGACTCACCCATTGTGCCGGACGCGTCGCCGCCGCCATAGAACGTTGCGTGGGCGGTCTGCCACGAGCCGTAGTCGCCGGCAGCCCGGCGGGCAAGGAAACAGAAGGTTGAGCAGAGCAGGAGGAGCAGAATATTGGCGGTGGCCATCGCAGCACACTACTATCTTTCGAGCGAGCTAAAGCGAGCAGCTTAGGAATCGATGGTTGCTTGGCTGTGAAGAGAGTGGCGCGCCCAGGCCAGGTACTTATAGGCCAACCGCTACTGCTCCCGGCTGTTGGAATCGTTAATAACTTTGTAAGGTGGCAGAGAAAAAGGGGCAAAAGAGGGAGGAGGTGGGGTACACGGGGTCCCCTGAGCCCCCGCCGACCACGATCGATTCGGTACACGACGGCGGTTAGCACATGCGAATCAGGCGCACATGCAGGCGCTCGTCGCGCAGCGCGCGCACAAGGAGACGCCAACTGCTCGTGTGTGTACAGCAGCAGGATAAGACGGGGTGCGTGCATGACCACATGGCTCTCGATCGCAAACGCGAGCCATGAATTTGGCCAGTGGGAAGGGAAAAAAAATGAGTTGCGAAACAGATGGATCTATCTATCAGGACACTGTTCGTGTATCATTCCAGAGATCATCGCACGTTCTCGTCGATGACCGTGCGTTGCGGCTGCAAGATGGGCTGTCTGCTGGGGGATTCATGTATGCGCGCACGTCGGTGTACCTGGATGGCGTGCATGGTTTTTACGTGCCAAGACGTATAGCAAGGTCAAAGGCAACAAATGATTCAGTGCAACACCACTCGAAAGTCAGCTTAGAAATGCTCCTGCCACTAGTATGCGTCAGTTTTTCCTCTTGCATTTGCAATTTATTTAGCGATGGTTGATCAAGTTGCGCGTACATTAATGCGAGCGACGAAAAGAGGGCGAATGCGAACCAATCGTCCAAGTGCTGCACATGCTAAGGGTCTCAGTGAGCGGATGCCGTCGCCTTTTCAACGTTAATGAAAGCTTCTTGAGAGATTCGAAACTTGCATTCTTCAGTTAACCACTTTGAGCGACCTCAGTAAGCACTTTTAGCTCCATAATCTCCGAAAACTCGGAGCCGGTCGATTTCTGAAAGGAGATAGCTGTTCGTCTGTTCCCACGTAATGTAATGCTACAAGACAGTTAAACTGAAGATAAAATCATCGAAAAAAGTATCTTCCCCCTCCCGTCTGTCGCGGCTAGTATCGTGGTATGAACACTACTATCGGTACAATCGTAGAGAAGAAACGATTAAACTAGCCACTCGAATCAGGGAATCCTCAGGCAGTAGGTGCATAAACGATAACTATTGACTTCTAAGAAAATCCGGTACTACTATGTGCGAAACATTGGTAGTCCCAATGATTAGTTGAGATTATAATGTCGATTAGGCAGAGCCTCACCCTTCGTCGGCGCTCTAATGGCTCACATGCATAAGCATTGACATGGCCACGTAGGTAGGCCGTAGGTGAGCATGCAAAGCTAGTCTACAGACCAAACTCTTCAGACAAGACTGCAGGTACGCTGCATACTCACGCAGCAAGTGTGTCCAAGATTTGGTCTGCTCTGTTTTTTAGGCTCCGTTTTGTTGAAATAAATGTTTCAGATTTTCTGTGATTCTCTATCAAACGTGTAAAAATATAAAACATTTCACCTTAAATTACTTGAAACGTTTCTTATTTTTAACACTACGAGAATCACCCAAAATAGTATTTCACCTGTTTTAATTCATTTTCAGGTCATTTTTTTTTCAAGAATCTGAATCCAGAATCCCTGCCAAACGTTTTCAAAAAATTAAGGAGGATTCACTAGAGAAACGTTTCTAGAGAGAATCTGGAACCAAAATATTTTTAGAAGAATCTGGAACCTTACCAAATGAGCCCTTAAAAAAAGAACCAGCAGTACAATTGCCTTATATTAAAGAGAACAAAAGCATGTCCAGCTGACATGCTCAATTAATTGAGGAAAAAATCAAGTAAAAATCACAGAGTACAATGGGTCAAGAACCTATCAAAATTAGATCTAGAGCACCGTAGAGATAACACTACAAACTAATGCAAGGTAACTATAAGAGCAAGCAAACGAAAAGAAACCGCAACAGCACCGCTTCCGAGCTTCTCACAAGATCAACGACTCATTACCTTGCCCCACGTAAGCTTGAAGGCCGACAACCGAAATGATATGAGAGAACCTTTGGTGATGGGGGAGGTTAGGAACTTCAAGGCAAGGAGAGCACTTCAACAAACCATGGACCTATCATAAGACCTCCTATCGCATCTTGTTGCTGTCGCTGTCGACAATGAAGGTCGTGGTGGAGTGCAAGGGGATCATCGACCCCTACGAAAGGTGAACGTTCAGGTGCTTTAGTGGAGTTTGGAATAGGCGTAGCAGGAAAGTCCTGATTGTATTCCAGAGTATCCGATTTGAACACGGTGGGGGCGGTTGTCCGCGAGAGGAGGTAAGCTTCAGACGGTTGCTCATAAGTCAAGGACACCATCTCCAACTGCTGAAAGTCAACCCCCAAGTAGTCACAGAAGTATTCCAGGGCCTATGGCTCAAGTGTAGGGAGGAACAGAGCTCAAAAGTCAGGGATGCCATCTCCAACTACTGAAAGTCAACCCCCGAGTAGTCCCAGAAGTATTCCAGGGCCTATGGCTCAAGTGTAGGGAGGAACAGAGCCATCGTGAATTGCTTACAAACCAAATGGGTTGTAGCCATATGTGTTGTGGTGGACCCAGCTTCCGTCTTGGCGGCATGAGCTCGGGGTTGCAACCTAGGGTTGCCCATGGGCCCCGACCGCTTCTTAGCAACCAATTGGGTAACACCATCCGTAATGATGTCCAAAGGGATGATACAGATGGAAACTTGGAGCAACGTTCGCTCTGCGGGCAGATCTTGTAGTTTCTACCACTAATTCATGAGCGACCCTTGGTGCTTCTGTGTAGTGAAGGTGGTCGGAGCCTTCTCCACCTTATTAATGATGGGAAACTCTCGATCGTCGGGGCCACAATGGTCGCGGGTAAGGAGTCTCTAGGAGACGTACAAACAATCATAAGCGAAGAAAAGAATGACGGGGTTGGAGAGTGTCAAACCAGAGAGCAATGGCAAAAGAGGCCAACCATGTCGGCACAAGAGGGGTCCTCATTGGGTGACTCCACACGCTCCAGTTGGTTGGCCATAGCTTGATAGAAAAAAAACTCGTCTTTTAAAGGGTGCATCCCTTCCTCTAAATAGGTTGCAATCAACTATTGGACCTCAAAGCATAGCGACTACACTATAGGATTAAGCACAGGTTGAAGGTCCAGTGCGATCGATCACTGAGGGTCATGGCAGTAGCATCCACATCTATCACCCCTATCGTTACAGACCGAGTCAACATCCTTACCACACCTAGCGAAGGGTCGAGGTGAAGCCAGCGATGGGGATCAATGTCCACGCTGTGGAGATAGCCACAAACTCTGTCCAGTTCTGAGCTGACTGTGATTGGTGAGGTTAGGAGAATGAGGAGGGAGCATGTGGGGCATGAGAACAAATAGACTGAAAGTGGGACTGCCGCTCCTGATGCCCAGGGCACTAGTAGTCGATGCAACAGAAGACGTCCCGATAGGAACAGACTTGGTGGTCGCGTGCAAGACATCGGTAACGTATGCCCTAAGGCCACCCTTTCAAAGCGAGATTATGCTATGATTGAGTTGTGAGCGAAAGTGTCAACGACAGCTCGATGTTGCAAGGAGAAGGATCATGTCTAGGGTGACCTTTTGAACCCACCAACACCCATGGCACGTCGGCAAAATTAGAGGGTAACATCGGTGAAGGTGGAGGTGGCGGCATTGGAGGCGTCAGCGAGGGAGAAGATGACGAAGGCGGAGATAACACCCACGACTCGAGAAGCATCAGGGGCCCAAGAGAAACCCCAACAGTTGATCCAGGGTGGCAGTAGCATGGGGCTACGTCAGGGCGGCGGAACCGAATGTCCGTGACTAGGGTGGTGGCGGTGGCTCAGGGGGCATCATGCCCAGGCCTCAGCAGCTCAAGATGGTGATGAAGCGGCGTAACCGGGGTGGTGGCGGTTCGGGGCGACGTCGGGCAGTGATAGTGGCTCGAGGCGGCATCACATGGCTTAGGCCCCACTATTTGGTGTGCTCGGTGGACAGGCAACCTAGCAGTAGGTGCAGCTGCTGGCAGAGGCCTCCAGCAATGGCATGCAAGGTGACATGGGGGAGCATGTCGGTGACGAGGGAGGCACGACCCCTTCGACAACGCAGCAAAGGAGCAGAATGACGAGGTGCGTTGCTGCGAGCAGGC
This sequence comes from Phragmites australis, assembly GCF_958298935.1. Taxonomy (NCBI): domain Eukaryota; kingdom Viridiplantae; phylum Streptophyta; class Magnoliopsida; order Poales; family Poaceae; genus Phragmites; species Phragmites australis. The sequence goes on along the minus strand of NC_084922.1, from coordinate 42,942,147 downwards.
AACATGAGACGACATCAGGGCAGCTAATCCAAAGTGGTGGCAAATCCGGATGTCGATGACTTGGCATCGGGAGGTAGCAGTAGCTATGCTCACTCCATCTCACTCGCCCATTCTCTCCAACCAAGCACAACTCAAGAACATAAACCTCCCCAAATCGGCAAGGTTGTATCTACGACTCTAAACTCATGTAGCGATGAAGGTGAATGACTCATGCACGGCCAAACATGGCCCTCGTCATGGTGTTGCACCTCTGCGTGCTCCTCCACAGTGGCGGCGGCAGAGTTGGTGGCAGTGATGTGGATCCGGGAGGCGGATCTAATCGGGGGGAGACAGATCTAACCATTGGCGACAGAGATAGACCTAGTCAGATCAGGTCAGACTCAAATCAACACCGAAGAAGGCGACGACAAGGAGCCCCTCTGCTCTGGATTGGAGAGGCACGGGCCATAGTGGCACGGGTGCGAGGCGGCTTCTTTCACACCGAAGTTTTTTTTTCGCTTCACACCGAAGTTGGTCTACTCTGACAGAAGCAAGGAGCAGGCATCCTTCGTTCTGCGCCATGTGGCACCTTGACAGGTGGCTGCAAATGCAATAGCGCGTGTCTTGTTCCTGTCCCCCAAACCGAGCTGCGAAAATAAACTAGCCTACCAAATGTCAGAGAGTTTTGCCCGTGTTTTCTAGCTGCTTTTAATCTCAGCATCTTTTCTATAGGCACCAAACAAAATGTATGTAATGTGGTTCATGCATGCTTCCCTTCTTTGATCAGACACAGAACGATCGAGGCACCAATTTCGCCGCATCCGGCCGGACAAATTCCACGCTAACGACTTTGTGTAGAGAAAGCAGTGATGGATGGGTTCTAGCAGAGAGAACAGCTAAACATTCAGAAGGCAGAATTGTCTGTGTTTCTCTTTTTCCAGAACGTTAGAATTGCCCATGTTCAGGATCACAAACATATTTTCACAAGGCAACAGAGTTGGGGTTAGCTTTCCTGTCATGATCTGTGCTTTTAAAACACAAAAGTAGTAACATGCGTGACGCTTTCAAAGAGCAACAGTCTCTGGTGCCTAATCAGCCATCCATTTCGTGACCCCACGCCATGTTAGTTTCACATGGGCGCTGGGCACCCGGAGATCACGGTCAATCTCGACCTGTCATTAGCGCCGATTCGCCTTATCTTGGAAGCATTCTAGTAACTCCCGGTATCATAAGCTTCATTCAAGTGCTGAAAAAAATGTTTTTTTTTTCTGATGAGTAAGGCCATGCCTGGATGTTGTGTTGCGACGCTGCGCAATGGTGAATTTGGATCGATTGTCTTCTAAACTTAACTGAGGAGCTTAGTTAGAGCTAACTCTGTGGTTCTGTCATGCTTACAAAAGCAGAGGTGGATTATCGGTCTTCAAGTTTAGCTTCATAGTATATACTTGAAAATAGTATGATGGGCATAAAAGTGCATTTCAACAGTACCTCTTTATTTTACTCAAGAAAAAAGTTTCTCTTTATTTATCAATGAGAACGGTTGGGGTACGAAAACGTGCTCCGAGGGGCTAAGATTTGGAGATATGAATTCTGCTTGGTGGAGAGAGAGAGCTGCCTAAAGAATGAAGCTAAGGGAAAAAATAGAGTCTCCTCTGTCTTACCCTTGAGAACTTATTTTATAAAGAGGAGTGATAGAACAGTATGTCTTTAAAATATTATGTTATAATCATATGTCTAAAAATGTATTTTAAATTTTTTATCTTATTACATGTGACGTAATAACTAGGATACTGTCATCATAATAGTAATATCATATATGTCATTTAAATATCGGAATGTTTTCCCAACAAAAACAAAACAGTATGACGCTATTCACTATAATCGTTATAATAATACTATCTTACGTCATCTAAATATCTGGACGTTTCACTAACAAGAACAAAACAGTACCAAGCTATTGACTTACTCTACCGATGATCAGGGTTCACAAATGCGTCGGTTATTGCTCAAAAATTACGGTAACCGAACTTACCGCTCCTCACCGATAATAGAAATCACTCGGTAATCGAATTTGAATTCAAAAAATTCAAATAAATAAATAAATAAATAATCCTATAAAACTAGAGACAATTCTGAGACCTTCTATGAAAAAAAATTCAAAAATAATATCGTTTGCATCATATTCTATAGGAAGAAGTTTGAAAAATAAGAAAAAAAGTTGAAGTGTACAGCTCATTTATTAATTTATATTAAGAAAAAGCTTAACATATAAACACAATTTTTTTTAGGACGTATCTTAAGAGTAACTTTAAAATTGGGTTCACTTCATTTAAAATTTTATTAATTTCTTCATGATTTTTACAAAGTTCACAAGCATAAAGTAAATATGTTAAGAAACATAACTGTAATTAAATTTTTATATCTACCATTATTTTTTCTACATAAATAATAGTATAAATAAACTAATAAAAGTGGTTTCACTAATTTTGGAGGGGTGATGGGTTAGTTATGAATTAATGTAGTTGCAACGCATTTACACAATCTTGCATGTAACAGTAACTATTTCATGAGTTCATATATTTTTAAAAGACATAGGATCATCTAATAAGACTAAAAAAATTGATTTCATGATTTTTGGATTAGCGAAGAGTAACTATGCATTTAACTTAATTTAGAAATACATTTTACCAAAGAAAATATTTAACTTTTTTATGAGTATAAATACTTTTATCATGTATATCATGTTACAAGTAAATCAACAAAATTTGTTTCACTTGATTTGAAGCTAAGATGAATTAATTATTGATTTTACAATGTTGATCCATTTTTTTGTTTTTTGTTAAAATTCGCTGAAATTCGAAAAAATCGCTGATAAATCGCTAAAATCGAACGGTTACTGAAGAATTCGAACAATTACCAACAATTCGAAAAATGCAAAAAAAATCGGTTAAGTGCGGTCAGTAACCATAGCGAACCGACCAGTTACCGTTTGGTCGATTAGGATCAAATTCTTGCCAAATATTAAATTTGATCAAGTGAATTTTAAATGAATTCTCGCTGAATTTTACACGATTATCAAGATAACCGCAATTTTTTAAACCGTTGGCTAATAATTTTTTGTTAGCAAAACGAATTTATGAACCTTGCCGATGATGCGATGGCTGCAAGATGGAGTGAGCGAGAAAGCCATGCGCGGAGCACACCAAAAACACATCACGACATCGTCCCGTGACAGTGACACATGCTCCGAAACTCAATGAGGTCGATCATCGCCCCCACACAAAATCTGGTCTCTCCACAGAAGTGAGCATCCTGCCTACTCGAATTTTTTTAATAATAATATTTTATTGAAAAACTGCAAAAATAACATACAATTTTGAAAAATTACAAGGATAACATACTATCGTCACACTAGTTGATAACTAGGGATATGTCGTTATACTATATGGTGACATGTATTAATCGCCAAATGACCTGACAACACGTTGATCATGTCACCAAACCTTTGTGGCGAGAGGACTTATTGCCAACTCATATGGCGATAGGACCTTAGCTTTTGGCAATAGGATTATAGGTTTCTGTTGCCATATAGATTGACGATAGGTCCTTTTCTATTTTAATTTTAATTTTTTGTTTGTAATAATATTATTTTATAGAAAAATTGTAAAAAAATCTATTTTTTAACAATAGTAATCTGGTACGAAGATTACATACGCTGACAAACATTACATGAGACATGAGGTTTATCGTTGCTGCACGAATGGATCCTAACCATAAATAGATAACAGCAACTAGCATTGGTATTTACGGTGCGCCTAAAGACTAATCTAATAGTGTGTCGCTGCTAATCCTAGCATGTCTTACGGAATAAAAATATATCAGGTTACAGTACATGCTCTCTACTGAGTGCACTTAGGATATTTGCTCTTTCTCAGGACATGGGGGCCCTTTGTTTTAGCGCGACGACCCCTTTCCCACTTCCTTTCCGTCTCTGCTTTGCGTGCTTCAACCGCGACGCACTCCTTTGCGGCATTCCTTATATGCTCCTCTTCTTGCCGCTTCATCCGTAGTTCCTCCTGATGTTGCTCATACTCGTAGCGTTCGTAAGGTTCCCTCCTCCACCGCTTCTACATGTTGACCTACTGCTTCTGGTGTTCATTTTGCTTTACATCCAGTCATTGTATGAAATCACAGATAGGTGGAGGAGACTAGACAAATAGAACAAGATGGAAGATTAGTAAGATAGTGCATGAAACCGTATGAAAAATGCCAGATAAGTGATCTACGTTGCTTTACTAGTGGGTACTCGTATGGTCCATATCGAGACTTGTCGTATTGGTAATTGGCACATATGAAGAAGCGTAGGCCATAGGTGTTGTAGATGTCCTGGGACTCATAAAGCCTATAAGGGTTGTCACAGAAGCACATCGGCTATTCGACCCCCTGAGGGATGAAAATTCCTCAATATTTTTTGGGTGGGCTTGGTAGAGCTGAGGAAGACACCCCAAGGCAATATCTCACCACTAGACTCTCTTTAGACCACTTGCCGTCGTGATCACTTCGGAACTTGAGTCACCAAGGCAAGGGTCTCTGCGCCCCCGTACACGTGTCTTGCCACTGCTCTACACCAAGTCGGAGGGTCAACAAACTTGAGCCACCAAAGCCCAATATGCCGGCGAGTAAGCAAGACTCCAAGGCGCCAGCGTACCTCTCGGTATACGCTAAGATCACTCTTTGATCCACTCTATAGGTAGCCATCACCTAGCAACACTCTCTCTATAACTATAAGCACTAATTACACACTAATCTTATGCTTAATTACCTTGGATGATCACTTTAAGTACTTTGGTGGCTTGGATATCTTCTCATGTATGTATGAGTTTTCTCTAGACTCCAGCAGCATGCTATTTATAGCCTAAAACCCGCTAACTAGCCTTTTTCCTAACAGCTTAGAAAAGCTGTTAACATTGGATGATCCGGTGAGAACAGTAGTACTAACACCGGATCATCTAGTGAGTACAACCTCAAAAATTAGTCTTTAGAACGCCACTCAGTGCCTTTGTGCACCTTCAAATCTATCACCGGACCTTCTGGTGAGTTATATTGAGTCATCTGAGCCTTTACAACGTCTCTGTGTAAAATAGTCTAGTGCATTCATCTTCAGAGCACTGGATCTTCCTCTGGGTTGTTGTTCATTCTTCAATACTTGCAGTCGCCTCTGCAAGAAATGCTCCAGTGCTATAATCCTATATGCACAAATCAAGCACCGGACCATCCGGTGGGTTGATCTTTAGTCTTCTACACTTGCATTCTTCTCTACAGGAAATACTCCGGTATTACCCAGTGCAGATAACCGGACTATCTGGTGAGGTCTTAAGCATTCTCCCCCTTTGTCAGAAACACTCCGGTGGACTCATGTCCTATTAACCGGACTATCTGGTGAAGCTATCAGCCTTTGGACATAATGCTTCAGTGAGTGCAAACTCCTCTTTATCGGACTATCAGGTGAGGTAAATCTTTCTAAGACTTTTTCTAATTCAATCAAATTTTGTCCCGACTATGGTAGCTTCTTGATGTATTGCATCAATAAGACCTACTAACATATATGAGTATGTTATCATTAATCACCAAAAGCACAATTATAATAATAAGGCCATTTTTGCTACACCAACATATTGTATAAAAGTTAGGTTATATGGTAGTCCAAATAATACCTGTTCCAAATATTACAACATGGTCTAAATATTACAGCACATACTCAGGTTATCCGAATATTACATAATACAACAATGTGGCAATACTACAAGAGTTGGACACATAGTCTGATGAATATTACAAACTTAGGGCACCACATAATTAATAATACAACATGGAAACATCGACGTCGTGCTTCAAATACGAGTCTAGTTCAAAGGGTTCTTCTTCTTCTTCAGCTTGCGTACTGAGACACGCATAACCTGCTTGCCTGACACCAGAGTGTCCACCAGATACTTATCGCACTGCCCCCTCAAATGCGGACCTCCGCATACCAGGCACTCCTTGAGGCCTCGTTCTCCTTCAGCTAAGTCCATATCATTCATGATACGTTGAGTCTTGTGTCACCCCTTTATGTCAACCTTGCTGTTTAGATCAGGAATCTAAGACATACCTTGTTCAGGTAGATTCGTGAAGTCCTTTACCACCTGCCACCCAAGTAACTCGCTGGCTCAAGTACTTTCTACGGCTTCCTTGCAATAGTATGGGGACACAAAATACTCCGACTCTATGATGCCTTTCGCGCAACAAGCTAGCACATGAGAGCAAGATAAATGCATCAGTGATGGCTTGTTGCATGTGTACTCGCACATGTTGTCCGCTGGCCACAACCTGCATTCCATTGTAATTTCATGCCTTCTGATATCGAGTCCGCCCTTCTCACGCAACATCACCTCGAACACGTGCTAACGGTTACCAACAACATGAACCATGTGGGATTGGCTCTTCTTGCTCTTCTCTTTCATGTAAGACATTATCTTCTCCGTGTACACCCTTTATGGGTTGCCCATATGGACGTAGTCTTGCTATAACGCTTTTAGAGATGTTGTTGCATTCCACGAGTGACCCTCTCCACAATTATCACCAATGACAGTGACCTATTCCCCTTTATTACCCAATTGTAAACCTCGATGAGGTTAGTTGTTATAATTTCATAACGTGAGCCATCGGTGTCCGCAATGAGCACCCATTTCTCCAATGGTTTCTATCTGATCCAGTCGGAGAAACACTTAACCCTCCTTCCACCCTTCCTTCTCCTTGTCACACTCTATGGCTCAAGTGGTAAAGGCTCTAGACCCTTGGGCTTCTCCTCCCTTAGTAAAACTGGCTTTTTCAAAATTTCATCTATGTGCCTATCAGTTAGTTTATCTAGCTCTTCCCACAACGAATTAAACTTCCTCCTTTGGTTCTGTTTGCACAACTTCTTAAAAAGATCCATCAACCTATTACTCTGAATTGTTTATAGAAGTTTGCTCCAAGATGCTGCATGCACCAACAACTATGCAAATTTGGCCACAGCAATACCTCGCATGTACCACTCTGCAATGTGTTGACAACATTCAACAATCCTACATGACGATCCTAGAGCACACAAACGTTAGACCTATTGCCAACAACACCTCTCTTAACCCACTGCAAGAACCACATCCAACTATCCATAGACTCACGTTCAACGAATGCAAAAATCAAAGGTACAACCTGGTTCTCACGATCTACCCCGATAGCTGTGAGTATGTACCCCTATATTTTCCTATGAGGAATGTACCGTCCACGCACATCAACGGTTGGTAATATCGGAACCTTGATCGTACAGTCGAATGACTAGAACACCCGCTGAAGAACTCGATCTCCATTCTGATTGACGAAATCATGAGTAGCAATGCAGGTATCCGGGTTCCTACCTTGAATAATATTTAGAAATGATGCTAAGTTGTGGTACGAGTCCTTATATGTGCCAAACCTCTTCTCTAATATCTTTTGTTTCGCTCTCCATGCCATGTCATACGAAATCTCGTACCCAAATCTTATGTTGATAGCATGCATATCTCCAAACGGGGACATACTAGTCTTCTTCACAATCTCTGGGTACAACATATTTGCAACATAATCAGCGGTCATGTTCCTGTGTGCGCACCAAGGTCGGCTCAACTTGCAAGTATGCGGCTCAACAATGGATGCTAACCATACAATGTCACACCTCGGCAAGAATCCATGAACTCACCATGTGTAACCTTCAGGTAAACATTTCACATCGTATGTTCGAGGATTGGAAATTACCACCTTGAACTCCCTCTTCTTCGAGAAACATCATTTCTTCACTGCATGCTGCAGATGGATTTTATCATGAAACATCTGGCCTTTGGTCACCACGATTGGATCATATGCCCTTGACGACTTATGTCCATCATCCACCGTCAACTTCTCCAATGCAAAATTTGACTATTCCTTAGGAATTCCTGCACGTGAGTCCACAAAGTTGCGGAACTCATCGTCATCTGCCTCCATCTAGTCCACAAGTGCCTCGTACTACTCCCCTTGATCAGTACGCATCACGATCTGATTATATTCCTTGTTGTTACATTCTTCTCTTTCTATCGTTATATTGTACCTCAACCGTTGCACTAGTCCAAAGAAGAATCTCTGGAACCACACTCTTATGCACCTCCTCATTGACAATATTTTCACCAATAGCATATGACGTGCCTACTTCATAATCTAAAGTTGTCGCTTCTGGAAGCATGACATGGATAAAACCATGTTGCAATCCTAACCTCACAAATTGCCTCCACCGAGGTGCATTTTTCACATTCCTGTAAAGTCCACTTCCACCCAATCTCAAATAATTTAGACAACATAACCTTGAATGACAGACACTCCTTCAATGTGCTAATTCCCAACACATCATGCAACATCCCTATCACTTGACTACGCCACATTTCACCCGGGTTATTCAGAGTAATAGTCAAACCCTATAAATTACTTAAATCTACACTACTATCACATTGTTGAACATACCCTTCACCATAATGCACACTAAAAATCACTCATCCCGACATCCAGATGCAAAATCATTTTATTGTCATTCTAAACTTTATTGCTACTAATATTGTTAAAATTATTTCTAAATCAATATTTAATTATTGCTAACATTTAGTTACTCCAAAATCATGCTACACTTCTAACAATATCACGCTGACATTCCAAGAGTTATTGCTAATATTTATTAGAAAATTATTCCTAAATCATGCAACACTTTACCTACATCACGCTTCAATTCAAATATTTATTGGTACTATATTTGTTAAAATTTATCATGCTCATTCGAAACTAACGCGCAAATATCTAAAATATTTCATAAATCATGCTACATATATAACTACAACTATACTGATTTCTAAAATTCTAAAGTCCTCTCAATTTTATAAACTATTCTAAACTAATTTCTAAAATTTCTAACATACTCTAAATTTCTTAGACTATTTTTAACTAGTTTCTGAAATTTCTACAAATATAAATAACAAAAAAATTTACCTCACATTCATTTTTCTTCCTTCCTCCTCCTCCGGCTCCTTCTTCCTTCCCCGGCCGACGATGGCCAGTCGTGTCATTATGTGGCACGATCATCTTGCAGAAATAATCATTATGTCGCGGTGTTCATGATTGCCGGGGAGAATCATGCTCGCTTAAGCATGAGGCTTCAGAGTATTAAGTAGCATAGGACAGCGTCCTAGTGGCTAGTACTCAACTGTCGAAAGGAAAAGTAGAACAAGAACTATAGTTATGCACCTAAAGTGTAACGACCAACGGCGAGCCAAGGAAAGTGATCAAACCGAAAGCGACGGCACGCGCGCGCTATCGGCCATGTGACCGGTGGGTTGCGCGGCTACCAAGTCACAACCGGGTCTTCCGTTCGTTAATGGTCCTGTTGGCACGATGCCCAACCGAACCGACGCGCACCGCCGCTGCCGCTCCCGCGTCGCTCTCCGCCGCGAATTCCTGCTCGTCACAACACACAAGGCTTGTCCCGTGCCCGTGCCGGTAGTTAATTTCAGCCTGCACGTTACCGTGAACAGGTGCGCCGCGCGCGCGCGCGTGCGCAACCGCCCGTCCGTCCTCTCGATCGATCAATGGCCGCGCCGCACGCGGGACCGGAGGGGTCGCGGTTGCGCGCCCTGTTGCTGCCGTGTGCCCGCCGCGCGTGCCGAAGGGACACCGCCGTCGGGTCAGGCGTCGCGCTAGATCACGGCCAGTGGGAGGGCGTGGCGCGTCTAGTTGCCGTCGGACGTGCGGCGGGGGTGCGGCGTGCGCGGTGTTTTGAACTTTTGATCGTTGCTGTAACGCTGTTGTAGGCTTGTAGCACTGAAGAAACAGGCTTCGCACCGTGTTCAATAGGAGATGCTGCTCACTACTAAACCAACCGGCGTTCTCAGCCATCCGAGCTTCGTTCTTTTATAGAGGAAAAACTTTATTTTGCCTATCTCAACTATCGTAAAAATCTGATTTTACTCTCTCAAATGCAATACTCTTAGATTATTTTTCCTCGCACTAACAATACCGAATATTTTTCCTCTCTGACCTTATACACCTTGATTTTATCCGAGTTGACGCCACATCACCCATCCACGTTGGCATGATCCCACATGTCATCCCCTTTCTCTCATTTTCCTTTCTTCTTTTCTTCTTGCTTCCTCTTCCTTTCTTCTTAGGTCGAGCAGTTGACCATTGGCGCACCCACCACACGCTAGCCCCTGCAAAGCTGTCGTTCGACACTCTTCCTCCCCCATCCATAAGATACGCATTGCCCCTCCCAGCCCTGCCATTGAAGCGCCACGTGGTTGTGAGCTATTGCGGAGTGTGTGGTGGCTCCACTTTGTTGCAGCTCATGGATGACACTTGTATCTGATACGCTGCGTGTGGGCTCGATTTGGGTGGCAACGACCCCGACATGTGATTGCTCAGTTTTTGCCACCAAACTGTTCAATACGAAGATGAGAGAGAAACAGACGTACTTCAGCAAGCATTGCCATGGGAGGAGTGACAGGGTGCCGTGGTCAAGCTCGTCGACTAGAGCAGCGGTCATTGGCGATTCGGCTACAGCCTACAGGGAATTTTTTTTGGCTGGTATATCTGATATATTCAGTTTACCATGTCCACAGGTAAACCCTTCAGAAAATTTTTATCATATTTATCGGTATTTTGTTTGCATTTTGTTTAAATTTTATCTGGTATATCTGATATAACAGGTTTACGGTGAGTAAAAAAACCCTGCTCGGCTGATTTCTTTTCCATTTATTTGATTTTTTACATTTGTACCAAGCCTCAGATTGCTTGAATGGGATAGTACGAACATCAAATCATAATATTTGTTCCTCCATCTATTTTTGTTGCTCTTCTTTCTCCGTTCCAGTTTCTTGATTGATTTGGGGACCGTTCCAGTTTCTCCATTGATTTGGGCGTCGTATACGAGGGCGTGGAGGAGGCAAATCTAAGTGATGAGGACACCATGGACTCTCTGGTCATTGTGCTACTTGCCGCCGTACCTTTGCTCCTCCCCACCATGCTAGAGCTTGTCGGTGAGGGCAACAGCAAGAGTAGCGCTTCGACGAGGAGCAATGGCGGCCGCTAGAGAGGGAGGAGCAGCAATCATGGAGAAAGAAGAGCAATGGCAGGAGGGACGAAATGGAAAAATAGGAGTAATTTTTTCATTTTGTCATGATGGGTTATTTGTTTCTTTATTTTTCTTTTTTCATGAAGAAAACAGTGATGTGGCCGCTTACATGTTGAAATCATTGTCATATCAGCACCACTTCTTATCAAAACCGACCTTAAAATGAGTCACGGATGAAAGGATGGAATGACCTAAGAGGAGGTGAATTGGACTATTAAGAAAAAAATTACTCCTACTAAATTATATAACATATAGTAATCTTAGCTTAGATGAATTAAAATACGACTACACGATCAAACTCGATAGAAGCATAAAAAACAAATAAGCTAGAACACAAAGTAAAACGAAAAATAAAACTTGCAAGTAAGTAAAATACTCAAATATAAATACGGGAAAGTAAGAAGATGGACAAGAGAACACTGATTTTTTTCCGAAGTATCAAGGAATTGGCACTCCTCCATAGTCCTCGTTAGAACATCTACAAAGGATATCGTTCCCCCTTGAGTCATGAAGTCTCAAATGCTCACTCATGATTAACATTTCTCCATCTTCAGATTGGTGAGCATCAAATCAAGCACATAGCTCTTTTTAGACTCCCACAAGAACTTCAAGAACTCACCGAGATACCTCCAATTGCCAAAAATCGACTAGGTACTACCAACCACCAAGAGTAATAGGTCAATGCTTCACTTGACTAAGATCAAATATAGACTTACAACTAGATGCACACTTGCTACCCTCTAAGCCCTAAAGATGTATTTAACCTTCAATTAAGAACTTTGAAATTCACTTAAGTGCACTCTCTTGCTTCTTGATGACACACATAGTGTATGAGCTCTTCTGAGATCACTAGAGAGCCAACTGAAAAACTAAGTGAGAGGGGTATTTATATAACAGAGATCTAATTTTAGTCGTTGCCTAATAACCCACTTTTTCTATTAATACCGGATGATCCGGTGAGTATCTTCTCACCATTCTCAGACAATCCAGTGAGCACAATTTTCAAAACCACACTGTCAACTGTTATTAGTTGTTACTGTTGATAATAGTCTGGTGCAGTCATTCGGTGAGCACACCTTTAGCACCGGACCATCCAGTCAATTAACATTTAATTTTTAAACAACTGCAACCTTCTCTGCAAAAATGCTCATGTGCTCATTTTGTCGATCACCAGTCCATCCGGTGAACTTAGCAACTTTAAACTGTCTGAAGCAATTTCTCTACAAAGATTAGTTTGGTAGTCTCATTTTTCATCACCGGATAATCCGATGAGTTTAACTTTAATTTCTCTGAAAAATTTTGCTTCTGTTGAAATTAGTCTGGTGCTATTACCATACTATCATCGAACTATCCGGTGTAATACTTCTCAAAACTTTAGCCACGTGTCACTGAGATAAGGTTCCGGTGAATACCATACTTATACACTGGATCATCCTATGCACTCGATGTCTTCTATTATAGGTCAAGGGACAATAATTCAGTGAGAACAAAAAAACACAACATCGGACTATCTTGTGGGGCTAAATTCACTGAGTTCGTCCAATTCAATCTTTTCTTATGCTCTAACTTCATGACATCTTAATCATGGGTTTTTATGAGCTATATAGTGCTATAATTTCACAAATATGCATCAAACCAAGTCTAGACTCAACTAGATCAAACTACTTCATCTTTATAATACGGTCAAAAAGACTAGGAAAGAAGATCTATACTACTCTAAGTGTCCTTCATCTTCTTTATAACACTTAGAACTAAAAGATCCTTAATTTTAATGCGTATATCATTTGATGGTTCATATAATTAACTTAGGGACCAAGAATATCCAATCATTATTATAAACTAAATTTTTTTATCCTTTAAAAACAAATTTATTAGTCACAATTATACGGTTATCATTAATCACCGAAATACTAATCATTTACTTAATGATCTAGATGCTACAACGGAGGAATGTTATCTGGTATTTGTAGTTGAGCGAGGTTCTGTAACTGATATTGTATTCGAGGAAGAAAAAACAGATGCGATAGTTTTTTTTTACTCTCCATCACTGAATACAGCTGTAGTATCTGAACATGAACGCGCGCACTCACCCCACACACACACGCACCCACTCCACACACTAAACGCACGTACATGCTAGCTCTACAACTACACACAGCTTGAAGAAAGCGTCCATCCGAAGATCATCGGGACCCATCGAGAATCCCGTAGACGACGAGCACGTCGTAATCCCTTCTGTAACGTCACACCGAAGAAGCTAGAGAAATCCGAAATAAATCGGAACCTCCGCGCGTCACCGAGGCGATAGTTGGAGGAGATAAAACAGACTTTTTGCTTTTATAGATGAAGAATATACAATTGGCCCAGCATATTTAAAAAAATAGAAGCCCAAGAAGTACGTGAGTCTCCAGCCCAATGCGTATTGAACTAGCCCGAATTGCGCACTACTACTACGGGCCATTAGCATGAAGAAGGCATGTGGAAAGGAGAATGGTGGGCTGATGGAGCAACTTATAGTTGCTAGTGAAGTAGGCCGCGGCGCATCCGGATCCGTCACCAGTGGGATGGACTGGCAAAGACAGGCGCCAGGAATTTTATACACCCTCTGGTGCCGCCTCGTCGTGCACTCCTCCATCCTCCCCGCACACGCCAAAGTTGTCCTTGCCTCGCTCACCAGCGAGTCTCTCCATCACATCTGGGAGCTTGGACTCACCTCCATGGATCCATCCTCTCCCGTGCTAGCCGTTGCATAAATGAGACCATCGTGCTCGCTGGAGCTCCCTAGGTCTTGCCCTTTTCGATTTCCATGCTAGAACATATGATTTCTAATATTGGAACAATCGATCTGCACATGTGAACAATTGGATTGCATCATTTGAACAAGTTTATATTTTAGGTGGTGGATCGCCGGAGGGATCGCTGGCGTCAGGAAGTGATTGGGTCGTGGTATGGTGATCAGGGTGGGGTTCGGGAGGGCTATCGTAGGGAAAAACATGAGAGGTGATAGACTGGGCCAAGCTGCGGGTGAGTTCGATTGACGTGAGCCGACCTAAGTGTGATGAACTGTTTAAACAGTATTCTAATTAATTATTAAATTATTTATTTATTTAATTATGATTTTAATGATCAATCAGAATACCGCTCCGGTAGTCCCATCACGTATTTTATGCATAAGATCGGAATGCATGTCTTTTCAACATATCACATCACAACAAAAACTTAATAAAAAGCGAGTAATTTAATTATATTACACGTTCTTAATCATCCACAATTTCTTACAATTTACAGCAAATGAGAGCTAGGAGGAGACTAAAACTAATCAATTTTTAGACAAAAAAGAACTATACAGCAGAAGCTAAAACTATAGACAATAAAAGTATAATTGAGCCATATGCCCTTAGGCTCAATCAAAAAAACACGACCTCCGAGTAGTTGCCTACCCGTGCTCGCCACCACTCTCGGCGAGCATGAAGTAGCTAAAGACCAGTTCTTCATCGTCGGTAACACCTGAAAGAGCAGTGTGAGTACGAAGTTATTCGCAAGACTTAATCCATATTGAATACTTATAGATAACCCGACTCCAAGAATTATGAATTGAAATGTTAACAAGAATACGACCACATGGTTAAATAAATTTATATTTAAAAATAAAATATGATAAAAATATGTGTGAGCATCTAGACTTAACCAACACAACTATATAACCTATAACCATCAACTGGACATATATAAAAGGAACCATAGTAATAATATTTGCAATGAACTACCTTAACTCGTGAACCACCTCAAACTAAACTCGAAACTCTACGACTGCTGCAAATGGATAAAAGCATACTCATGATCGAGAGCACGATATTTCAAAATATTTTTACATCCTACAGAAGGTACAACTTTACCCATAAGACTCGAGGACCATACGACTTAAATGACTACACATGTCCACCTAAAAGGGGTGCTCGTGTTAACATTTCCCAATAAACTCCAACCATTTTAATCAAGCATCGCTTGGTGCGTAACCCACTTAGGTTAACTCACGGAGTAACCTCAAGTATCTTTTATAAGTCTGTCCACTCACACCATCGATGTGCAAGCTCAAATGATTACAGCTATAGAGCTATTTGACTTATCTTACCATTGGATTGACATGTGGTAAGTACGGTAAGTGCTAGAACAAACTGCAATAATGATCAGTGCTTAAACAACGCAAGCAGTCTACGGTGTCTGGGTTTCTCTCTCGACCTACTCCGAGAAACTCCACATCGAGACAGGAGAAACACCCCTAACACTGCCTATATCTCGTATCATCCTCACTACTCAACCAATCAATAACATCATCCCAACATTGTTATCAATGTGACAGTAATTAAAGACTATAGCTCGCGAACGGAGTTAAACCTCCGCTCGACTTCTACCGAAGAATCTATGCATGGCTAAGTATTTCGATAAACTTTTAAACTAGATCATCATCAAGTTAAACCTCAGTTACAGGGAGATGGATCAGTAATAACTCAAGATAGGGTGTAATGTATCAACATAGGTTCTACCCATACAATATCCCACGTCGACTCAACTACATAACGTATATAAAGCATATTTTATCACATTAGACACATAAGATCCAAATTAATAGGAGAAACATGCTTAGATACTTGCATTGCTGCTCAAGCAGTTACCTGATGCTACTCACATAGAATTCACAGAACCCGTGTGTCTTGGTGTCACCTTCAACCATACCTGTGTCACGCTCTGGATCCTCGTTCACTAAAGAAGAACGAATGCAATGATAAGTATGAATGAGGTGCAACAATGTATGTTACAATATGCATAACAACAAACTAAAAATGCAAGACATGCGAATAACAACAAACTTTGTGATCTAAATGACTTCGAATAGCTAACAGGAGGCCGGAGACTCCACATTGACTCGAAACATCTGGGTTCCGAAGCCTCTGGGTTGTACTCTGGATGTGGGTTCTCGGTTAGCCATTTTTTAATTAACCCGGAAGGTTCGGGCTGAGTCTGAAACCTCCGGTTAAGCTAGAATGTTCGGGTTAGGCTCCGAGTAAAGATTTTTTACTAAATCTAAATCAAATTAACCCGAACCCTCTAGGTTTAACGTAAACTATCCATGTTAGGTGGATTATCCGAGTGAGGCTCCGAACGAGGATGCTCGGTTAAAAGCACCACAAAATACCCGGACCCTCCGAGTTTAACCCGGACTATCCGGGTTAGGTAGACTTGCACTTCTCGATGATTTTCCTCGGTCGATTCAACTCGCATGTTAAATTTATTATATATAAACATACATATACACTATACAAAGGGTTTTATACTCAATTGCACCCTAAACCCTAACAATTTTTTAGCATAATTTATCGGGGTTTTCACTGGGCTACACGGACTTTCTGGGTTATCCAAAGAAATTACTTCGAGGAGGAAAACTCGACCGATTTGATTTGCGAGCCACTTCAAACAAAAATATATATGTTTGAGATAGTTCGTAGACTCTAGAACTCACTCACCAACCCAGCAACACGATTCTTAGCACAAATCTCATCTGAATCCTCTCTTTTTACTCCAAAACTCAAGAACTCGAGAACTCCGCAAACTTAGCTCCAAACTAAAAATCAACCCACCAATTCACGCATTCTTACCGAGGGAAGCCTAAGAGACTTACTCACGGTGCTTGTGGAGGTTGGTGACCACTAGGTGATGAAAGAAACAGAGAAATCACCCAGGAAGATGAGTCCAACCATGGTTCCTCGTGCTTCAAGTAAGAACACCATGAACGTCAAGAACGGCTCGAATCTTCCTGAAAAATGCAAATGAATTGGATGTATGAGAAGCTTATGAGATTGTGATTACGTGAATACCGCATACTATCTCGATTCGGCTTCTAGAGAGAGAAATCGAGGGAGAGAGAGAGCTTGAGAGGGAGGGGGTTGCTCGGGCTATATGGAGGAGTGAGAGAGTGCTGGGAGAGTAAAGTGAGAGAGAGGGAGTTGGTGGAGACTGCTGCCTCAAGAGGAGATAGGGTTGGTCAGCCATGTGGGCCTCACGTACTAGAAAAAGAAGCCCGTTTCAAATACAAGTTCATTTCTTTCTCTTTTGAATTTTGTTTCTCTCATCCAATTGACTTAAAATCAAGTGCTCTAATATTTTAAAATAAAATTACTCAAAATTAAATCTAATACTTATGAAATATGATTAAACTTAATTACGTTATGGCTTTAAGACGTGACACTGCGGGACGAAGTTGGGCTGGTGCAAGGTGCGCCTGATGTGAAATGGGGAGTTTTTTTATTTTTATATTTTTTGAGTTAAAATTTAAATAAATAGATTTCCGGTGAAGATATTTGCAAAATTAGGCGCCTACAGCCCTCTGAGAGGGTGGTTACGGTTCCTAACCGCCCCCTGGGAGAGCGGTAGGGCTAACCGCCTCCTGAGAGGGCGGTTAGGCCCTGAGGGGGCGGTTAGCCCCTAGCCGCCATCTCAGAGGGCGGTTAGGGGCATTTTTTCCTGTAAAAATATTTTTTTCCATTTTATCTCTCCGTACATAACATTTGCAATGAAAGCAGAAGACATATTCCGGTGGGCGAACTCTATTTCCTCAATGTGACAATTATGTTCTTTAACTATTGAGCATTGCCAGTAGTCTGCCCATTTCCCTCTGAATGCGTGCACCCGCCAAGGGCACTGAGGCATCAAGCACTTCACATCGTACTCTCTTTTACTTGATTTAACAACCTTGAATTGCCCACAAAGAGATAACGAACATAATTTCACTGCATCAATAACTACCTCTTTTGTAGGGTACATAGCACCCTGTGACACCTTATTCTTATGGTATTACCACGGTGTCTGGTCAGCCTCGCTAACCACCAACTTCGAAAATTCTTGATCCCGCCACTCTGCAGGAACTGGAGCATTACCCTCCTCATCAGAAGAATCCCCATCGGCAAGGCCTTCCTCCAACTCTTCATTCTCCAAATCCATATCTTCAATGATGCTATGGATGTGGTCCCCTTCATCAGCTACACCCATCGGATGCAGCTCTGGAACATCACCAACCTCCTCCCTGGACCCTACATTAGCCGCCTCTGACTCATCTTCCACTGCCTCACTTGGTCCTGCTACTGCTTCTGCAGAGTTCACCTCATTTTGATCTTTCAGGTACGCCTCAGCTAACAAAACAAGCGGCAGGCCACGTTCACAGCATATATCTATATACTGCCTCCAAGTTGATGTGGCTTCGATGGGAATAAGGTCACCAAAGTATCCATGACTAGCACGGTTCAGGACAGCTTTCAACTTGAGCTCATATTACTGCGGATCTAGTTGGAAAAATCGCATGAGCCATTTGCACACACCCACAATAGTCCTCTCATTAGCTTTACTAAGCCCCTTCATGACATGACGAAATCCAGACAGATCTACACCGTTGTGACCGTAACTAATTTCACGCTCACCATAATATATCTGAAAAATTAATTTATCTGTCATCCCTGGAAACACCCGCAAAAATAACCCATGTTAAGACAACAAACTATATTTCTGATTATCGGATAAAATAGTCTAGGTTCGCAAATTATCATCTACTGTTGCCTCCTACGTCTGCAGGTACAAATAATATACTAAAAATTATATACTACAAATAATATACTGAAAATAATATACTAAAAATAATATACTACAGATAACATACTGAAAATAATATACTAAAAATAATATTCTATATTGAACTGCTATCGTACCATTTTCTAACTAAATTTGATAATTTTCTAAACCCTAGGTCATAAATGTTTAAAATCTATATCATATACTACTACTGCACTAATTAACAACAATAAAAAGGAAAAAAAGATTTACCCGAAATTTTTCTTCAAATCCGCGACCCAAATGCAGCAGGACTTCGCCGACCTCTCTTCCTCCCCTCTCCTCTCCTCTCTTCTCCTCTCTCTTCTCAACTTTTCCTTTTTTCCGATTTTTATGATTTTTTTGCTATTTTTTGGCCTTTTTATAGCCTGCAGGGCGCGGGCGGGCGGTGCGGCGCGACAGGCGGGAGAAGCCCTTACCGCCCTCTGAGCTCTACCTGAGGGGGCGGTAAGCCTCTGGGCCGGGCGGGAAGGCCCCACCCGCGGCAGTAGACCTAACCGCCCCCTCAAAGAGCTGAGAGGGCTGCAGGTACCTAGTTCTACAAATATTTTAACCAAGAATCTATTTATTTAAATTTTAACTCAAAAAATATAAAAATAAAAAAAACTCGTGAAATGGTTCCCCTACGGCGGCCTATAACAAGCATCGTGCTGTCAGGGCCTTGATGGTAATGGCCCGTAGTCTAGTGCCATTACCTCCTTGAAATTTTCTCCCGTCGATGCCATCATCTGATCAAATGGCATGGCATGGCATGCGACGCCATTCTCTCTTCAACTCCCAATTAACTCAACAGATTGCAGAAGCCAGGATGAGCAGCGCGCGGGGCTAAGGGCTCGTTTGGATTGAAGCCGTAGCTCGCAATGCCAAAATATTGGTGTTGACTGCACGCATATGCTGCTGTTTGGCTCGACGCCAATTTTTGGCTAGCTAGCCCGTTCATAATCTCGCCAATTCATGGGTGAAGATGCGGGCAGCGAAATGGTCCGCCAATATTTTGATGACCAATTATTTGGCCGGGCCAACCTGGGCTTCATCCAAACGGCCCCTAACTGTCCAGTTGTTCAACTGCTGGCCCAAGAACAACCTCCACAAGCACCACAAGGCGGCCAGCTGTTGTTGCTTCCCGGAGATGAGGAACTCGAGACTGAGCAGAATTATCCTGATGAATCTGATAACTCCCTTTGAATGCTTTTAGTCCTCTAGTAGTTTTAGCTATAGTCCTTTTGGCTGTTTTATAGTACTTTGGAACTGCAGTCTTTAATGTTCTGGGTTGCTGAACTGGTTAATCCTTCGCATCATTAGGTATTCTGTTGCTGGATAGGTTTTTATCTGTATCTTTGGTTCTAAAGTTGTTAAACTCAATAATTGTACCCGTGAATTCCTTTAACTCGTTAATAAAAATAGGTATCCCGTGTTCGAAAAAAACTCGTTCAGTTTTCAACGTCACAGGATGTTTTTTAAAAAAAAAAAGACGAATAGCAGTTTCACCCTTTCGAATCATCATTACTGTAGAAACCTTCATCAGTGTCAGTTCAAAATCGTCGTTAGTAATGGATTTTAAACCGACACTAATTACTTGATATTGATAGTCTGTCTCCGATTCAATATATTTTGGGCCGAAAAAAGAAAAAAAAAACACAACCAGCTCACCTAACCTTATAGTAGCTCTGTGATTTTCGCTCGCATGCGCTTGTTAGGACTCAAACTCACAACCTTACAACAGCTCTTCTCTCATGCATGTGATCCTCTAACCATCCTACCTCTCATTTGTTCTTGACTATCATAATAAAAGTAATCCTTTTGATATTTTCTGATCGATTGTTCGAACATTTATCTAGGCATCTAAATGATCTTAGATCAAAATGTGATAAACTACAGAGTTGTAGATGTCATCGAGGGCTACAATTTTTATATAAAAATTTTTCTCATCCGAGTTAGTATTAAAAAATTGTGAATTTTTTAAGATAATGTGTCAATTGATCACAACAGTCGGCTGAAACTTTGTTATGATAATTTGGGCACTTAAATGATTTCAAATTAAAATGTTTTCAATTATAAAGTTGTAGATCTCATCGTGTTATACAATTTTGATATAAATTTTTTTTCCATCAAACTTCGTATGAAAGAGTTATGAATTTTTTAAATAAATTAGCAATCATCGGTGGCTGTTTATGGTTAGAACCTGCACTGATACTTATTATTAATGCCGGTTCATAATTAGAACCGGTACTAATATTGATTATCAGTAACTAGCAATCATAGAACTAACATTGATATATCAGTATCGGTTTGTGGCTAGAACCAGCACTGATATTGATTTATCAGTGTCGGTTCGTGTCTAGAACCGGTACTGATGTATCAGTACTGGTTATAGTTACAAACCGACACTGATAGTGACTATCAGTATCGGTTTTTAGCTTTTTAGTCATTATTCGTGTGCTGGTGTTTAAATACAGTATTGATACATCTTTAATAAATATTACTGTTAAACTGATACCGATAAAATGTTGTATATGTAGTATTCTATAGTAATATATGGTGCCAATGCTCATGTGGGCATGTTCTTTCTTGCCTTAACAGCTCGGTTGCATATCCTAAAAAAAAAACCTTCACGATAACGTGCTCCTATGAGCGGTTCGATGTTTTTGAGCACTGTGATTTGCTACTGTCACAGGATTCACATTATACAAGATATATGTTAGATTTTTACGTGGCTTCACCATTTATTCAACTCAACGTGGAATTCATATTATTGATATATGTGCTAAGAAATAATTGATGCGGAATTTTACTTAAGGATTTGTTACTGAAGGTGCCTAGTATGGCTACGATGAAATACAATAGAGAAATTAACTAAGATAGACTCTATAAAAAAATTTATATATACATGCATACATGCTTCACTAGGGAACAGCATAAGGTGAAAGAGCTCATTTGTTTTTCAGGATTGGCTCTTTAGGCTATTGCCCCACATGATCAAATTAGAATTGATCTCATATATACAACCTGATTATGATACATCACTCACATGTGTGTTAGGATTGATATATTTTGGACTCACGTAACTGCCTATTTGATCGTAGTTGATGATATGGCTCAGGAGCCTATGAAAGATAGAATACTTGTAACACTTAAAAATAGAGTCTATAAATAACTACCTACCCCCTAGCCTTAATATACACTGTGAGCGGCATGAAACCCAAACAATATGTGCTTGACTCCGTGGAGGTGATACGAGTACACATATACAGATATACTTCCTTCAGATACAGATAAGTCATTTTGGAAATTGATAGAATCCGCAAAACACATCTTTTACTATTATTTTTTAGTGTAATATATTTATATGATATAATAAAGTTATATTATTATGAAACTATTTTTTTAAAATAAACCTACTTGTATCATTTTTTAATATCCAAACTTAATATATAAAAAGTAATTTATAGCTTAAATTTAAAAGTATTGACTGCATACCAGGGTTCACGTTACCGATCGGAGGTCGGTTACCACCTCCGGCGGTAACCAAAAAACCGCGGTAACCGTAATTACCGGTCAAAAATTTAAAAAAAATCGGAGAAAATTCATTCATCAAATTTTGAATTTTTGCGAAAAAAATCGTGTTTTTGCCCTCTCAGTAACCGCTCGGTTTGGGTCGGTTACCGAGCGATTTTCTCGCATTTTTGATTTGGTCGGTTACCAAGCGGTTTGGGTCGGTAACCGCTCGGTTTTCTCGATTTATCGAGCGATTTTATCGAATTTCAGCGCAGTTCAACAAAAAACCTAAAAAAGGGTTCAATCTTGTAAAATCAATAACTAATTCATCTGAACTTCAAATCAAGTGAAACAAATTTTGTTGTCTTCCTTGTAACATGATCTACATGATAAAAGTATTTATATTCATAAAAAAAGTTCAAAATTTTCTGTGAGAAATTTTATTTGTTAAACCAAGTTAAATGCATAGTTTACTATTTGCTAATACAAAAATCATGAAACTAATTTTGTTAGTCTTCTTACATGATCCTATATATTTTAAAAATATATGAACTCATGAATTAGTTATTGTAACATGCATGATTGTGTAAATGTGTTGCGACTAGATTAATTCATAACTGACCCATCACACCTCAAAAATTAGTGAAACCACTTTCATTAGCTTATTTACATTATGATTTACGTAGAAAAAATAATAGTAGACATGAAAAAGCTAATTACAGTGCTGTTTCTTAACATATTCACTTTATGCTTGTGAACATTGTAAAAATCATAGAGAATTTAATAAAACTCTAAATAAAGTGAAATCAATTTTAAAGATTCTCTTAAAATACGTTTTATACAAGAAAAATATGTGTTTGCATGTTACACTTTTCCTTAACATGACTTAATAATTGAGCCGCACGCTTCAATTTTTTTCATTTTTTTCAAACTTTCTCCCTATAGAATATGATGCAAACGATATTATTTTTGAAATTTTTTTCACAGAAGGTCTTAGAATTGTGTCTAGTTTTTTTTAAGATTTGTTTTGAATTTGTTTTGAATTTTTTTATTTTTTTTGAATTTTTTGAATTCAAATTTCGGTTACCGTTCGGTTTCTGAAACCGGATCGGACCAGGAAGGTCAGGTGGTTACCGACGGTTTTTTAACCCTGCTGCATACAACTCAAGACAAAACTTATTTGCCACTAGAGGTGGTATCATGCATGGGCTATCTCGTAAGAACTCCTATATATTATATTATTATTTAAGTATTAAAAAGAGTTAGAGGTCATCGTATCAAGCAGATAGCAGGTAAGGCAAATCAACTTTTATTTTAGTTCAGCTGTCTACCGTTGACGCACGCTTTTAGTAATTGATCCAAACGTATACGAATCAAATCAATACATGTATTCCATTTATGTATAAGTTTGGAGCATAAATAAATTTCTCTTCCATTAATTTTATGTGTTTTGTAATTAAATAACACTAACCTCTAAAAATTAAAGAGACTAAATTTTAATCAATGATTATCATGATAAAATATTATAGTAAGACTAGCTACATTATTAATATAGATTATCTTACAATTTTTCTTTTTAATATAAAGAAATGTAGCTCTATTATATTTAGAAAAAAACCGGAAAGAGTACGTGGTTTATTTATTCTTGGATTTTTTGCTTTACATGGTTGTTTCAAACCATCCGTGTCGACCAGATTGAACGCACGTCCTCGAATACCGCACTTGAAATAAATGACGATGCAGTATCAGCCAAAATTTCAACTGCCAACAACTTTCGAACCAGCGCCATCAGTGCGTGAGTAGAGTATTGCTAAATGCGAAGCTACCTGATTAAACTGAAGCTACAGGGATTGGCGAGTAGGTCCGGTGGCATTAACACCACCTGCGCGCGGCCTTGCAGACCGAGGCAGCAGACGCTGTAAATGAGATCAAGTGGTTCTCACATGGTCGCTGCGTAGCTTCATAAATCCTTGGCTGGCCCGTCACCTGCTAGGAGGGCTAGCTGCGACCCGCAAGTGCAGATGGATGGTTAAGGATCCTGCAAGTTAAAATAAATAAATAGATTAAATTATAAAAGATAAATTATAATATCTAACTCTAGATGGTAACAATCTAGCAATTAATTTTTTATCGACTCTGAAGATCAATTCAATTTTTATCATCTAATTTTTATAATTTAGTTTTTTTTACCATCTATGATCTACAAATTATTTTTTATAATTTAAAGCAGAAACCAACGGAGAAGTGGCGCAGATCCAAGTCTCAGAAATGGAGTAGCATCTGCAGGCACCCAACAAACGCCTGCCACCCCCATCACGCTCGAGCGCTGAGATGCAAACGTACGCGCGTCCGGAGCCAGCCGCTGAAACGCCGTGCTCATCCCGCTAGATCGGCGGACCTGCTATAGCCATATGTGCTTGCCGTTTCGGTGATGGAGGATTTGCATCAAACCACTCCAGATTAAGGGGCCTAATCATCTGAGTACGATATATGCATGTGCTTCTGTGAAGTGCACGTACACGCGCAGACACACTCGTCAGAACGATCGTCTTAGTTATACAGGATCTTTGTCCTAAATTTAGCTAGTAGTGGTACATGCAGTGAACGCCATGTGGAGGTGTACGGGTTGACCTGTGAGAGCCACATGACGGTCTTCATGAGCTGGTCACTGCAGCAACTCAAACTAGCTGGATCCCTTGATCCGATCGGATAGGAGATCTCTAATAGAGTAACTAAATTACATCATCTATATCTTTATATAGAGATATCTCAAAAGAATTTTCTCTCCATATATTTTTTTACTCTAATAAATTATCTATATTTCACCTTTTATATTTCGCTATCATATATTTAATTTTTTTTTATAATGATGAACCACCAGCTACAACTCGTTTGATCAACCATCAACAGATGCCCTAACCAAAGAACACATAGCTGCTCACAAATCCCAGCCAACCTCAACAACGGTGTGCACCAAACCAACTCCCACTACCACAACGTAAGCGGACATATGCACGCTGGAGCTCATCAAAGATCAAAAGAATCAGCAACAGCTCAACGGCAGCGGCACACGCGCATAACAGAACAAGGCCAAGCAAAAGAATGCATGTCGGTGAAGCTCTCGGCAAAACATGGGGACTTCACACTGGCACTATGCATGGCACCAGGGCACCATTGCGCTGGCACATCGAGGTCCAGCACGGCGGTGAAGCCTTCAACTCACCCACCACTAGATCACTCTGAAGGAGTAGAAGAAGGGAAACACACGCATCAACACAATCACCTCGCTTCTGGAGGCGATGCCCTCCTCATTGGTGTCCTCATTTGGCTCTGGCTCTGACTCCGGGTCCGCCACAGGGAGCAGCCAACCATGGCGCGCCGCCACCCCCTCCCTCATCGTGGCCGGGCGTCACGCCCCCATGGCCTCCTCCTTGGACTCGAAGTGCGCAAACGTCGACTTGTCGCTGGTCGACTTGTGCAACCTCACCGGCAGCTGTGACAGCTCTGCCTCCACCGCCACCTCTGATATGCTCTTCTCCATATTTGAGCACGCTCTCTCCTCCTTATTCACTGTCACCGCAAGCTGCTTGTACTCCAGATCCATCATGTTGGCTACAGCGGGCTTCGCTGCGGGGGCGACGAAGCAGGATAGGTTGAAGGACTGCAACTAGTGGAACGCTATCGATAGCATGTGGGATAGCCTCCTCTGCTGCTCACCGTCGCCTCCGCCAACTCCACCCGTAGTCGCAACACTGTCCTCCTCCACAGCAGCCGGCACGGTGACCTTGGAGGTGACGGCGATGGTGCCAATGACGAGGTTGAGGACGAGGAACAACACCACAAGGGTGAGGTCGGGAATTAGGTGGGCTGAATTGGGACCCTGCGGACTCGTCTCGGCTCCTAGTAGCAGATCCGCGCGGGGCAGGCTTGAGGTCTATCGCGGCGGGGAGGAATGAGCAGCTGGTCGACGTGGAAGGGAAGAGAGGAAGTGGAGGAAGGCTGGACTGCGAGAGGGGAGGTGGCGGTTCCTCGATGGTGGTTTAGGTGGACACACTATATTTGACGTGCAGGAAGGGTAATTTGGAGGACTTAAAAAAATAAAGTGTGTGAAAGATAGTTTTTGCGTTACACTATTTTGACGATAAAAAGTGTGATAGCGCGCCTACTAGAGATGTTCTAACTTAGTAGGTTCTATAGCTCCTCAGTCCACGGTCCTCAGACCTCAGTCTTGACCGCAAAAGTTTTTGTCTCAACTATCAACACTGCTACAGAGAGATCAATTCCTCCTGTTTTAGCCTTTTTGGTAGGAGCTTTAGTACAGCACCACTACTAAGCGCAAACGACGAGTGCAGCGCCACTCTAGGGTCGGTAACTCCTAATTCACCACAGCCATGCATTGCAACTACCAGCTAACCATCTTAACTCCTCTCCTCTAAATGCACTCAACTACCCCTGTAATCGTAACATTCTCTCCACTATATAAACACCCTCGAAACCCTTGTTCTCCCCAGAAAGCGTGCACACACACAGACACGGCTAGACACATCACACAACGTAGCTACGCCTACTGCTCTCCCACCGTGTGACCGACCGACAGGCAGTATGGCTGCACCAAGGTTTGCGACGCTGGCGCTGGCCGTGCTCCTCGCGACGGCCGTGGTGGCTCCCCCGGCCACGGTGCGCGCGGCGATGTCGTGCTCGACGGTGTACAACACCCTGATGCCGTGCCTGCCGTACGTGCAGATGGGCGGCGCGAGGCCGCCGCAGGACTGCTGCGGCGGCATCCGCACCCTGCTGTCCCAGGCCAGCAGCACCCCTGACCGCCGCACCATCTGCGGCTGCCTCAAGAACGTCGCCAACGGCTCCTCCGGAGGGTCCTACATCGACCGCGCCGCGGCGCTGCCCAGCAAGTGCGGCGTCACCCTGCCCTACAAGATCAGCACCAACGTCAACTGCAACACGTACGTGCACACTATATTATCTCCTGCTACTGTAATTTGTAGTGATCGGTTTTCTGTGTTCTCAGTTTGGCACGCTGCAACATTACCTTTTTCTCTATGCAGGATTAACTGAGGCGTCTTGTGCGTCTCCCGTGCGAGGAATGCCGAAGAATAATAAAAGGGTACTGCTATTTAAGCTAGACTGGACTAGATCGAGAGATGTGTGCTTGTCACTAGTCGTGTTTCTGGTGTCTAGGAATCGTCTACAGTTCCTAATGGTGTATCGTGGTAGTTCCCGCGAGCAGAGCCATGAACCGATGTGTGGTTCTCTACTGTGGCTATGTAATATGTGCGCTTTGATCCAGATGTATTCCTCGTGAAACTACTCCTATTACTATATTCACATTGCCGTGTGCTTCATCAACGTGAAATTCCGATGAAAAATAAAATGCATGACGCAATCTAGTTACAACACTCCGGCCTACCATAATCCGACCAAACCTACTCATAACTAATGTATCTGTTGTAGATAAAACGACACAGATAGATAGAAAGTCGTAGAAAAAACATTCAGCAACACGCTCCAATGCCCAATACACTCACGTATCTCAGTCGGAACTCAGTATACTCCTGCTCACGCTACACCGCTGCTATCGTCTTGCTTGTACTGTACTCCTTGCTGGCATTGCCCCTCCTGTCGGGCTGTCCTTCGACCTCGAGCAGTCGTCCACCGCGGGCTGCAAGTACGCACGCGAATTTTGGTTCGCCGTCGGCACCGACGACGCCCCGCGCGCGGCTGATTATCGTATGGTGAGACAAATCGACGCAAGAGCGTTGTGGTCGCGGCCTTGTTTGCAAGGTACTCCACCAAACACAAGCATGAGAAAGATCGGAAGACGTTGGAAGAAAAAGTCCGCAAGAGTGAAGATCTTTCGATTTCCTCGGTGGGTACGTTAGCACGTCCATCCGAATGAACCGACGCTACCTAGTCGTCCAGCTTCTTTCACGTCCAGCCTGCCCCTGCTTATCCGGTGCCTACGCCCAGGAGAGCTCTGGTGGCGACAGCATCGGCTGAAGCGAGCTGTGCTTAGAGTTATGGAGTAGGCACGCAGTAGCTTTGCCCTTGCCCACCGCAGACGTCCAAACATCCGATAGCCCGTCCTCATTCTCTTCAAAAGTTGCATAACAAACAAGCAGGAAAACAAAATTGTCTTCTACGATCATTCACATCCGCCACATATATCAAAGGAGCAACGTCCTAACATTATATTTTCCATCACAGGCCAGTGACCGTAGCAACGCGTTGGCATGATCTATTACAGTGCAGCAACTGACTGCTAACCCACAACAATCACATGGAGAGTTAAATCACAATTCACACCCTATCGGTGCAATAAGTAAGGGATGCTTCACATGGAGATCATATGCCCCCAAATATCAGACAATATAAGATATTGTCAAGACCACGACTGCATCGCACAACCAGAGCGAGGCTTGTGCGATCAGCCCCCTAGTCACAACGCAAAGTAAGATTCTGCGATCAGCAAACTGGTTGCAGAGGAAGTCATTATCTAACCAATCAAGACTCATTTAATGCTGCTTATTTAAGTGTTTTTCTCTTCTCTATCCACTTGCTTTCGGCGAGGTATGGTCGTGGGGTGGTGTAGAGTCGCAGTGATCCATCCCGTAATATTTAATGCCACTGGATGGTCTGACCAGTGCACGTGACGGTGTTCGGTGATGGTACAGGATGCGTAGGACGACGAGAGTAGAGCATGCATGCCTATCAAACGTCATGATGGGCAAGAGCTAGTTGGCTACTTCAGGGATAGGTCTGTCACAGGGTTTGTTACGGTCTGTTTATTTGTGCATCTTTGCTCTTGATATATAAAGGTGAAGACTTTGCCAATGAAGAGATTGTAGGAACGAGATTAACGACTAGAGTGGGTGAATAGATGTCTCAACAAATTTTTTGCGAAATTGATGGTCTTCTCCTATTTGGATCACCCAAAGCACATCAAAACTCAAGTGGAAGTAATAATAGAGAGAAGTTTTAACAAGAGAAAATTGAGACAATACGACTCTACAGATGATATATGAATCATAGGTTTTATTTAAGATCAATTTATGTGTCTTAGCACTCAAAAGATTACAACTTGCAAAGAAACAAGAAAAGATGAACACCAAAAAATAAAACTCTCCAAGTTGATTGTCTAAAGGTAAGGAAATTCAAGACCCATTATATAAGCGTGTTTATGCGAATTTTATGCCTATAGCAATAAGAAAAATGATCTCACGAGGTGATGAAATTTTATACAACAAAACAAAACAAAAATCAAAACCAGAAAAAAAAACTTGCAAGGGAACCAATAGAGAAAAACTAGAAGGAGAGGAATTCAAGCATATGCAAAAAAATAAACTTCATTACTCAAAGAGATCAGTCCTATTTTATGCGGATTACAAAGATTTTTATCTCTTAAAACTCTCATCTATTACATAGGCTAAACACTTATCCTTCTCTCCTTTAAAACCCTAACTCTAAGCTCTCAAATGGGTGACAAGGGGGCTCAACTGGTAGATTCAAACTCTCTCATAGTTATATCCCTCTACTTATAGGTCTAGTAAATTTGACCCCTAAGTTTAATAGCTTTTTCCCAAAATACTCATGTCTTGTAATACACTCCTACCTACCACCGAGAGTATTTTCATACATTTTCTTCTCCATTCATCGAACGGCCGCGGCGCCTTCGCGACTTAGCTTCACCTCAACGCAAGCTTCGCGATAATACCACATACTCCCACAGTCCTCCCACGGTTTTGAGACCAAACCACGAAACCGACTTACACGTTTCTCAAAGCGTAACTCACTGTTACTTCCTTTGACCCCAAGCAAGCATCCTGATATCGACACGTGTATTCCGTCTTGCGATCTTGATCACCGGCAAGTCTCTCCCACTCCCGATCCCTCATGCCGTCTTGTCACTTGCACTGGTATACCCTTTACTTGACTTTATCATCATGTTATCTTCATCATTCCTTCCATGCTTTGCTTGAACTCCATGTACATAGCTAGGATCACTTGACTTCATCCGACCTTCTTGATCATCTGGCATCAAACTCCTCGCTTGGTCATATTCATCCCGTCGCCGACCGCTAAGTTGCATCCAAACCTCTAAAAACATCTCCAACTAGCCCAGCATTAAAATCCTTGTCGAAGGACCAAATTGATGAAAAAATTGTGAACACCGGATGTTTTGATGTGTACCCATCTCTAAACACCAAATCATCCAGTGTATGCACTGATTTCTCTGCTAAAAATCTTCTGAAAAGTCCTCCAGTGAAACCTCCGGAGTGTACCAAGTCCATCACTGGATTATCCAGTAAGTACATCTGCATCAGACCCTATTTTGTAACCTCTCTGACAAATGATCTGGTGTACTCTTTGGTATTCACTCTGCTCATCGCCGGATTATCCGATGTGCATCTTCTCTGTAGCACCATAAATAAACTTCTTTGGAAAACTGTCCGGTGTGTACTGAGCTCCATCCCCGAACCATCCGGCTGGTCGAACTCCACCTGCTATAAAAAACATACCTCTCTGGAAAATGCTCCGATGTTCACATCCGTTGAACAGCGGACCATCCGGTGCACAGTCCAAATTTTGCCTATGTATAGAAAAAAGCTCTGGTGTGCACTGGCTTTGATCATCGAATTATCCGGTGTGTATAATTTTCTATACATCGCAACATCCGATGAGTATAGTTTCCCTAGACTCATAGGCAAAAACACAAACTCTATTTCCTTTTCACCTATGATCAGACATGATTATATTTGCAACATATAGATATGCTCATGCAACTCAAAACTGATCAAAGTAAGACTACAATCTTATCGATCACTCGTCATAAATAAACTAATGTATATATTCACTTGGTTTCTCATGCTGCTTTTAAAAGCTGATGTTAAAAAGGCTCCTTTTAAATTGACTTTGATACAGATAAAATATATAATATATATAATACCCTATCAGAACATTATCCCTCAGAAACTATAAAGCTTCTTCGTACTACTAATAATAATGATAGTTTTTTTAAAGTCATTTTTAAAAATGAATTGTTTGTTTTAACTTTCTACTTCTTGAATAGCAGAACCTAACCGACCGAGGAACAGTAGTTTCGACTTACATAACCAGTTGCAGCCCAACTCGATCCACCAGTCGTCCCCGAAACGTACATGGCCCGGTCCAAGTCCACTTCGACGTCCACCGTGGCCCCTGGGCCTGCAGGATTGCACGCGAACTCTGGGTTCGCCGTTGGCACCGACGCTCAAGAACAACAGCGGAGGCGTTGGACGCGGCCTCTTTTGCAAGGTGCTTCGCCACAACACCTCTCGCTGCGTCCACCTTCCTGCAGGGCTCTGCATGCAGTCGCGATCCTCAATAAGAACAAGATTGGTTGCGATTAGTCCAATCCATGTAAAGGTCGGTGTATGTAGTGGAAGACAAGTTGGTAAGAGCGCAAGATCTTGACGATCTGCCCGGTGGGTGCGTGTGGATCGACGTCCATCGAAATGAACTGACGCTACCTAGTCCCGCTTCGTTCACGTCTAACCGGTCCCTGCCTATCGATCCCGGTGCCTACGCCCAGGAGAGTACTGCCACTCTGGTGGTGGCGGATTCGGTAGGAGCTAGCTCAGAGTAGGCATGTAGCAAGCTTTGCCCTTGCCCAACGCCGACGTCCAAAGATTTGCCAGTCAGCTCATGAATCAACCCATCATGATTCATGCAATGACTCCTTGTTATATACGTACCCGGTAAGCTTCAACCAGAACGTCACGCGCACTGACGCCGTCCGGGGTGGACGGTACGTTGCAGACAAATCACGTACGTGTGGAATTCTATTGCCCGCATTGGAAGTTTTGTTCCTCCGGTCCGGTACTTACAGTGGGAGCTGAGTAGGAATTGTTTTGCTCCCTGGCTAGCTAGAAGCATCGGATCCGAGGAGAGGGGCCTCTCTACCTCTTGTCAGTTGTCATGCAGTGCCTTCCCAGGCTTTTCGAGCAGCTGGCGAGCTCTCGATTTGACAGGAGGACAGGGGCGGCTTTGAAAACCTGGGAATAGGTGAAGTTTCTGCGCTCGGCTGGGAATGAGGTAGCCATCGATCAATCCACAACCACAAGGTGCAATCTTCAAATAAAGCCACAGATTTGTTGGATTTACCCCTTTTCTTAGTGGATCCACCACAAGTTAAGAGACTATCTCGATTCTAAACAGAAAAAAGTTAAGGCTATCTCTGTCTCACTCCCATTTGTGCAGAATATTCTAGAAAGAACACGACTTCGGCGTAATCCTTAAACACAGTCATTTCGGATCTACGATGTTAGTTTATATTCGCGAGCGAATGGATTCATACGTCAAGCACTCCCATCCCTTTTTCGCTTTCTAGCCAATTATTTAGTCGGCGACACCAGCGTTTCTGCTATAAACTATACTCCCTCCATTCCTTTTTATTTGCCTTTTTAGAATCTGTCCGATCCAACTTTCAAATGTTTAATCACTAATATGTTTAAAACTATTAAGGTTGGTTATATAAAGGTTGTGCTATTAGATTTGTCTTTAGAAATACTTAATAGAATTATAAGTTTATTAGTATATATTGATGGTTAGTTCAAAAACTATAATCAGAATTATATCTAGAAATCGTGAAAAATCATTAAGAACCAATAAAAAGAACGAATGTAGTACTATCGAGTTGAGGGTTCCGACATGCTCTAACCCTTTTACTTACACCACCACGGTGAGGCCAAGCAAGGTCTCCGACTCTCCGTAGCCAGCTTGCCACCCGCGAAAAGTTACCAGCTACAAGTCGGTGCTTTATGCCAACTGCACCGGCTGAGGTGCTAGGTTTTGATCGCGTGGCACCTTCTTATACTAAGAGCAAAGATTCGACACGCCACGATAACGCATTCCATAGCGCTCGCCCAATGCACGGTGCACACATCCAACATGGAGCATGTAATCCCTCGTGGACGTGGGTCCCACCACCGGGCCGAGCGTGCACAAGATGTTTTCACTTTATCACGGTAATAGACTAATAGACAAGATACAAAAGCCCTGGCCCAACATAGAAATATCTAGGCTGTGACTATACTACCTCTGTTTTTATTTACTTTACCATTAATTTTTTATTTTTAAATAAATATCGTTTTAGAAATTAGATTTTATTCTCAAATAGATATCGTTTTAGGGTTTCAAAGTGATGTTTTACTAAGGTATCTATATTAAAAGCTATTAAAAAAGTAGAGTTTCAATTTAATAAGTGTGGTAGATTGGTAATTTATGTGTCATTGCTTGAATGTGAAAAAAATCAAGAGGGGTAAATATATCATGCATGAAATAATTTATTGCAACCTTATTATATGAATAAGGCTAAAATGGTATCTAAAAGAAAACAGAGGTAATATTGTACAATTTTGACATTATGTTTTTTCTAATAAATTATAAATACTTAAAAGCATATAATAATAATTAAGTATATTTTTAATGAGTCTAATAATACAAAAGTTTTAAATATATATAAATTTTTAATAAAAAAATATAAAATCAAAATTATTATAATAAAAAGCTGATCACAACTAAAAAAATGGAGGTAGTACTTAACACCTGCATGCATCACGTACGTTATCACTGAGCTTGTACGCGACAAAACATGCGACAGCCAAGATTCAGAAAAGACATCGAGGTATCATTAACCTCGGAATATGAGCCTAAACAAAGTGTGGATTAGCCCTTCTTGGATATCCAATTGATAATCAGCTTATTCTTAACCGAGATTCCATCGAGATATCTCCGGTGCATGCTTACTACCTAAGAGTTGAAACGGTTAGAAAAATCAGCACTTGTAGGTTTATTTTAATCCATAAATAAATCATAAACTCAAAAAAAAACATGATGCGGGAATATACTCTATACATGTATGTAACAGCAATATATAAATATCTTTATAATATACTTGATGATAAAAATAGTAAAAAAACATATCATGATATACATAAGAAAATAACAGGGACGATTAAGATGGTGAAAAAGTTATGATGTCGATATTGAGATAACGTAGAGGAAGCACATCGTGATTAATCGCGTCAAGCGCTTCCTAAAAATCTTATTCACCCTTTTCCGATGTAAGATTTTAAGGACGATAGTTTTCGAAAACCTGCTCTATCGATCACCGGTGCATGTCGATGCACGGGATGGAGTAGTTTAACTCTAACGGCACAAAAGAAAGTAGAAGGAAAAATCCTAACTCGTGTATATGTTATGGTAGCATTCGGTAGGTATATACAGAGAAAAAACCACGCGGTTAAGACATGCTAAGATCGAACTTTCAACCACATGATCTCTATATTTCATAACCACGTTGCAAAAATAAAACCTGCAAAAGAAGGATGCACCTGTGATTGGATTGGATTGGATTTTAGCGGACCATTTACATAGGTGTCGTGTACCTGTGCTCTCTGCCCTGACCGGTGAGAGTGGATGACACAACTCTATTTAAATTAGTCTTCCTCCACCTTTGATAGTAGAGTGGGACTAAGAGGTGCACACCCACTTTTATGGTTGGATTTTTGAGATTTTCATGAACTGTAAATGGGCTCAAACCATATATCTAACCGTAAATGGAATACAAGAAATTTTGAAATTTTTTGAGAAAGCTCACTCGCATATGGTGTGGATGGTGACAAGAAACCTCCATGGTAGAAAAACATCTGATCATAATTATTGTCACCATCTTACACAACCTATCTACAGTATCGAGACACATTTTTGTTAAGCTGTATGCACGTGCTGAGACAAGAGGAGGCAAACTAGGTGTGTTTGGTTATCGTATGAGTTTTTAAACTGTAACGTATATTCTAGATGAGTAGAAATAGTCTGAGTGATTGTAGTAACTTTGAAAAGAAGAGTGTTTGGTTATCTGCATATGCGGATGCAATAAATTTGCACATGCGAATGTAATGATCATACGAAGATATTTGGTTGTTTATATAGGTGGATGAAGTGACCTTGTATTAGAGACTAACGAATGAGCTCGTTGCAGCATTGTAGCAGGTGTAATACATTCACCGGACCATGCTCTACAGAGAAGCTTGATTCGAACGTATCTACCGAGTCAGACTTCAACAGTATAATTATGTCTGCAGATATAATGATGAATAATACATACAAACAACCAAATAATTTTTTTATAAAAATATACACATGGATAAAACAAAATACCCTTAATACGAGCAACCAATCGCGTTCCTAATAAATGAACTAATGCGTCTAAGATCACAGCACCATCAAAATGACGGTGGCCACAACAGCTGGTGCTTGCGCGACCGTCCATGCAAAGCTTTTGAGCTCGCATTCGGAGTACCTGACGAAATAAACATTGCATGTTATATATATGACGAGGTCGCTGATCTTGCGATTGTCTTTACGACGTTTTTACGTACACATGTTTAATCGATTTGGAAGTTAGGACACGAGTACTTCAGTGGCGCTTTTACGTTGTTAATTTGGATGGGGTTTGGATGAGCACTACCACGGAGAGCACAGCTGCGTAGTTAGCCATGTCAATTTCTTATTAACGCTGGGACTGTGACAGACTGAATTAGTTGGGAGACAAGGCTGGCTGGCCCTGTCTCCGGAAAAGTGTAGCATCCTATTCCCTGCCTGTACACACAGTCTGTCAGAGCCACATTGGTAGGTAAATAGAGGAAGCTTTTTCTTAGTGCGTCGTGGAGGGCAAAGAGATAGATTAGACTAACTTTGGCGTGGATCTACGGAGTGTCAGGCGCTGATACGATGATGCATGCATGCCCACTTGCGCAGTTGCGGAGTATGCAAAACCTTGGACGGAACAAGGTGCAGCGTAGAACTGACAGGGCGGACCCATGGCTGATGGCTAGCATACGTACCAGTACTGTACTCCTTTTATGTTTATTTTCCTTTGCAAAGGACCTTATTTTGAATCTAACCTGTTGAAAGTTTCCAGAAAGTTTGCAGCTTTTGGAAGATTTTCACTAGACATTATCCCACCAGCCTCCGTTTGAGCCTCATGTATTTTTTTTTTTTTTAAAAGTGGAACATATATCCACAGCCTTTATTGAAGGTAGGTACGAATACATACTTGTGCGAGGGCACACGCTCGAACGCGGGCTGGCTCGGACGCCGTCCTGGCCAACCGACCTCCGTTTGAACCTCATGTTACCGCTGTGCGCAAAAAACTACAGGAACTCTTGGGAAAAATGTTCCGTGTAGAGCCGGCAAACCCAACGCTCCGCTGCTGTGTCTCAGTAGTCACTACGGCTGAGCCGAGGGCCGGCAATCTGGAGTCCGGCCGGCCGGCCACCAGCTAAACCGAAAGCACGCCCAACAAGCTTGCATCAGCACGCGCGCGTGGCCATCTGATTTGCACGGACAACGCGGCCGAACGAGCAACAAGTGCATGCGCAACAGGCGTACTAGCAGCGACAGATATTTCTCATATGAGGCGTGAACTTTTGGCGGGCCCACCGTAAAGTGACGCGGAGCCGACCCTCTGGTCCAAGAGCCGCCCAGCAGCCCTCCTCCCCGCCTCTTCGAGATCATCCCCGGCGTCCCCGCTATAAAAAACCCCCGCCGCTTCCGCCGGAGCTTGTACTCGCCGAAGTCGACCCAGCTCGTGTGAGCCTCTACTTTTCCAAACCAAGTTAGATACGGACTGAGTGCTAAAGCGCGCGCGCGCTCTTCTGGTGGTAGTCGTAGCAGTGGCTGCAACGTCCCCGTCTTTTTCGCGAGCACCTGTACCTCCGGTGCATAACTGCACCCAGAGCTGTGGTGGTGGTTGAGGCTTAAGAGGGAGAAGAGGAGGGTGGTCTGGTTGACTGGTGTCCATGGGGGTGCAAACAACATCGATGAGCTGGTACATGGGCCCGCCGGGGTCGCCGGCGCCGGGGAGCGCCGCGGAGGCGCGGCACGCGCTGAGCAGTAGCCCCGGGGGCAGCGACGCCAGCTTCGACACCAACATGGTCATCATCCTCGCCGCGCTCCTCTTCGCGCTCCTCTTCGCGCTCGGGCTCAACTCGCTGGCCCGCTGCCTCATCCGCTGGGCGCGCCGCTCGTCGGCGGGGGAGGACGGTGCCCACGGCGGCGGCGGTCTCAAGAAGCGCGCGCTCCGGAGAATCCCTATCGAGGTGTACGGCGCGTGTGGCGCCGACGGGGCCGCTGCCATCGCCGCCGACGTCTGCGCTATCTGCCTCGGCGAGTTCGCAGACGGCGAGAAGGTGCGCGTCCTGCCGCGCTGCGGCCACGGCTTCCACGTCCGCTGCGTCGACACCTGGCTCGTCTCGCACGACACCTGCCCCACGTGCCGCGGTTCCGTGCTCGACGGCGCAGCATCCGCCACCTCCGCCGCTGCCGCCGGGGAGAGCCTGCGGCCGGGGAGCGAGGCTGCCATCACCGTGGTCATCGGATGACGTGGACAGGCGGGGCCCCCACGTCTATTGGTGGTAGGCCACAGCCCACAGGGAAGCAGGATTGTCCGTGGCCGTGAGATATTTTCCGACGTCGGTGCACGAGAGACCGACGAGGGTGGGCCCACTTGTCTGTGTAGTTGCCTAGGTCGCAGTCAAGCAAAGATTGTAGGGCCCGTTTTATGGATTGCAGGGTCTTCCATTATCCAGTCGGCGTGTACTCTTGTGCTTGTGCTTGGCTTGCTCGTTTCAGTTGCCGTCTGTACATACTCCACAGGAGATGGTAGTACTATGTAGGATGCTCGACTCCAACAATGCCATGTAGTTTGTACAAGTTCGACTTTGGAGCACCTCCCGCAGATGGATTCTAATCTCTATTGTATAAAACATCAGTTATTTTACATGTCACTTTTTCTTTTACTCTCTTAATATCTTGTTAGAAGATAATACCTGGTAATCAATTTAGAATATACCAGTCGATGCATGCGTTAATCAACGTTTCTTGTGATTTGATGTAATAGATCCAAAAAACATGAGAATTTTATCTAGGTTCAGATCTCTTATAGAATAATAATCATATATCCTATGTATTCTCTTATGGATTGAATAAACTTGTTATAGAATATGTTTTTTCTTATCCTATAAGCCTATCCTCCCGTTTATACAGCAAAGAAAAATCGTTCATATAAACAGATCATGCCAAACTCTATAACAGATCTACACCTGATGAAGTCAACTAATACTACCTCATCATACCGAATGATAGGCATGCACGCCCTGTTCTGGTCATCCTACATTCCATGTCCGATCACCGAACACCATCACGCTAGTCTACGAGGTCATCTTGTAGCATTCAATGCTACGAGACAGGTCATTGCGCCACCACACTTGTGTAACACCTTGACTTTCAGAATTTATAATTTTTTTAAAATTTTCAAGATTATTGAATAGCTTCACGAGTAGAATAGGTTTAAAACCTATTTTCTTAATCAATCAATCAATATAGGTTATTATTTTGTGTGCATTGTATGCTGAGTTTTGTTAGGAGCCAGGTAAATGTATTAGATTTCTTTTTCTCTTTCTTTCTCTTTGGTGTTTCGAGTGAAAAGGGTTTCAAAAAGGTTTTTGTAAAACTCAATTGTGAATAAGTTAAGGATCTTAATGATTGGAATTAAAAATTCTTGAATTCATCATTTATTCCATCATTAATCATATCGAATTATTCTCTAGTTCAATTCAAATCTCTCTGCAAAAGTTTTTTTTTCTAAACCCTAGATATAACTGAAGTGTCTTTGAGATCAATCTTGCTCAAATCCAAACTGTTAACTAAGTCTTCTAGAAGGCTCAACAAAAAGGATGCACGAAATCGGTAAATATTCACGGAGTACTAGATATTCTCTTCTTCCCACTCGATTTTAGAGTTCAAAATGGCCTCAAATGTAAATCTTGACAATACCAAAATTGTAGGTCTCGTCGAGAGCTTCGATTTGAACATATGGAAGTCCCCTTTTAGATAATATAGCTAGGAGTTATGGCCCCCGAAATTAGTGCTGTGCAGATAAGTTAGAGTTCAAACAGTTTATCTTGTTGTGCATTTTTGAATATCAAGATGCGTTTTTAGAAGTTCCAATGAATACCAGAGTTGTAGATATTTTCAAGTACTATAATTCGAGTCTAGAAACTTCCAATTTGGAGTCCGTACAGCGGAGATATTATCCTCGGAATAGAGAGTTGTGAAAAAGGAAATCGTATCCGACTCTAACTCGAACCTGAGTCGTGTCTGGCTTGGACTCCACCTCAACCAGCCGCCACTAGCCCTATAAATAGGAGTTGCACGCCCTCTCCTACCCATATTCCATGCCCCTAATCCCTAGACGTCGCTACTGTCATGTCCGTGCACCACCATTCGCTGGAGACACCACCGCCACTGCCGTGATGCGCTACATCATCGTCTCCGCGAATCCTCCTTCCTCGACCATCGAAGCAAGGTGAGGACCCCTTATTCTACTCCCTTACTATTGTTTTACCATCATACTAAGTCTCTAGCCCTAGCCAAAGCCCGATCTACGCAGTCATAGCCATCGTCGTCGCGGACAGCTGCGCCATTGCTGATTGGCATCGACGTTGCCGACCGACTATAGGTATAATCACCATACCATTTGTCTAGCTCATGTCTCAGGATGTGTCCCACTCCCTCTCCAACCAAATCGGCTATGAGAGCACTGACGCCCTTGTCACGTCCCAAATTCCATAATTGTGTGATTAAGGTTAATCATGCATCATTAGGGTCATAATTATTTTGAGGTAAATTATTTTGGCGCACTAGAGCACTTTGTTTGAAATCAATTGGATGAGAGAAAGAAATTCGGGAGAGAAAAGAATTAAAGTCGCAGTTAAAACAGACATCTTTCTCTCTAACATGTGGGACCCACCCGGCCCCACACCTCCTCCACTCCAAAGGGGCAGCCCACCTGCCCTCTCTCTCTCCTCCTCACTCTCCCTCACGTCCCCACCCGAGCTCCCTCTCCCTCTCACTCCCCTCTCAAGCCCTCTCTCCATTTCTTCCAAAATTCGAGCTTAAGAAAAGGATTGGAGGTAAGCATGTGGTACCATTGCAATCATGAGCTCATAAGCTATCCATTCCTCCAATTCATTTTCTTTTTCCCAAAGGATTTGAGCCGATTTTGTTGTCTTTTGGTGTTCTTTGTTGAAGCTCAAGGAACACCAGAGTTCTTCGGTTTCCCACCATTTCCTCCTTCTCCCGGTGGTCCCCAACCTCAGCAAACAATCTTGGGTAAATCCTCTAAGCTTCACATGGCTTGGATACATATTTGGTTGGTCAAAATCCGAATTTAGAGTTAGGTGGTGAAGTTTGGGTATTTTTGGATGTTTTAGACCTAATTTGAGGATTTAGATGGATTTGAGTTTCTAGGTTGGGTACTGAGTTCTAGGATCCTTGAATTAGCTCTAAGATGTTTCCTTTTGGTATGGAGAAGTTCAGAAATTATTTTGGCCAAATTTCCCCCTCTCAAACGGGCTGTTCTGGAGCCACCCGGAGAATCCGGGCTAGCCCGGAGGGTTCGGGTAGCTCCCAGTTGAAAATCACAGAGAGCTCCACCCGGAGCGTCATCCAGAGACTCCGGTACTCCGGAGTATCCGGGTCAACTGTTCATCAGCCTTTTTTTCTTTTGTGCTAATAACTTGTAAAATTCATAATAAATTCTCTGTAACTCCAAAAATTATGAAACCAATTTTTTTGGTTCATAATAAACTAATCTATATATCAAAAATATCCCTAGCCATTAAATATTGAATTAAATTTCTGAGATTAATTAATTAGGTTAAAGCTTCATTAATTCACCGATAATTCTTCACAAGTCCAAAGTGGGTGAGTCTAATTTTGCTTGTTTTCTTATGACTTGTTCTAGCTAGAAAAATATTTTCATGCATTGTAATGCATATTTTTATGGCATTTCATCTTGTGCATATTGTGGCATGCATTGTTGCACTTTATTCATCCTCATGGCATTGCACGCGTTATTCTTTTTAGAGAACATCGAGCCGGTGAACCAGGAGAGCGAGGAAAACTTTGGATAGCCACCTGAACAGCAAAGCAATCATCTAATATATTGCACCATGTCAGTTGAATTGAATGAAGTCTAAATATTGATAAATTATGATTATATATATGTTTGCATGTATAGGGAGTCGATGTCGGGAACAAATGGGTAGAACCTGTGCCAATTGCATTCTTCTACCTTGATGACTTGTTCATCCACGTTACTTGTAGCTTTGAGATGATGTTATGTCTAGGTACAAGTTCGACTTATATTTTTAGCCATGCTTAGGTCTTTCGGTAGAAGTCGAACGATGATGTTTTCCGTTGTTCGCGAGCATAGGAATTACTTTTGTTGCACAAATACATGGTTGAGGTTGTTGAGGTTGTTAAGGTTGGTTGAGTGGTGAGTATGAGACAAGATGTAGGCGGTGTTAGAGGTATCATCTGCCCTCAAGGAAAGTCCGGGGATAATTCGGGAAGTCAACCCGGACACCGTAGGCCGCTTGCATGGTTTAAGGCCGATCGTCGAGGTAGTTGGCTTTAGCACTTACCTTACTCACCACATGCCGATCTAATGGTAAGGCGAGCCGAATACCTTCGCAGTTGTGGCTTTGTGGGGCCTGAACATCGACGGTGTGAGCGGGTGGGCTTGTAAGTGGTACTAGTTTGCTCCAGGAGTAGTTCTAGTACAGTCGCGCCGAGCGATGCATGCCGCACATGGTTGGGGCTGGTTGGGAAAGGTTGTCACGAGTACCCCCTTGTGTGCACTTTAGCGGGTGGCACAAGCCTTATGGTCCTCGTGTCGTGTGGGTCCAGGAGTATCCTCTTGCAGGGTGTCAAAACAGTTAGAATTGCTGCGCTCTCGGTCATGAGCATGCTATTGTTTTATTTGCACCCGGTCGTAGAGTTCTCGTGGTTGGTTCGGTTATATGTTCAGATATATGGTTTTGTGGTTCGAATATGTGGGAGGTGGTCGAGATGGCACTTGTTATACATTGATACTATTGTGGTTACAGTTTCAAATGATCAGTTGGTAGTTGCAGGGTAATTTCATATATGTTGGTTAAGTTAGTTGCTCACATATATGTCTGGGTTGCTTACCTCTTTAATTAACTGAACCGTATGTTTATATTCATGCTAACAGCTCAATGCATAATCCTTGGAGTCGGGATATTATATACCCATATTGTGTAAGTCTTACGAGTACCTTCGTACTCAGGGTGCTTCCCTTAAATTGATGCAGGTACTCCGACTGCTGAGGAAGGGGCGGTGTTCGGCTACTTGTGCCTTCCGATCAGGGTGGCGGGCAGGAGTAGTGCATCCTACTCCGAAGCTTGAGCTTTTGGAGTGGAGCCTAAGGGCATATGGCTCCACTCTCTTTTGTTGTCTAGTTTATTCTTTCCAGTGCGTAGATCTTTGGATAGTTAGAAGTTGAGGGTTTTTTTTTCTCCTCCTAGCTCGTTTTTGTTATAAATTGTTGGAATCAGTTGCATGCTTAATTTTTGTAATATAAATGTTTATTACTTACTCTTTATTAAGCTATGTTGTGATGTACTATATTGGAGGCATGTGTTCCGATCCTTGGGCACAAAACACGTGCCGGGACTACCGGAACAAGATTCTGGTTAATCGTTGAGGTTGGATTATGAATAATGATCCTCCTGTTGATTAATCAGAATACTATTTGGACGATTCCTCACAGCCCCCGAGAACACGATCACCGTGTCCACTGCCCCAATCTGGACACGTTCTGCACGCACACCAGATTTTCATTCGCGTTCCCTGTCAATCCAGAAGTTCTATGGATGTGCCATCAGCGTCAAGACGTGTCCCATAGAGTATTCTACTTGACCCTAGGATTCCTTCACCGTTTGAGGAGCG
The DNA here is from genome assembly GCF_958298935.1 of Phragmites australis. Taxonomy (NCBI): domain Eukaryota; kingdom Viridiplantae; phylum Streptophyta; class Magnoliopsida; order Poales; family Poaceae; genus Phragmites; species Phragmites australis. The sequence goes on along the minus strand of NC_084922.1, from coordinate 42,898,937 downwards.
ACATGATCGAAACGTGGTTATCCACCGCAGCATGTCACAGCCGTCACCCATCTCATCTCTGCTGATTGTTCTTCTTCTCAGGGGATGATCTGCCCAAACCCATTCTATAGCATTGTGTTTTCGGGAAATATGAATGTCTCTATTTAGATGGCTCCTCAAAACTCATAGCCAATCTATAGGAACACAAGTATCTTTGTTGCTGCATCTATTCGCAGTCACCACCAAACCTAGTGACAGTCATCTCTGTTTTGCAGCTACCTTGGACGACCCCTTCCAAAACCAATCTTGTCTTTGAGTTAGCCTTTTTGCGTTTTATAGCATGTTTTCCTCATTTCACTGAAATGCTACTGAAACCCAATGTCAATATCAGTAGCCACATGCCTGATCGCTGTCTACAATGAAATCCGAGCCACTGCCGCTATGCAGACTTATCGGTAGTATCCTTAACCTAGAAGTGTAACTCCGGCTATTTGATCATGGGTGGTCGAGACTAGACCTCAGCGTACCTCTTCTTTAATCCAAGTCGATGCTTGCATAATATGCCAAGTCAGCACCACATCATCCTCCTTAGTGAAGTCAGCCTTATACTTCTTGAACCATGTATAATGATGTTATCAAGCCTAGTGCAATGATTGCACAATAAACTCTTTTCCCATAGGAAGATAACTCCAGTAAACTAATCTTTCCTTTTCAGCTTAATCCATCTTTCAAAAGCACATTCTCTTTCACCTTAACTCCGATCTAGATGATTCTTGCATCTAAATATTTCTAAAATCATACCTATCCAACCATAGTGTTTTTAAAGTGTTTTGATGATATTTGGTATGTTATTTTTAGTGTTTGCTTTGTGTTGTTTCTCGGTAGTTCATGCGATTAGTCAATAGCGTTCCGGAATAGTTCAAGGGCAAGGTTTCATCAACACTGAGCAATGTTGGGTAAAAAGCAAGTATCCTTGATCATCTTGAACCTATATTTTAAATATTTTATTTTACAAAACTGCATGCAATGTCTGTCAAGTCACCTATGTTAGAGTTTACCTAATTCTTCTTTTACATTCCTTGAAGCCTAAGTGGTAGTTGATATGAGTATCTTGAGTAGATTTTCTTAGCCATGCTTTTGATATGTTGGAAAGTGTCATATACATGTTTAGTGGACACATGCAATAGTGACGATGAACTTCTTTTAGTAACATGGAACCCTAGGACTTGGACAACCTCTGTAGAGTGTAAAACTATTATAACAGCCGTACCCACAGTTATGGGAGACTTGATCCTCACATGATTAGTTGGTCATGGTAATGGTTTGGCTATAGGTTGATGATACGGGTGATGGTTGGATGGTTACAGTTTGTAAGGTGGTTAGCCTTAGGTAATATCTAGTTGTTGGATTGTTGACTTATATTCACTTAATAACTACTTAATGGTTTTGAATTACATTACTGTTTTCTTTACTCGTATTTATGCAAATATACCATGTGTTAGCCTATTCTTGTTGTAAGCCTACATATCATTATCTTTTTCATACTTACTGAACGTGTCCTGTGCTCACACTTGCTATTTTCTCTATCCCATGCGAGATGAGTGGTGCTGATCAGTGAGTGAAGATGTTGAAGGTTATCAAGACAAGATTTTGATGTTCTAGGCGCGTATCTCCCGGTCGGTTGCTTGCGGTGTTGTTGGGCACCAATGCTTCTGTTCCGTTGCAGAAATCTACATAGAAGACAATATATGTTAATTGTTGTAAGAGTTTAACATTTATTCTATAAGTATTGCTTTTGTACTTCACCTGTGACGTCCTTATGTGTATTGAACATCCTGAGCACACATAAACCGTATCTAGTTTTGTCCGTTAAAACCGGGAGTGACAGCTTGCTCACGACCTTGCTTGCCGAAAGAGAGTATCCGGGGAAGAAAAACACTTGAGTGGGTGACATTAAATGTGATTCGACTGGTTAGATGAGTACCTACCCTGCAATTAGTAGGGGCTAGTCGTAGTGTTTTGCTTTATGACTAAGGGACTGGTCACATTAGCCTTGTCCTGATCGCAAGTTGAGGTCATAGTCATGAGGATATATATCTGTTGATGGACACTTGGCAGCATGGGGCATGCCTGGTGGGACACCCCCTTAACTATTATATTGACAGTAGTTCCAAGCTTCATCACAGATGTGGTGGACTGAGTGGTTTGTCGTAGTGTCTCGTGGTTGCCGTGCGACGATTGGTCGTGATCGATATGTTACAAGTGGCCATGGTTGGGTCCGGTCGCACCATTTGGGACCAAAGTGAGCAAATGTTCGCCCTAAGGAGTGGTCATTGACGCGGCCCGCCTTAGTGGTTGACTTAGGAAATATCATCCTGAGGGAAGGTTAAATGTCCGGAGAGATAGAGAGAAAGAGAACGTTGGAGGAAGAAAATGAAATGACGCTGGACTCGAGGGAATTTTGATTCCCAAAGTGTAGCTTTTCAAAATTTGAAAGGATCATGCCTTGCGGGAGTTGAGATACCACGGTGACCCTTTAAATTGGAGTGCTCAGGTCCTTCACGATCCTTTCAGCCGCCTCCCTTAGCCTCCACACTTCCGCGCTGAGAGCTCTTCAACTCCACCTCTGTTCCTGCCACCGAAGCATATTTCTTCATCATCCAATGGTGCATACCGACAACGAGATTACCTTCCCCGAGTTCAAGTGTGACGTGGCGTGACTGAAGCAAATGCATGACATCCGCCTGCTCACCCGCCGCATGTCCTCGAGGTATTGCTCAGGGGAGAGCGCATACTCCCTGCCAGGGGATGTTGTGATGTTCATCTCTTTCTTCTTGGTCAGCCTCGTGCCGCCCTTCTCCAAGTTCTTCACCACTGTCATCTCCTTCTATGACATCTGCCACCTCCACCTCAACCTCAATTCCATTCTCATGCTTAGCTTTTTTGCTCATCTGTGTGAGAACTTTGTCGAAGTCGAACCGTGCATCGACCTCGTCCAGTTCTCTACACATGTAGGTCAATGACCGGGCTGGCCATCGGAAGTTGTGGGTTCTATCTCTGCGAGAGCGCCACGGACTCCTACATCGAGGTGGGCCCCAAGTCATCGCGGTAGGGATAAAGGGAGGATTGGTTCTAGCTCACAGAAGACAACTTTGTTCAACCTCCACGTGTTGAGCGCACTGGAGCAGGTCACCGACAACTGGGGGAGCGCCCCATCTGAAAGTTCATCTAGCCCCTAAGTGTGGTTTTGATAATTAATGATAATACATATAGACTAATAATTATGTTAAAAATTGTTAGTAGGTTGTTCCATAGGAGACGCCTAAGTGATAATGCATAGATTTACTGAGTAATGTCATGAAATCAAAAGATATGTATCGAGGTCATTGAGCTCTAAGTGATGCTCATGTGATTAAGAAGAAGTTAGAGAGGAAGAGATCTCAGAGTTTGAGGATGGTCTTAAGAGTATTGACAAATAAGAGTGAAGACCAAAGTTGCTTGTGGAGATCAAGTAACTAAAGGTATAAAATTGTCAATTGAGTTTTATAGGCTAACTCATGTGCTATGTGCTCTAGAGTAAGTTAGTGTTAAGTTCCTGTCGGTGTATCAGGAATCAGGGGTCCCCGAGTCCCGAGACCGGGCCGGCCATCCGCCACGCGTCACCATCCCGCGAGGTCCACCCTGCGAGATAAGAAGAAGCTAAGTCCCGGGAGAAGGTGCTCGGGGCCGCCGCCTCTGGTTCCCGAGCACCCCAGTTCCCCGATGATCCGCAGAGTCCAAGTACCGGGAAGGGAGTGCTCGGAAGGGTTCTCGCCTACCCCCGAGTACTGTAGTCCCCCGATGATCCAAACAGCCAAGTGCTCGGGAGAGAGTGCTCGGGGCTGCACGTGGCAGCCCCCGAGGACTCGGTTCCCCGAAGGTCTCCCCCAAGTGCTCGGGAGAGAGTGCTCGGGGCTGCACGTGGCAGCCCCCGAGGACTCGGTTCCCCGAAGGTTCGCGCAAGATCGTCCGACGACCCAAGGGGTCCCATCGTCGAGGTGTCAGCCAGTCAAAGGCCCAATACCGCATTTAATAGGCACGCGCGGCCTGACATCCTGATATCCTGACATTCTCAGCTGCCCACGCCCTAGTGTCAGATCCTGTCATGCTTTGGCAGGGGGGCGTGGGTCCATTAAATGCACAGGTCCCGTCCGGTTTCACCCGGGTGCCTCGGGATAACGTTGCCAAAATCGAAGTGCTCCGCCTGCCACCCTGCCCTGGCAGAAGAACAAGACAGGGTGGGCGCACCGGGCACCTCTGTGGCTGCCCGGTGGGCCCTCTTAATGGCGCCGGAGGACATCCACAGTGGCGGGTGGTCGGATGCACGCCGCATTTTTCTACCGCCCCTGTCACTTCGCCAAAACGGAATGATGACGCCTTTCTCCATGGCGCCTTGGCATTCGCGCCCCCTCTTTCCCATTCTGGATAAGTCGAGGTGGCGCGCCTATAAAAGGAAAGGATGGAGAACACATAAAGACAGACCGAAAAAACAAGGTGAACAAGGCAAGAAAGCCCCGACAACCCTCAAGAAGCACCCGAAGCCCAGATCAAAAGGCGAAGAACATCACAAACAAGCTCAAGCCAAGCTAGAACACGAGAGCCTCAAGCTCTCTGTAGACAGCTCACCCCTGTAACCAGATACATCCTTGAAGAATTCCCTTCAAGGAGAGATATAACACTCACACAGGAGTTGGGTGTTACGCCCCCGTGCGGCCCGAACCTGTCTAAACCCCGGTGCACCCGTCTTTCTTGCACTAGGTCGATCGTCTCCCACCACCAGCCACCGCATTTATTTTCGTTCCCATTTATTTCCCAGATAAGCTCGTTCAGGATCACCCCCCGGCCGAATCTTTAAAAAGGGGTCTCTCGGGATCCCTGCGACAGGAGTTCATCCTCCGACAGCTGGTGCGCCTGGTAGAGGGGAATATCCCTGGATTTGTTTGTTTCGCTTTTTTCCATAGGAAAAGATGGCTGGTGGGCACCGTCTCCAGCGTTCCGGCTCCACTTCCAGTGACGGAGTGCTGCCCGACGCTCGGGAGAGCCCAGTCGCTGCTGCGTTCCATCAGTAGCCGCTATCCACATGCGCGGTTTTTCCCGCTCAAGGGGATCAAGGCGCTGGGCCCAGCAAGGCTGCCGCCACCGCTGCTGATGCACTTTCCGACCCCCAGCAAGAGGTCGGGACCTCGGCCGCCAGGTCCGCCTCTGGACCACGTCGGGTGCCATCCCGGCGCAGGCTCGCTTTCAGCGAGGCCGGCCTGGGGAGCACGCTGCTTGCAGCGCATGCTCTCCTCAGGCACCCGCCCGTTCAGGCCACGCCGAATACTCCGGAAGGCCGGTGGATACAAGATGTCGTCGCTTTGGTTGGCACTGCTCACCGCCAGGTGCAGGCCGGGAGTCCTCGCACCACTTCTCAGCGTGGTGCCGCCAGAGCCGGTTCCTCAACGGGCAATGCCCGCACGGGCCGAGGGGCCTCCAGGCGGAGTGCCGTCCCCCTGGCTGTGTTCGAAGCCCGGGACCTCCGCTTGCGCCTTGACGAGCGGAGGGGCCACGAGGACGCCTGAGTTACTCTCGAGCGCCAGCGGGAGACCCGGCAGGAGGTCGGGGCAGAGGACCAGGCTTCCTCTCTCCCGGCCCAAGGCCACCGGGAATCCCCAGCTCGCCGCCACTCGCCACCAAAGACCCCTACTCGTGCTGCGGGGTACGACACCGGCTGCCGTGCCTTCACCACCGAGCTCTGCCGGGTCAGGTGGCCTTCCAAGTTCCGCCCCGAGCTGCCGGAGAAGTACGACGGGTCCATCGACCCCGTCGAGTTCCTCCAGATCTACACAACGGCCGTCTAAGTGGCCGGAGGCAGCGAAAAGGTGATGGCAAACTATTTTCATGTTGCCTTGAGGGGCTCCGCCCGCTCTTGGCTTATGAACTTACCCCCAGGGTCTATTAGCTCCTGGGATGACCTGTGCCACCAGTTTGAGGTCAACTTTCAGGGCACGATTACGCGCCCCGGTTTGGAGTGCGACCTCCACGCCATCCAACAGCAGGAAAGGGAGACGCTACGGTGCTTTATACAGCGCTTCAGACAGGTTCGCAACACTATTCCGCAAGTGGCCCCCCATGCTGTTATTGTTGCTTTTCGACAGGGCGTCCGCGACGAGCGGATGCTTGAAAAGCTAGGCACGCACGAGATCGAGACCACTGCGGAACTCTTCGCACTGGCCGATAAGTGCGCCAAGGCTGCAGAGGCCAGGGCGTGGCATGCTCCTCGCCCCGCCTCCGACCAGCCAAGTTCTTCCCGCTCCGACAAGCGGGAAAAGAAGAAGAGAAAGAAGCGCGAGGCCGCCCCCGTTGAGCTGACCCAGGTCCCCGCTCATAGGGTGTCGCAAGAGCCCGACCGCCGGCAAGAGCGCCGGCCGGGCGACGACTGACGTCCCGCCAGGGCCCCTGCTAGGGCTCCTCCTCGGGCCTCTGTGCCCACGAGGGCCTCGGCACCAGCTAGGTCACCGGCTCCCGCAAGAGCCCCGGCCCCCGGCCGAGCTCCTGCTCCAGCAAGGGCCCCCGCTCCCGCGGGGCCCGAGCCAGGTAAATGGTGTCCCATACACCAGACCAGATGGCACGACCTCACGGAGTGTCGTACGGTCAAAGGACTCGTGGAGCAGCGCCAGAGGGAGCGCGACGAGTCCCGCGGAGGAGGCGATGCTGAGGTCGCCCCCGACAACGCCGAGCTTGGCTTCCAGGAGCCCGAGCACGCCGTCGCCTTCATCGACGGAGGCGCCTAAACACCTTGCTCGCGCCGTGGCATCAAGGTCATGTGACGCGAGGTGTGCTCGGCAACCCCGAGCGAGGAGGCCGCAAGGCCCCTGAGGTGGTCGGATGCTCCGATCACGTTCAGCATGGCTAATCAACCCGCCAGTACTGTAGCCGTGGGGCGACTACCTCTAGTAGTGTCCCCCACTGTCTGCAATGTTAAGGTCGGCAGAGTGCTGATCGACGGTGGTGCCGGCCTCAACCTCCTCTCCAAGGAGGCTTTTGAGAAGCTGCAGGTGTCCTCCAGGCGCCTAAAGCCGTCGCTCCCCTTCTGTGGAGTGACCCCGGGCACTCCCTACCCCTTGGGCAGGTCGAGTTGCCTGTAACGTTCAGGAGCCGGGACAACTTCCGCACGGAGTGCGTCCTCTTCGACGTCGCGGAGCTCCCTCTCCCCTACAACGCCATCCTCGGGCGTCTGGCGCTCGCCAAGTTTATGATGGCCGTGCATTATGCATACCTTACGGTTAAGATGCCCGGCCCCGCGGGCTCCATCTCCGTGATCGCCGACTCCGGCGGCGCCGTCTCCTGCACTGAACAGTCATACATGGCTCTGGTCTCAGCGCAGGCCGAGGTCGATGGCTCTACAGGGGGCCCGGGACCCTCTTCATCCAAACCCCGACTCGCCGCTGACGCCTCTGTTCCAACGAAGGAGGTCGTGGTGGGCGAAGACGCTACCCAGGTCGTCCGGATCGGCGGTGACCTGGGCAGCAAATAGGAAAGCGCGCTCGTCGCCTTCCTCCGGGCTAACACAGACGTGTTTGCCTGGCAACCGTCCGACATGCCCGGGATCCCTAGGGAGGTGATCGAGCATCACTTGGCGGTGCGTCCGGATGCCCGCCCAGTGAAGCAGAAGGTCCGGCGGCAGGCGCCTGAGCGCCAGGAGTTTATCCGCGAGTAGGTTAGCAAGCTCCTCGACGCCGGATTTATCCGAGAAGTCCTCCACCCCGACTGGCTAGCAAACCCAGTCATCGTCCCGAAGGCCAACGGCAAGCTCCGCATGTGCGTAGACTACACCGACCTAAATAAGGCTTGCCCTAAAGATCCCTTCCCCTTACCTCGCATTGATCAAATTGTAGATTCAACTGCGGGATGCGATCTTTTATGCTTTTTAGATGCAAACTCTGGGTATCACCAGATTCGTATGGCCGTAGGGGATGAGAAAAAAACTGCTTTTACCACTCCGATGGGGACTTATTGCTACATGTTGATCCTTTTGGCCTGCGTAACGCTGGATCCTCCTTCCAGCGCGCTATTCATATTACCCTTGACTCGCAGGTTGGTCGCAACGTCGAAGCTTACATCGACGATCTCATGGTCAAAACCCGAGACCGCGCCACCCTGCTCGAGGACCTTGCCGAGACTTTCAACAGTCTCCGCTCTACCCGCCTCAAGCTCAACCCGGAGAAGTGTGTCTTCGGGGTGCCGGCGGGCAAGCTCCTTGGTTTCTTGGTTTCTGGCCGAGGAATCGAGGTCAATCCGGAGAAGATCCGGGCCATCGAGCAGATGCGACCCCCGGCTCGACTCAAGGAAGTCCAGCGTCTCGCCGGCTGCATGGCAGCCCTCAGGCACTTTATCTCCAAGCTCGGGGAGCGAGGGCTCCCCCTCTTCAAGCTTCTGAAAAAATCCGGTCATTTCGACTGGACGCCGGAGGCCGAGCAGGCCTTCCGCGATCTAAAGAAGTACCTCACTTCGCCACCCGTGCTAGTGGCTCCCTCTCAAGGTGAGCCCCTACTGCTCTATGTTTCGGCCACACATCAGGTCGTGAGCATAGTGCTGGTGGTGAAACGCGACGAGTGTTCAGGGCTGGGTGCTGGGTCCCAGCTCCCAGAGGTCCCTGACCACTCACCTGTCCTCGCGGCTCCCCCTGGGCAGGGGGTCGAGCCCGAGCACACTGCTCCTCCCAACCAGGGAGTCGAGCCCGAGTGCCCGGCCAGCCCCGACCGTGCCGCCAAGCCTGGGGGCTACGACAGCCCCCCGGGTGGAGCCGCCGTCCGGGCTCGCCGGGTGCAGCGACTGGTGTACTTTGTCAGTGAAGTCCTCCGGGAAGCCAAGACAAGATATCCCCAGGCGTAGAAGCTGCTCTATGCCGTGCTCGTTGCTTCCCAGAAGCTGCGCCACTACTTACAGGCGCACAAGGTCTCGGTGGTTACCACTTATCCACTGGGGCCCATTCTCCGAAACCGGGAAGGCACCGGACGCCTTGTCAAATGGAGGGTAGAGCTGGCGGAGTTCGACCTACACTTCGTCAGACGCCAGGCAATCAAAAGCCAGGAGCTCTCCGACTTGTTGGCAGAGTGGACGCCCGTCCCCTACATCGTCCCGGAAGAGATCTCTGCCTATCCCGGGCACGACGCGCCCGGGTACTGGGTCATGCACTTCGACGGCTCCCTCTCGCTGAAAGGCGCAGGGGCCGGAGTGGTTCTCACCTCCCCAACGGGTGAAGAGCTCTGGTACGTCGTGCAGTTGCAGTTCTGCGCATCCAACAACATGGCGGAGTATGAAGGTCTCATCGCCGGCCTCCGGGCTGCGGTGGGGCTCGGGATTCGTCGCCTCCTGGTCAAAGGGGACTCCCAACTGGTCGTCAACCAGGTGTCTAAGGAGTACCAGTGCACGGATCCTCAAATGGCGGCGTACGTGGCTGCGGTCAGGAAGCTCTTGAGGCGCTTCGATGGCCTGGAGTTGCGGCACATTCCTCGCCGCGATAACGCTCTGGCCGACGAGCTCTCTCGCCTGGCCTCCTCACGTGCGCGCGTCCCTACCGGAGTCTTTGAAGAAAGACTCACACGGCCTTCCGTCCTGCCTGCCGAACAGGATGAAGGGGAAACCTCGAACTCAATTCAGGGGACCCCGACGGTGCCCTCAGTGGGAAGCCCCGTCAGGGCGCCGCCGTTCGACGAGTGTGCTGCGCTCGCCGAATGTTCTCAAGATGCCTCGTGGATGTCTGACATCTGAGGGTACTTGAAAGAAAAGTTCCTACCCGGGGATGAGGCGTCTGCCGAAAGAGTTGCTCGGCAGTCCAGACGCTATGCCATAGTAGATGGGGATCTCTACCGGCGTAGCGCAGGAGGTGTCCTCCTGAAATGCATCTCCCGGGCAGAAGGCGGCGATCTTCTCGTTGAGGTCCACGAGGGCGAGTGCGGTGGCCATTCATCGTTCCGCACGCTGGTCGGGAAGGCCTTCCGGCAAGATTTCTACTGGCCTACAGCTCTCCAGGATGCTTCCGAGCTGGTTCGGCGCTGCAGGGTGTGCCAGTTCCACGCAAAGCAGATTCACCAGCCAGCTCAGGCTCTTCATACCATTCCCCTGTCATGGCCTTTCGCGGTCTGGGGTTTGGACATTCTAGGTCCATTCCCCCGAGCAATCGGGGGCTATGCATGCCTATATGTCGCCATCAACAAGTTCACCAAGTGGCCGGAGGCGGTCCCAGTCATCAAGGTGACCAAAAACACGGCGCTCCAGTTTATCCGCGGTATCACCAGCCGCTTTGGCGTCCCGAACCGGATCATCACCGACAACGGCATCCAATTCACAAGTGCCCTGTTCGGGGACTATTGCGAAGACCTCGGCATCAAGCTCTGCTTCGCCTCCGTCGCTCATCCTGAAGGGCCGGTCGAGCGCGCCAACGCGGAGATACTGAAGGGCCTCAAAACCCGGACCTATAACGTGCTCGCTAAGCACGGGAAGGGATGGGTGGACGAGCTGCCAGCCGTGCTGTGGGCTAACCGGACTACGCTAAGTCGCGCCACCGGGAAGACTCTGTTCTTCCTTGTCTACGGCGCCGAGGCAGTCCTCCCCTCCGAGCTCACTCTGGGCTCCCCTCGAGTGCATGCATACTCTGAGGGTGAGAAGGAGCAGCAAAGGCACGACGACGTGGACTACCTGGAAGAGCGCCGGCGGCGTGCCGCCGTCCGGGCGGCTCGGTACCAGCAGAGTATGCGGCGTTATCATCTGCGCCATGTCCGGGCCCGGTCTCTCGAGGTGGGGGACCTAGTTCTCCGACGCGTCCAGTCGCGCGAAGGAATGAATAAGCTGTCCCCTGTGTGGGAAGGTCCCTTCACCGTGATCGCGGTCCCGCGGGCAGGTTCTTTCAAGTTGGCGACGGAGGAAGGACAGCCACTCCCGAATCCGTGGAACATCGAGCATCTCCAACGCTTCAACCCATAGATAGTCGTGCTCGCGGCTCAGGTCAGCAAGGCCGGGGGCCTCTCCCTGCCCAAGCAGTCCGAGGGCTCCGCCCCTTGGGTAAGTCGCTGTCACCCAACCTTGTAAATATTGCACATTCAGTATTTCAATAAGCAATCGCTATGTCGAAATATTTTTTTGGATTCCGTATGTTTAATCTGTCTGGTGAGGTGCTCGGTTGTGCGAGAAAAAGTTCGCTCTCTCATTTTCCCCGCTGACAAAAGAATCCCAATCGGTATGCATGCGAGCAGTCGCTGCTGACTTATGTCCGGCATGGTAGGCTGTGGTGTTCGGTGTCGTGGCAGGCTCCCGGGCACTACCGAGCTTCAGGGTGCTCTGGGTAATCCCATCGCTCGAGCTGCTCGAGTAGTCCGGAGCTCAGGCCCCCGGAGCGGGTTGTCGGTGCTCGGTCTGGTCTGTCATACCCGGGCGCCACCGAACCATAGGACCTCTGGGTTATGCCTCTGTCCGCTCTTGTCCACCGGTTTGGGTATTCGAGAGGTCTCGGGTCAAAAACGAGAGCAGTCTATAGCAAGTACCGCACTAACAGAGCGCACCAGACAAAGAAATTCTATATTCTCTCTTAAGTCACAGGCTGGCAATCACGAGCAGTTCGGCCACGAGGGCTTCAATGCCCCGGTCTCTAGTCGGCCCCAAAGGTCCTCGGGTGGTCCTACCACTTAGGCATGGGTGGTTGAGATCACCCGACCCCGGGAGCCTCGTATGCCTCTGGGCACTCGGGCGCTCCGTTGAAAGAACCAAGTCCCCGGGCACCCGAGCTCGGAAGCACACCCCTCCTGGATCGGTTGGCCAGAAGGCCGACAGCTGTCCGGTGAGTGGTTATATTCAGACAAGTCTGTTTTCAGTAAGTTTATGTTCCCGAGTCATTCTCGGGTGCTCTCGCGCTTTAATCTGTTCGGCGAGGTGGTCTCCTCGCACGCAAAACCCTGCCGCGTGTCTACTTTTTCCCAGAACGACAGAGCGGTTTGTAGAAAGGAGTACCACGCGTGCGGTCATGTCTGACCGAAGCCCTTCGTGGTGGTCGTGGTGTTCGGTCCGCTTTTAAGGACCCCGAGCACTACCGAGTCCTCGGGTGCCCTGGGTAATCCTATCGCTCGAGCTGCTCGAGTAGTCCGGAGCTCAGGCCTCAGGGGCGGGCTGTCAGTGCTCGGTCCAACCCGTTTTAAGCCCGGGCACCACCGGACCACGAGGACTCTTGGTCACATTCTCGCCCGCACGCGTCTCCCGTCTACTAACTGAGTGGTCGCGAAGTGAAAAAGTGTTCACCGGGCACGGCGTGTTCCGTGCTGGATCGATCTATCTCCCGGGCAAGGAAGTCTGTGTTTTTGCTTCTTGACTTAGACAGTGCGGACTCGCGAGAACTCGAGGGCCGACTACGCCAGCAACAGCGATCGGGACAACTTCATTCTCGGGGATGGGAAGGTCGGGAACGGCCCGACTGAGTACTCCCCAGAACTTCCAGGCAAAACATCAGAAGAAACATCAAACACACAGAGGAATTGGAGTTGCGAGCCCAAGGAAAAGCTACCATTATATTCACAAGACATATACAAGGCATTTTTTAAGGGTTCACTCCTATATTTACAATCATCAAGATGACAAAAGAAAGAAAAAAGCTACAAAAGATCTAGTCGGCGGCAGAGGCGTCGGCTGAATCCTATGAGTCGTCCCCGGGGGCTGGTGGCGGCGGCGGCACCTTTCGCCTGAAGCCAGTCGCCACCACGGTGGCGGTGCTCCGGACCACTTCCCGGGCGGCCTCTCCCTCAGCCTCGACCACTCCCTCCCGCGCCGGCTCCAGCGGGAAGTTTGGGTCCCTGCTTCGGTAGCAGGCCAGGACGTGCTCGGCCACTGCATGTGCCAAGCCACGTCCCTCCCAGGCGGCGAGTTCCTGGACCACCCAAGGCAGGGCCTCAAGGAGCTCGCAGACCTGCTGAAGCCCCAACACTTGTCGTGCGGGTCTGTCGCTCTTCTGATCTTCAACGAGCCACCCAAGACCACCCTTCTCTACGGCCCGCCGCATCCGCCGGAGTATGTCTTCCAGCATATGCTGCAGGTTGACCCCCGAGACAAAAGCGGTCTCGAGCTTCTCCTTGGCAGCCCGCAGCTGCGCCTCAAGTCCCTGGTCCCCGACCGGACCGGAAGAACAGCCGACTGCTGCGGGACCGGCAGCCTGCTTCATCTTGGCCATCATCTCGGATAAGGCGCGTTCACGGGCGGTCAGTTCCGCCTCGTGCTTCGCGTTCTCCTCCGCCCTGGTAGCAGTGGCCGCTGCTGCCGCTGCAGCCTCGCCCTACCGACGACTCAGTTCGTCTTCTCAGCGACTCAGCTCGCCCTACCGTCGGGCCAGCACCTCCTCCTCCTGGGCCACCGAATCCTCCCGAGCACCAAGATCCGACGCTGACAACTCATTGTCCACCTCCCGAAGGGAGACGTCCTCCTCCCAGCGGCAGATCTCTTCTCTGATTTTCCGGAGGTCGTCTTCCCAGCGCTGGAGGTCGGCGCGCATCTTCTCGGCCGCGCCCTCCCGGCGGGTCAGCTCGGCTTGCCGCTCCTCCGCCGCCTGCTCCCGAGCAGCGACTGCCATCTCCCTCTCCTGCGCATGCCCCATCCTAGCAAGGGCCTCGGCAGCTTGCTGCTTCGACGCATCAGCCAGGCGGGCGGCGTCTTCTCATTCCCGCGCGGCTTCTGCCCGCGCGGTCTTCAAAATTTCTTGTTCCCGCGCTGCTTCCGCGCGGATGTCTTCTAGGAGCTTATGCTCCCGCGCGGCCGCCGCGCGGGCCTCCTCCTGGGCGCCCGCTAGCTGCGCCTTCTCCGATGCCAGGCGAGCGCGCTCGGCCTCGAGCTCCCCCTCCTTGGCATTCACCGCTGCGCCCAGCCGCCCAACCGCTGGGGCCCAGGCCTCCCCGCAGAGTGCCTCCGGGGGGTTCGAGCTCTCTGTAGGGCCCTCTACCGTCATCCGCCCCGGCTCTCCGCGCCCGGGGTAGGCTCCGCCGGCGCCGAAGACTCGGACGGCGGCTGCGTTCCCGCATCGGCCGCCCTGTCTGCCGGCCCCGGTAAAACATCCACCTCCACCGTCATCCGCCCCAGGCTCTCCGCGCCCGGGGTAGGTTCCACCGGCGTCAAGGATTCGGACAGTTGCTCCGTCCTCCTCTCGGTCGCCGCCTCCGCCTCTCTCCCAGTGGCCGCCATGACAATTGGCGCCTCCGCCGTTCCTGTGCCCGCCTCCGTCGACGCAGCCAGCGGGCTCGGCCCTGGCCTTGGCGCCCGCGCCTTCTCTGTCGCAGTGGCGCCCGCGGCTGGCCTACGAGAGACAGATGAAAAATGTCAAAGCTTAGTTCGGGCCAGAAATGCCTAGGAAAAAGCAAGAAAGGAGACTCACCGATACTGCCACTTGGCCGCTGGGAGCCTGAAGTCCAGGTCTGGCGCCGTCGGTCCGGATTCCTCCCGCCGCCTCTTCCGCTGGGGGCTCGGCGGGGCCACTGCGCGGGCCTCGGGTGCCGCTGCGCGGGTCTCAGGTACCGCCGCGCGGGTCGTGGGCGCCGGTGCAGGCCCCATCCGCACTAGCCGTGGCTCCAGCACCGGGAATGCCGCCACTGTCGTTGGCGACGGCGGAGAGTCCGGCACTAGAATCAGGGCCCGGGGATGCTTTCCCCGGTCTCCCGGCGCCACCTCCACGGCAATTTCGGAGGCGCCCTCCTCTCTGGCACGGCGGCTGCTGCATGCGGCGGCCCCGTCGCCAGCCCGCGCCGAGCTGATTGTCGCCTCCTCGCTGAGCAGCTCCTCCAATCCGGGGAGTTCAGAGGCTTCGGGACTCCGGCTCCTCGGCTGGTCCACGGGCCCCTGGGCGTCGAACTCCGGCAGCCTCGCCATGATGGCCACCCGGTCGGGGTTGGCGCAGAGTGCCATCTCCGGCCACGGGAGTTCCGCCCGGCCCATGTCCTCCGTTCCGGTGGTCACCCTTGTCATCCCTCGCAGTTCCGCCGGCCCCAGATCCCACCTCGCGCCGATCTGGGTCCTGGTGATGTCCTCCGGTCCGGTGTAGAACCAGCTCGGCCGGGCCCGCTCTCGCAGAGGCACCAGCCGACGGCGCAGGAAGTCCACAACCACCATGACGGAGGTCAGCCCGGCCTCGCGCAGTTCCAGGATGCGCTCCAACACCGGCTTCAGCCTCGCGTCTTCTGGCGGCGGCGCCTCCCACGTCGATCGTCGAGGTTCCGCTGCCACCTCTAGCAGTTCGAGGCGCTCGTGGGGGTCGACGTCGACGAAGAACCAGTCCCGTCGTCACTCCTCCCACTTGCTCCGCAGCACCTGGGTAATGTAATGATCCCCCAGACCGTCCCGGAGCCGAAGGTTGCAGCACCCCGCGATGTCCGCCGTGGAGTGCCCCCTCTTCTTCCCCACCGGCCGAAGGATGAATAAATGGCAAAGCAGCGTCGCCGACGGCGCCACCCCCACGAACATTTCGCAAAGATGCGCGAAGACCGCCAATACCACCACGGAGTTGGGGCTTAGGTGCACCAGTTGAATGCCGTACGTCTCCAGCACTTGCAGGAAGAAGGTGGAGAACGGCGGCACCAACCCCACCGCCACAAAAGAGGTGAAGAGGACGATCCGCCCAGGGACGGTCGTCGCCGGCGTCAGGCTCGCCGGCGTCACCACCACAGCACCTGCTTGCCCCTCCGGCACCAGCAGCTTTCTGATCTTGTCCGCCGCCTCCTCGTTCCTCAGACGAGACTCCGGCAAGATGCTGTCCGAAGCGTTGTCCCGGCGTCCTCCTCCAACCCTCATCATCTCGACAAGAATGAAAGGTGTTTTGGCGGTGGAAAGAGAGAGAGAAGGAAGAATGCTCCGGTCGCCTGAGAATTTCCTAAGGGCTTCAAAGCACAAAGAGCGCAAGAGCAAGAAAGCGTAAAGAGGGGGACGAACCAATCATATCTCCCTTTTATATCTCGAAAGTTCAAAAACTGCCGCCCAAACGGTTCGCTCGGCGAAGCGTCGCCTCGATCGGCGCAACCGCCAGGCAAATCTCCTGCCGATCGCGCAATGAAAGTGGCTGCCAGGCGTATTTTCCTCGATCTACTTGGCGACCGCGCGTGCCGCCCGTACGGTCATCATACCCTTCGGAAGTTGTGTGGACACGCGTCCACTCATTTTTCTGTTGGGGCGTACTTGAGGTCTGGGTCCGTAAGGGCCACCTCTCGAAAGCCTGCCACATGGCGTCTGCGCCAGCCTCGGCCTCGGCCGCGATGAAGGGCCCATCCACCGTCTCCGTCCCGTCACCTACCAATGGGCCCGGGGGCTACTGTCGGTGTATCAGGAACCAGGGGTTCCCAAGTCCCGAGACTGGGCCGGCCATCCGCCATGCGTCACCATCCCGCGAGGTCCACCCTGCGAGATAAGAAGAAACTAAGTCCCGGGAGAAGGTGCTCGGGGCCGCCGCCTCTGGTTCCCGAGCACCTCAGTTCCCCGATGATCCGCAGAGTCCAAGTACCGGGAAGGAAGTGCTCGGAAGGGTTCTCGCCTACCCCCGAGTACTGTAGTCCCCCCGATGATCCAAACAGTCAAGTGCTCGGGGCTGCACGTGGCAGCCCCCGAGGACTCGGTTCCCCGAAGGTCTCCCCCAAGTACTCGGGAGAGAGTGCTCAGGGCTGCACGTGGCAGCCCCCGAGGACTCGGTTCCCCGAAGGTCTCCCCCAAGTGCTCGGGAGAGAGTGCTCGGGGCTGCACGTAGCAGCCCCCGAGGACTCGGTTCCCCAAAGGTTCGCGCAAGATCGTCCGACGACCCAAGGGGTCCCATCGTCGAGGTGTCAGCTAGTCAAAGGCCCAATACCGCATTTAATAGCCACGCGCGGCCTGACATCCTGATATCCTGACATTCTCAGCTGCCCACGCCCTAGTGTCAGATCCTGCCATGCTCTGGCAGGGGGGCGTGGGTTCATTAAATGCACAGGTCCCGTCCGGTTTCACCCGGGTGCCTCGGGATAACGTTGCCAAAATCGAAGCACTCCGCCTGCCACCCTGCCCTGGCAGAAGAACAAGACAGGGTGGGCGCACCGGGCACCTCTGTGGCTGCCCGGTGGGCTCTCTTAATGGCGCCGGAGGACATCCACAGTGGCGGGTGGTCGGATGCACGCCGCATTTTTCCACCGCCCCTGTCACTTCGCCAAAACGGAATGATGACGCCTTTCTCCGTGGCGCCTTGGCATTCGCGCCCCCTCTTTCCCATTCTGGATAAGTCGAGGTCGGCGCGCCTATAAAAGGAAAGGATGGAGAACACATAAAGACAGACCGAAAAAACAAGGTGAACAAGGCAAGAAAGCCCCGACAACCCTCAAGAAGCACCCGAAGCCCAGATCAAAAGGCGAAGAACATCACAAACAAGCTCAAGCCAAGCTAGAACACGAGAGCCTCAAGCTCTCTGTAGACAGCTCACCCCTGTAACCAGATACATCCTTGAAGAATTCCCTTCAAGGAGAGATATAACACTCACACAGGAGTAGGGTGTTACGCCCCCGTGCGGCCCGAACCTGTCTAAACCCCGGTGCACCCGTCTTTCTTGCACTAGGTCGATCGTCTCCCACCACCAGCCACCGCATTTATTTCCGTTCCCATTTATTTCCCAGACAAGCTCGTTCAGGATCATCCCCCCGGCCGAATCTTTAAAAAGGGGTCTCTCGGGATCCCTGCGACAGGAGTTCATCCTCCGACAGTTCCGTATGAAAGCAAATATTGAATTGAGATATTCAATATGCTGAGTTGAAAGAACAAAATTAAGACAGGCTTAGTGGACAACTTATGTGCTTGATGCTTGCGGTTCATACCTCGGTGGTGAATCGAATGAAGATGATGCGAAAAGAAAAGTTGTCCATGTTTGGTGCATGGGAAAGCAATTAAGTGAACTTCATCAAGCTTCTAGTAGATCAAGAGAGGATTGAGATGGGAAGCGATGATGAACATCATCATCAAGCTCAAGTGAAAAGTTGATGACAAGCATAGAAGAAACATCGGGGCTCAGATGATGTGTTCGTCAAGTCTAGTAGGATGGCTAGCTCAAGGCAAAGATATAAAATGTAGTGCATTATCTTTTACCGGTCAATGGTGATTTGAGAAGAGAAGTGACCGGATTGATAGGATAAATGTCATACTATTAAGAGGGATCTAGACAATTGCTTAAGTTTTTACCATGTGTTAATAAGCTCAATCTTGCATGTGCATACTCTCTTTGGTAGGATGACATAGTTGCAAATGGTTTTGGAAATAGCTCAAGTTCATGTTCCTACTCTGTATGGCATGTCACTAAGTTTTCAAAGGTATTTTGCAAGTTTTCATATTGAATGCTTTAACCCTTGGTAGCATAAAACCTTTAGGTTGCAAATTTATTTTGCAAAGGATTAAGGTTCATATAGTTTTCATTGTGGTGGATCTTTAAACTATGTTTTAGTTTGATCAAGTAATTAGTTGGGATGTGTAGCTCTCTGAATAAGCTTTTCGTAGAGTCCAAGATCACATAAATCGAATATCGGGTTAGAAAGTTATCGTCGTTTCTCTGAGTGTCAGATGTTTTGGTTAGGGAGTGGTCGTCTGACTGCCAAGATGGTCGGTCTGATCACTGGAGCTTGTAGAGAACTTTAATCTCTCTGGAATGGGTGGTGGTCTGACCACTAAGGTGGCCGGTCTAACTGACAGGTGTTGTCAGTTTGACCACTAGGGAACAGAGAGTTTTCGTACTCTGTTTCAGGCTCACGGTCTGACTACCAAGGTGGCCGATCTGACCGCCATAGGATTAAAAAGTATGAAACGTCTAGTTTTAAAGCTGTTGGGTCAGTGGCAGTCTGACCGCCAGTTGTACTGTGGTCTGACCGCCAGATGCGTAGATAAGTCAGACTTTGAGTAATAGCTACATTTCAGGTTGATGCCTATACAAATCCCTTGTCTAGCGACTTGGTGGAACTCTCCTGTACCCATTGAGCATACTTGAGCTAAGTGAAGTCTTCCCCACGCATTTATGCATATGTTGCACATAGAGATGGTTGTGAGATAAGAATCAAGTGCATTTGCAACACTGATTGAGTTTTAGACACTCAGTGAGAGTCGAGTTCGTCTTGGCTTGTTACTCTTGGTGCTTTCCAACATCTAGATGACACGGTGGTGTTGTGATCTGGTGATCTCTCAAAGAAGCTTGTGAGAATACCCAATGTGATTGTGAGAGGCTTTGTGCATGCCTTGTCGGAGCGATAAAGTGTAACTATAGTTGAATCGAGCTAGTGAGTGGTTCATTGGATTAATCCGGCTCAAGATCAAGTTGCTCGTGGTGAGCCTCTTTTCATGGTGAGAATTGCATAATTGATAGAGGAGAAGTTAAAGACTTGAACCCACCTCAACGTGGATTATGATAGACTAGCAAGTCTCTAAGACCACGGTAAAAAATATGGTGTTTCCCTTGTCGTTTGTCTACTTAAGTTTATTTACATTATGCAATTTACATTCCTAAAATTATAATTGCCTACATATCACCTTAGGTTGCAAACCTTGACATAGCCATTTCCTTGGCACTTTTGTTAGGTGTGCGATATCTCAAGTCTCCCTATTAGGAAGATCTTACTAACAAGGCCATTGACTCGCTGAAAGAATCGGTGACGTCCTAAGTAGAGGGTGAATTATGATACTTAAAACTAATCGACTCCAAAAACTTCACAATATAAACCTATATCAATTTGTATCTAAATGTTCTTTAGATGCATTTAGTATGTCTACTCTACCGTTCCAAGGTTAGCAACCTATAGCCAATCCTAGTAAACTACTCTATGATTGAAGGTAAACATGTAAGGATAGATTGCAAGAAGTAAATACGTAAACGTAAAGATGGTAAAAAGAGCAAACTTGATACAAGAGATTTTTATCTTATGATATCGATGGCATAAATACCACTTCTAATCCACATTGGAGTAGCTATCTAGGCTATAGCTCTCGGATGGCATCCAATCATGACACTTGAGCCACCAAGGCCTCAAGTGGGTAAAACCACCAAGCCACTAGGACAAGGCCTCACCACAAGCCTCTCTTCCCGTCACTTGCCGTCGTCTCCACTTTGAAGCTTGAGCCACAATGACAAGAGTCCAGCAGCTACTTCACACCAATTCAGAGGGCCAATAAGCTTGAGTTACCAAGGCTCAAGGTGCCAGCGTACCACTTGGTACAAACTAGGATCACTCCTTGATCCTCTCTCTAGGCAGCAACACTTATCAACAACTCTCTCTATGTCTATTATCACTAATTACTCCCTAATCATATGCTTAATTTTCTTAGATGATCACTTTTAGCACTTTGGTGGCTTCGATGTCTTCTAAAGTGTATATAAGTTTCTCTGGACTCTAGCACACTATCACACCTCCAAATGGCCGAGTGGAGGGATATTTATAGCCTAAACCCTAAGAACTAGATGTTGCTCTAATGATTCAGGTTTTATGTATATGCCGGATGATCCAGTGTAACAATATTGTACTCACCGGACCATCCGGCGTGTACATTTTTCATGAACTAGCCATTGGAACCCCACTCGCAGAACTTGTGAACACAGGATGCTCTCGCGTGTTCACCAGCTCTATCGTCCGACCATCCGACGAGTACAGCCAAGTTGATCGAGCCCCTTCTTCACTGTTCATTGTCCGGTGTGTAGATCTTCATAGCACTAGACCATCCTGCGTGTACAACCACACTAAACTAGCCGTTGAAACCTTCTCTAGAAAAATCATTCTGGTGCAACCATCCAATGTATACAATACCGAGTGCCGGACCATACGGTGTGTTCAAACACTTAAACTTTCTTCTGAAAGAACACTCCAGCGTTACCAACTTCCCATCACCGGACCATCCGGTGAGTTCAACACCTTATGTCTCCCTTCTGAACAAATGCGCCGACGTGTACAAATACTGCAGCACCGGGCCATCTGGTGAGAATATTTTTCTTAGGACTTATTCCAATTTAATCTTTCTTGAGTTCGACTTTGGTGGTTTCTTCATGTATTGCATCTGTGAGACCTACAAAATCATATACTTGACAAATATGTTAGTCTCATCAATTATATTATCATTAATCACCAAAATAACATACATACCCTAACAGGGCAAGGTTCACTACACTAACAGGTCTGAATCCTAATGTCGGCTACCCCAAGGAAAGATGGCCCTCTGTATGGTGCTCCTCTGATGTGCAATCTCCCTTTGTTTGAGAGGACATGACTCAGGAGGGTAAGTTCGACAATTTTCCAAAATTCCTACCTCCAAGCCTTCTCCTAGGTTAGGGTTTAATGGTTTGCATCACTGCAAGGTCTTTCTAAGGTCGATGTCCTGCGTCTGATAGTTGATGAGGTCATGAAGATCAACCAGGACATCAATCTTGGTGGCCAAATGGCCCCCATCGCCTAGTACCGCCCCGACTGGTAACCAATATGGTCATGGTGCAGACTCATCTGATCACAACGATGAACAGACTGCTCGGAGTTGGCTATCAACCATGGGTGGAGGCTCTGCAAGTAGTGCCGGTTAGCAAGGGGCGACCAATCTCACTCCAAACCAACTGGGAATGACCAGGCTGCTGCTTGGAGTGGACTATTGACCACGGGTGGAGACTCTGTGAGCAGTGCTAGTCAGCAGAGGGATGACGAGCCTCACCCCGATCCGGCCGGGGACAACCCGATTGCTACTCATCAAGCCTCAGGGCAAGGGAGGAAGAGATCGGTGGAGGATTCGGCCTTCCCCCGCCTACTCTTAGTGCTCACTGCTCCGACCGTGCGGTAAGCTCTCCAGCTAGCCATAGACACTTTGAGTTCTTTTCTTGACTGCATAACTTGTGGTCGTTGCAGGTCCTCGACTCTATCAACAACTCCGATCGCAAACCCTCCTCCACCACACAGGTCAAACAATGTAGGACCCAGGGCAGCCACGATCCTGGCGTTGGTCTCCGCTATTGAGGCCGTAGAGCCATTCACGGCCTTGCTCATGGCGCCATCGCCTTCCTCTGACATGGTCTCTCTGGTCGCCTGCCTTTATACCCCTATCAGCAAACTGATCGCAGAGAAAGAGGCAGCAGATCGCAGGTGCGCCAAGCTAGAGAGGCTGTTGGCTGATAGCTTTCTGAGGGATGCCATCCTGGCAATGCGGGGGCCCTTGAGAAGCGTTAACCTAGAAGTCACCGGTCCAAAGGAAGAGACCACGCAGGGCTAGGACTACACCATTAGCATCTTGGCCAATAAGTTCGCCTAGCTCCCAGGCATCCTGGTGGCAAGGACTGCTGAGGACATGGCGAAGGCGGTGAAAGCCACGACGGAGTACGTTCTCCAGTGCTACTGCTACCATGACCCTAACTTCAAGCTCGAGGTTGTTCGAGAGGGGGTTGTGATCGCTGGTCCTAAAGCCAAGGCAAGGCTGCAGGCGGAGTGCCATGAGCCAGTGGAGTACGTAGAATTTCTCTTCCGGGTGGAAACCACCGAAGAGTAAATATCGTATTATACCTTAGGTTTGTAATATATTTGAATGAAGTTTTTCCTTTTATTTCCTGGGCTTGTGTTGCTGTTGTGGTTGTGGTGCTTCTGCGCTAACTATCTTCTGTTGAATCCGAGCCCGCGACAACCTCATCGACGATTCAATCCGAGCCCGCGACAACCTCATCGACGATTCCATCGACCAGCGCAGTCAGGAAGCGGTGATTGAGTGTGAACTTAGGTTTGCGATCAAGCGAGAGAATCTATTGAGCGATCTTCGAGGTTGCGCCAGCCCTGCCACAGGCTAAGTAACATGTGGTCTTAGGCTATCCTAGTAAGACTGGACCAGCTAACATCTGCGTGTTTTGCGACCAGTTTATTTGACCAGCTTATCAAGGGGAGCTCCTAGTGGTGCAAAGGGACCTAAAGTGGATGACAAGGGAAAATGACCAGCTGCGGTTATCATTCTACGATTGCCTTAGTCGGACATCCCCCCCCACCCCTTTGACTTGCTACTTCGGTCCGCCAGCATTCAAGTTCGTCCAACTCTCGGAGACACCATGATTGGTCATATCGATAGGCTCTTGGCAACCTCTGAGGAGGTAGGAGTGCTTGAGCAGAGGCTTCACAAGGCCGTCGTTGACCACCTATTTGAGGTCAGATTCTATGGTGCCTGCATTTCCCTTGCTTGTCAACGAGCACTTTCCTAACCTCGACCTTGATCCAGCAGTCTCTGTTGGCTTTGCCGGTGCTTGAAAGATATCAGAGGATCTTCACGACCTTGTAGACTCGTATCTTTTCGTAGCTTGCTCCCTTCTTTGGATTGTCTGATTTGAACCATTGATAAGCGTCTTTGGATCCTAGGGACACTAAATAAATTTTCAGAACTAGCCCCTGGGCATTAGCCAAGAGGTCATCTTGTAACCCAAGGACTTGTTTATGACTTTGTTTTCCTGTGCTCATGTGGTGAGTAGGTTACAAAAGCAGTTTTCTCCTCCTCTATCCTATGCATAATAATTTGATGGTACCCTGAACGGGCATCCAAGAAACTTAGCAGATCACTGGTGATAGTCGAGTCAACAAGCTGGTCGATCTAGGGCAAAGAGAAGAGATCTTTCAGGTATGCCTTGTTAAGGTCGGTAAAGTCAACACACATCCTCCACTTACCAATAGGTTTTTGGACCATGACAGGGTTAGCGAGTCACTCCGGGTATTGCACCTCTTGGATGAAACCTGCTTTCTGGAGCTTGTCGATCTCCTTACGAAGTGCTTCCTTTCGGTCGGGTGTGATTTGATGTGCCTTTTGCTTTACTGGTCATGCGTTAGGCCGCACATACAACTTGTGCACGTCCCTAGGGACTCCAGGCATGTCAAACGGACTCCAAGAGAAGACATCCGCCTTTTCCCAGAGGAAAGTGGCGAGCACGAGTTCCTATTTCAGGTCCAGGATGACCCTGATTTGGACCGTTCTGGATGGGTCAGTGTCGATTAGGCATACTGTCTGAGGCTCCTCTTATCGCAATACAGGGCCATCTTTTGGTTGCCCAAAATGGTGATGGCTCTCTTGGGATCAGAGATCTTGATTGTCTGGTATGCATAGTGGGCAACGGCCATGAACTGGGCTAATGCTGGTCACCTTAGCACCGCATTGTAAGTGGTCCCAAAGTCCACCACATCGAATAGGACCCCCTCGGTCTTGAAGTTGTTCGGCAAATTAAAAGTGACAGGTAGCTCGATCTGCCCCAACAGCTTGGCCGAATAGCCAGGGGTGATCCCGAAGAAGGGAGGAGATGCTTTGAACACACTCCATGGGATTTGTGGGGCATCTAACATGTCAGCAAAGAGGAGGTTGCTGGAGCTCCCTCAATCGACCAGAACACGCCCCATGCAATTATTATGCATTGTGGGCTCGACCACAATGGGGTAACATCCGGCGTGCTTGACATATGCGGGGTGGTCCACTTGACTGAAGGTGAGGGGTACCTCCGATCACTTTAGTCGCGGACTCGGACCTGGTATGATCAAGCATACCTCCCGGACAACATATTTGTATTTCCTATTTGAGGAATGCATCGTGGTACCCCTAAACATATGGTGGACCATGTGCTCGGCCTGCTAGAAACCTAGAGCCGACTAAACATATGGTGGACCATGTGCTCGGCCTACTAGAAACCTAGAGCCGACTAGTCGGGGTTGGCCCTATCTTCACCATTGTCATCACGTCTGGGTTTGCAGCCCACAAGCTCTTTGTCGATGATGCCTCGCACAACCTTGCATTCAGTCAGGTCATGTATGTCGGTGTGGTGGATTAGGCAGTAGCCTCTTTCCATCTTGCCATCCTTCTTCTCGAAGTGTCGGCATGGATTGCCAGTCTACAAGACCGTTATTACATCGGGTGGCCTGACTTTGCAATTGTTCTTCTTCTTTTTTCCTTCCAATCGGTCCCTTTGGAAGAGGCGGGCTGCCTAGGAGTCGGTTGCTACTTCACACCGGTCTAATGCTCTCGGACCTTGGTAGTCTGCGCACACTTATCCACAAGCTCGAAGAGCTTAGTAGTGCTTCGGACCTCCTTGGTGGCTAGCTTTTCGACCATCTTCTACTCTCTAACTCCCCTCCGGAACGCGATGACCACGGATTGTCCCATGATCTTTAGAATGGTATTCCGACATTCGGTGAAATGCCAAATGTAATCTCACAACAACTTGCCCTGTCACTGCCCGATGTGGTACATGTAATCCTCAACCCCTATTCAGGTGTAGGTTCCCTAGAAGTTAGCGATGAACTCGTCGCATAAATCTTCCCAGAAATGAACCGACCCATAGGGGAGGTTCAAGAGTTATGACGCTACTGGTGAACTCTCTGGTACCACTAAAAGTGCATCTAGCCCCTAAGTGTAGTTTTAGTAATTAATGATAATACATATGGACTAACAAATGTGTTGAGAATTGTTAGTAGGGTGTTCTATAGATGATGCATGGAGAAGAAATATGCATCAAGATAAATGGGCTCTAGGTGATGCTCAGGGTAAGTTAATAACAATACCTATGGACTAACAATTATATTGAAATTTGTTATTAGAGTATTCCATAGGAGATGTATAAGAAATGAAGTATGGATTCACTGATAAATTCCATGAGTTCAAAGAATTGCATCAAAATCATTGAGATCTTAGTGATGCTTATAAGAAGAAGAAGCTTGAAGCATGAAGACTAAATTACTTGTAGAGATCAAGTAACTTAAGGTATAATATTGTCAATTGAGTTTTATGGACTAACCTATGTGTTTTGTTCTTGAGAGTGAGTTAGGGTTATGATCCATAAGAAGCCATAAGTTGAATTGAAATCATATATGCCAAGACTGAAGATCAAGATTGGACTCCATATATGATAGAGTGAATTATACAAAATAGTTTTTTATGGCAAGATGGTGAAGGACAAGCAAGACTTAGCTACGAGGGACCATCCGGTGGTGAAGGTCGCGAAAATGGCTTGACGTCGAAGAACCAAGGCGGTGCTAAAGAGCGAGTGAAGGCTTTGTGCCAATATCATACGAGATCATACGAAGCTATGGGTGATTCGCATCAAACACATGAAAAAACAAGAAGAGATAGAGTGAAGACGATATAAAAGTTGGCAACCCTCTAACTTTAAAAGAAGGAAGCGGTATTTGAATGTATTCAAAGGCTCAAATTGGTTCAATGAGTTTTGCATTTGAATTTGAGTATACGAATGCCACACTATTAAGAGGGATGCAACGTAGAGCTAATTGTCGTGTCTCAGTACTCAAGAGTTTCTAACCAACCCAAAGTGAGAGTCCGGTGCGAAAAGTGTGGAAGTGTCTGAATCGGGTTTTGGAGTTTCCTAGCTTTCATCAAATGTGTTTGATATCAGGAATTCATTAGGGATATGTAGTCCTCTGAATAAGCTTTCTGTATAGTCTAAAATCGTCAAAATCAGACATCAAGATCAAAAGTTATCGTCTTTTTCAGAGGGTCTGTTGTGCTGAACTCAGAAGTTTCGGGTTAAATCTGAAAATTCCGGATTAACTGAAAGTTCCGGATGAAATCCAGGTTGGGGTTCTCGGTTTTGGTCTGGAGTTTCAATCTAAAAGTTCTGGATTAAACACGTAAGTTTTGGATTCTATGGTTAGTTCAGAGGTTTCAAACTTGATCCAGACAGGGGTCTCGAGTGGGTCTAACTTGAGTAACCCGGAAGTTCCGAGTTAAGGCAAAAAGTTACATAACAGCTAGTTTTTGGGAGTTGGGTATAAATCCCCCTCTCTTCATTTACTGATTGAGCACGAAAAAAAAAACCTTCTAAAGCCAAAAGAAACCCTCCCCACTCTAATCTAGTGTGACATTTGAGAAGAAAAATGATTTGGGTTGAGAGATTGGATGTTTGGTTGCAAGTGAGCTAAACTCTATTCTTGAGCATGAGTTCATCGACCAGAAGTTCGTCATCGTGTTTGTTACTCTTGGAGTTTGGAGCTCCTAGGCGACTAGGCGGCGCCGGTGAGCACTTAAGGTTGTGGTGTGCCATGAGAAGTTTGTGAAGGCTTTGATTTTGCCTCTGCAAGGGAAGAAATGAAGTGTGGAAGCTCAACTCAAGTGTGACCGAGCTTGGAGAGAAAAGGGGTTGAGAGAGACCCGACTTAAGTGTGACCAAGCCCCTCAACAGAGACGTAGGAACCTCTAAAGGTGGTGTTCGAACTTCAGGAAACAAATCACATGTCTCCTCTCTTGTTTTCTTGTTCTTGAGTTCTTGTTCACAATTTGTGCATATTGCTCAATCTACTTGCTCGTGTGAAATCGATTGTAGATTCTTCGTGGATCTACTTCTAATCATCACTTGAAACACATGACTTCATTTGGTTTCTGCTAGAACTCATTAGGCGTTGTTTAATTTCAGTTTTAAGTTCTAAACCCAGAAATTCCAGATTGAACATAGAACTCTCAGATTAACAGTAATTTGGAACTTTCATATGAATAGTAATTTCAGAACTTTTGATTAGATTTTTCTTACATATTTTTTGTTAGATTTGGATAATCTTTGTCAGCTTAGGATTGTAACCTTCACACTTATTTATGATGTTTGTGCACTAGTTAAGCTTAGCATATTTAAGATTTTTACTTGTAAAAAATCTGTTAGTTTATGTTTTTTTGCAAATTTAGGACAACGGCAAAAGGGGATGAAATTTTGTAAAAATACCTATTCACCCCCTCTAGGAGACATCATTGTCCTTTCAACCACCGCCGGCGGGTGGCTAGGAAATACTCGCACAATCTGCAGGTTCTGCGTGGGGGTCATGGCCTCGTAGTTGAGCCACTGATCGTGGAGCGGTGAGACATCGTAAGGGGGAGCCCCCGGCGCTCATATTCCGCGTGTGGCGTGACGGCCTTGAAGACAATACCGCCAAGGTCTCAACCTCTAGCGGGCGCTCTTAGGTTTCATTGTAGTTGCTGGGACAATATAGCACCACCTCCATGACTGGTGCCGGACTAGTTTCCCTCTTGGCCTACGGCCTGGGGCTCACCTCTGGTTTCCGCGACACAAGCTTCTTTGTTTCCCCCGGCTGCATGGGCCACCATGCAAACTTCACGTTCGGTCTCAAAATCCTTTGATTGACTCTGTCTCGATGTCCCATGCTTGAAGCACACCAATCTCATTTGGGTCGTACCCCATGACGAAAACCTCACGATGGTTGGGGTCCTTGAAACGGGACTCTATGGCCGTATGGATCCAGACATGGGTAGCCCAACTATAGTCTTCCAATCTAAAGAAAATGTGAAAAATGCGCCTCTACCTGGCACGTCAACTGTCGAGGGATAATCCCTAAAAAATGAATCTGAGGTATCTCGGTCGATGGGCGCGTTGATCAACATTTCTTTGGACTGGAGCTAATGGAATCAAGAATACGAGGATTTTATCCAGGTTCAGGTCTCCAGTGGGATGATTACCCTACATCATGTGTATTTTCTTATGGATTGGATGAACTTGTTACAGAATATATCTTTTTCTTATCCTACAAGCCAGGTCCTCCCCCTTTATATAACAGGAGAAAATGTGTCCATACAAACGGATCATGTCAAACTCTGTGGCAGACCTACACTTGATGAAGACAACCACTCCAAGCTTATCATGATGAAGGATAGGCACGCACGCCCTGCTCTAGTCATCTTGCATAGACAGTCCCATCACCAAACATCGTCACGCTTGGCTGCGAGGCAATCTCGTAGCATTAAATATTACAGGACGGATCACTGCGCCACCACGTCTGCCCACGACCTTGCTCGCCGAAATGGAGTGTCTAGGGAAGAAAAACACTTGAATGGGTGGTATAAAATATGATTCGACTAGTTATGTGAGTACTTGCTATACGACCAGCAGGGACTGATCGCAGGATTTTGCTCTACAAACAATGGACTGATCACAGGAGCCATGTCTTGGTTGTAAGGTAAGGTCATGATCTTGAGAATATTTGTTCGTCGGTGGACACTTGTCAGCGTAGGGCCTGTCTGGTGGGCAACCCTTTACCTATTACACCGACACATCTAATAAAAATCTATAAAATTCGAATAATTTATTCATTTTTACCATCTACTCTCATCCTCTAACTTCTCCACCTCGTTACCAGCTACAAGAGCTGTTTTATTAATAAAAATAAATAAAAAAAATTAGGAGAAAAATTAACTGATAATATCCTCTTACTTTTTCAAATCTCATCTGAAAAAACTATAGTATCGCTCCCGACGTATTCTTTTAACGGTGCTCTAATGACGTATTCTTATGTCTACATCTTGAGTTTATACTTAATATTACCGCGTCAAATATTTATGTTTTTGTTGAAATGCAAGTCTAATCTAAAATGTACGGTGGTCCCCTGAGTTTAGACGAATGATCATCAATCATGCATGTGCGCTGAACTTGCCCTCGGAAGACTATCGCGACTGCTTTCGTGCAAACGCTGGAGGTGGTTATCGATAGCGATCGTTCGTTGAAATAAATTGACGCCTACTTGATACACTATGGTTCTCAATACTAAATGTGTGATAGGCTGATAGCTACCTCGGTTACCAACAGCAAACAGTCCTCAGATCGTATCTTTACGGTAGGCCAGAAAGAGTATGAAAAGACAAGTCAGAAGCCAAATCTGACCTTATTACTGTTCACTTGTAAGAACCATTTCAATGTTTCGTATATAAGTTGTTCTGGAACTGCTTTCGCCTCAAGCAATATGAGGTTACGAAATCGCAGCTTTTAGGGGCTGTTTGGTTTGGTAGTCCATGTGCCCTCCGTCAATCATTGGCTCACCTAAGAATTGGTGAAACAATTTCGTCACCTCCATCTCGCTCCCAAGTTGGTGTAAAAATGAACGCACTAGTGTATGTTAGCCTAGGCGATCCAATATTTTAACGCTCAATCAAACAACTATTTCACTGCCGGTCAATACTAATGTTCTAGCGGGGCGGCGCGGACGTCAAACCAAACATGTTTTTAAATCCAAGAATTGTGATGAAGCGAAGCAACGAACGACACATGCGAAAATTTTACCTAAGGATCAGTCCAAAATCAGGTTTGGTGTCGCAAACTTTGGAAAAGAATTACAACCCATTAGGCTCCGGTTGTATCTTCTTAG
Organism: Phragmites australis; assembly: GCF_958298935.1. Classification (NCBI taxonomy): domain Eukaryota; kingdom Viridiplantae; phylum Streptophyta; class Magnoliopsida; order Poales; family Poaceae; genus Phragmites; species Phragmites australis. Next base: position 42,868,800 of record NC_084922.1, on the reverse strand, counting down.
AGCGGCCCAGTGTAAAGCCTCGGTGCCCTTGAGTCGGCCCAATGACTAGCTTAACCTCGAAATAGTGTTTTGGTTCGTTGAAAAACTGGTTTAGCTTATCTTGCCTGAATTGTACTGAACCACGGACTAAATTTATGGCCTACTGCGTTTCAGTGACGTTGAAATATAGACCCGATCTATGATCTATCCAGTCCCAATCTAGCCAAAACTTTTGAACGGTTGGTCATCTTCTCGTGGAAAATGTTTCGTTTCCAGCTTGGGATCGATCCGCCATTGCGAGATGGAAGCGTTGGTCAGTCAGTCGTTCAGTCAATCATCCAGCCGTTGTCGGTTCTCCTACGAAGGGAAGACAATTACTGCACCATACCAGTCTTCCACCGAGACTAATCGCATCTAGCATTCTTAGCAACTGCTACGATTGTACCCTCATCGATTAGTCTTATATATGCATATATAATTTCTTCAGATACATCGGGAAACATGGCGAAGTCTTCAAGCTTCGAAGTCACCAAACCATGCATCTGACCCGTACCGATGATGATGATCCACAAACAGAAACACAAAGGAAACGCGATGACTTCTTTGGTCTCAGCCCCTCTTTTAAGATCACCGTTCACACAGCCGATCGCACCACCATAAGTGTAAATAGTTTGCTAATCGACACTCGTCGCAACGATCGTGTGAAAGTAGAGTGCTAATGGGACTTCAGAAAAGAAGGCAACAAGACTGACTGATATACTTTGTCCCTTCGGCCAGACCGAACAGGCAAGCACAGGTAGCTTTGCAGAGAACAGTCCAAATTAGTGAAGTGATTGGGTTTCGTTTCAAACTTGGCATCGGCCGATCGGGCTAATTCCGACCAGCATAGCAATCGGGATTTGGACCTCGGACCCTTGGTTTAATTCTCCGTGTTTATCTTCATCTTATCGGTTATCACCCGGATATGAAAACCTATGCTAGAGACGTTCAACGTAGCCAGTCAGGGACCTGTCCTGTCAGAGTTGAATACAAATTATTGAATTCGGGTTAAATTAGCAGTCGACAAGTATCCTTTTCCCTACTGCTATGCTGGTCGTCAGAAAGCCACGGCCGCAAAGCAATACCGGAACGTGAAGGTTGCTGATCGTTGCACTGCTACTGTTAGAAAATACGGCAAAGCACGCCACCATAAACGACGTATCGCTGCGTAGACCAAACTCACAGACAGGGACTCGAAATAGTAATAGACTACTGGTACTACTTTTTAGAACACAGACTCTTCTCCGGGAAGGGAGAAAACAGTAAAACACAGACAAGAACAAGTGAGTGAGCAATTAGGTTGGCATCGTTCTCTTCCTGAGCCTTCCATGCCCTGCCAGACAGCCAGAGGAACGGTCCAACGAGCATTACTGTCAAGCACCAGTGGCGCTGCTGCTAGATCCTCCTCCCGGCTGCCGATGCCACCTGCGTAAGCAGAGAGCGACTGCAGGCGGAAACTTGACAGTCACACTGCGAAAACACTCTTGATCCTATCTACGGCCATCGGCGACGAATCCAAAGAACGGTAGTGGATGCTAGGGCGCGAGCGGGAAAAGGATCCGCAAACCGCTGGCGACCAGGCAAAGAGGCGAACCGTTCCTTCTCCTGCTGCAACGTCCGGGACGTGCCCTGTCTCGGAGCTAACACTGCTTTTGCTGCGTAACGAAAGCTTTGCGAATCTCTCTCGTCTGTTTCCCGCGCCAGGGCTCTGAGATTGAGCCCAACCGATGCGCTGCACAGGCAGCCAGCCCGCTGGGGCACGGGAGCAACAAGATCAGCAGAAAAATCGTGTGAAAAGGGATCAGTTCCCCGAGGACCGCAGCGGGTGGCGCCAAGGCCAATCGCAGCAGAGGTGCGAATCTAAGCATGGGCGCGGGCCACAGGGAGAATGCGACGACGACGTGACGCTCGTGAATTGACACCGAGCGGTCGGGCGGTGCCACACTAAGGTCATTCCTAACACCATCCACACGAGTATCCACAGGAGTTGAGGTATTTTTATTCTCTTTAACGTTTTTATAGTTTATCTTCATAATTCTACGAATTTTTTTCTCTAAGAATATGATTCTCTCTTTTTCTTTTACGAATTTTTTCAAAAGAAAACCGTTGGAGATAAGAGAAAATAAGAGAACGAGAATAGATAAGTTAATCAGAAAGGAAACAAAATGTAGAGAATATGATCAGGGATAGTCTAATATTTTATTTCTGAGATGATATCCGAACGTAGTCTCTTCGCAGACGAGAATCTTTTTGCGAAGGGATTTTCATTCTCTGCAGCGTTCTAATAGTTTCTCTTTATATTTTCATCGCGAAAAGATTTTTAAGGTTATTTTCTCTAAAACGGGATTCTCTCTTTTATCTTCACGAATCCTTTCGAAGGGAAGCTCTCGGAGATGAGAGAAAATAAAGATAACAAGAATGGAGAGAGGAATCAGGAAGAAAACGAAATGAAAAGAATATAGTTAAGGGATGGTCTAATGTTTTTATTTCTGAGATTACATTTTAAGAGAAAATAGTACAAAATTGATGTTAAGAAATAAATTTCTAATATATATACGTATTGTTTATTTCTTAAGGTCTATTAAAGTAATTTATTATCTTACAATCATCTAGAATTGTTTAAAGAGCTAGTTTCTTCTATAAGAAATAGACTCCATCTTTTTCCTCTATAAAAAGATTATCGTATTAATTTTTTACTTACATGGACACCTAATTAATATCTAAAAAAAATAGTCACATTAGAATATTGTGAGAGACGTAACCAACCAGCAGGAAACAAAAGAAATGGCCATGATAAGCACACGCCCAAGACGACAGATGCAGGAGAATGCTGCTAATGACATGAACAATACTATGTGTTTAAAAAAGAAGAGTATTAAGTACATATATAAAAATTATAATTTTTAATGTAAACAAAAATTACATATATTTAAATATAATTAATTATCTTGTTAACACTAGTCTAGGCATCTGTGTTACTATAGTTGAGAAAAAACCTGATTTGTTTTTTCTTATAGACACCTCTAAACACCCATTATACATGCTATAAGCTTTGTTTTTGAATAAATAATGCTCCTGAGTCGGTGGAGATAAATTGGGGAAAGAAATGCTTTGGCGACAGATAACACGAAATGCATGCAACACATTTTGTTCGAGAGGACACGATATGCACGTACTGGGTTGGTACATGCTACTGGGGTGTGAAGCCTGTGCACGAGGCGGCCATGGTCTATTATGGTTTCTGAAATAGCCAAAACACCTTTTATATCTAAACGTGGTCACATTTAAAGCTCCTAGTACTATCCATGTCAATAAAAAACACTAACCGTCCGATTCAGCTAACTTGAGATATAGAGCGTGAGATAGGTAACCTCTCGACTAGTTATGTGTCTCTCGTGAACTCTCGCAATCCTCTTCCAGCCTTCCCCCATGTTGCTCTCTTACCCACCCGCACGAGTGCCGTGGACACCCTGGCTCCTCCACCTACAAGGACGTCGGCTCTCCACAGCGCATGGTCCACCTCCACCGCGGTACTCAGCGGCCGTGGAGCATTCCTCTCCGGCGTGCTAAGCAGGAGGCCCCGCAGGCCACTGCGATCGCGCCGCCGACTCCTTCCCATTCATGCTCTCCGGCTAGATCCCCGCCTCCCTCGTGCAACTTGATCCACATTGGCTCCCACCTCCTCCTCCTCCTCTGTCACCAAGCACGTCGACAACTTTAGAGCCAGCGGTTCCGCATCCTCCACTCCTACTACTCTTCCCACGATGTCATCCAAAGCAGCCACCTTATCTCTCTCTCTCTCTCTCTCTCTCTCTCTCTCTCTCTCTCTCTCTCTCCCCCCCCCCCACCATTGTCCAGTCATCACACACCACTCCACCTGCTATGCCACTACCACTGCTCACGAGTCCCCACGCCATGGCCACAACCGCATCCCCCGTCACCACGCTGCTCCTGAGGCCAGTCACTAGCTCGCCGCATCTCGGCCCCACCTCCTCCTTTGTGTCTCATAGGAGGCACCTCCTCGCCATCAGGTACGCACGGTCACAGAGCTGGCCTCAACTCCTCGCTCCCCTGACACTCACGTGGGTGGGTGGATGGATGAATGGGATGCCCAGTTGAGTTGCCCACTAGATATTCGTCCTGTTACCACTGCACCGTGCGCCAGAATCGTGCGAACGGAGTGCATCTCAGGCCTACAACGAGCGTGATGGGTAGCTCAATTCACGAGTTAGTTTGGTGGAATCACTATTCACTAGGTTGATTATGTGGCTGGCTCGGTTGTGCAGTCGACGATGCAAGTGCCAATCGCTCAACATCGACAAGTAGGAGCCGAAGCTAAAGCAGCAAAGCCTGCTCGACAACGCCAGCAACTTGCTCACCAACCTGCTCAACGGCGCATCGGGACCATGCCCGTCGATGAGGGCGTCATCACCGATCTCTTCGGCATTCTCCTCTTCTTCTCGCTCTACGATTGGTTCCTCAAGGTGTGTGCATCCCTTCCATCCCACTCCCACCCATTATCATCAGTGTATTTTTAATGCCACATATACTCTGTTCTTCATTCACCTCATTATTATGCAGTGATACACAAGGGTTTGCTTGGTACTGTAGTAGTCTACTATGTGATTAACAATTAATGTAAACTTCTATGTGCTATTCTTCTTGCACAAACCGGATAAAACATCTACTGTGATGCATATATCACTCTGACTTCACATAGTGCATAGCTGAAATTATGAAGTCATTCCTAATCTTGTTGTTCTTACTAAGAACCTGATTATTTAGAGAGAAATATTATATGTATTTTCTCATCCTTTGACACAATATGTACCTAATGTGCATCAATTTCTATGGAAATATGACTGAAGTATAAAGCGACAGACTTCTAGAGAATTATGATTCCTGAGAAAATCGACATAGTAAGTTAGGCTTCTATTTGAAATTCAGCTAATACTAGCAATGCACTGAAGTAATGCATCAGATCGCTATGTATACTGAATGCTCCTATAAAAAATTATTTGTCGCTTTCAATGTATAATTGAATTCACTTGCATGCATGGACCGAAGAACATCTGATGTTACCCGCAATTTATAATGAATGCTGCTAAAAAAAATCATCTCTTTTAGTGTATAACTGAATTCACTGGCATGCGTGTACTAAAGAAAACATCACGACTGAAAATTGTTCTTTTAGTAGTTTATAATTTTAGCTATATATTTACTAACTTACTTTGGATTTTATCCTTTTAGTAGTTTGTAGATTTAGTTGTATGTAGACAAAGCAGCATGACAGACATAAAACTAAGGTCTAAGAAAATTAAATTTTATTGTATTAAAAAAAGATAGCTAAGATTTAGTGGAACTCTTGCCAATTTCCAGTGCATTTTCTTTAAAATGCGACTACTTTCAGCATGGCATAATGGAGAGTCAATTACTGAATGAGAACATAGTATGTTCATGTTAAATGAAATTGATTATTAATCTGATATATTTTGATTCAATATATTAAGAAATCACATTCCTGGCCATAATATGTTCATGTTAAATGTTATTGCCTACCGCTGTATAGAAATGTCATTATCATATTGATGCTATATCAATCTTCCAAGAGTATTAGGCATTTATGCTATACATGAATTGTGCAATAGAGAGGGCACAATGAATTTCTTGGGTACCAGGGACCTATCAGAAACACAAGTTATGTTCATTTTATGATTAATGATTGCGAAAAATTTATGTATTTACTTTTTCATTATATCACAGCTTGAAAATAATAATATTCCTTTTATGAGTATTCTTCTCTATAGTTACGTTAACTGATTATTCATATTGATTATTTTTTCCTTCTATTTGTGATTGTTGCGGAGGAGGTGAGAGTCATACCAAATCTACTTGCAATACTTTTTGCAATGATTATGTGTTCATGGTGATATTAGCAAACAACCACTATCGGTAGCAACGACTATTTGGCTGTATAATAGTTAATTTTGTGTTTATGACACTGATATATCAGTTGTAGTGCATAACTGTCCACAGTTTATTTTCAAGTTATGATGTTACCCTTCATAATTTTCATAGTGTGTTTTAGGTGTTGATACAAGAGTTGAAGAATTTCAAAGTGCTTATACAACATTTGAGTATACATATATGCACCCATAAAGAAACCACATTTCACAAAATTGTTGGCAATATGTATAAAATCTCCCATACAGCTCATTATATTTGTCTTTAGTACATTGCACAATATTTTGAACTCATTATATTTATTATCAACTCATTATTTACATTATGTAATTTGTGAGTCAACTCTTATTTCATTTAGCAATCACACAATAGAGTTTGAATGACGAGCCTTACAAATGTTCATGATGGATGCGTTTACTTAAAAAAAAGGGGGAAATTATTGAATTATTTACAAATGAACGTAACTATTATGAAAAATACTCAAATATGAATACGTGCTTTGCCTCGTAGAGAGTGACGAATCATATGAACTCAAGCTTTGCCATCTCCCTTATTCGTGGCTCCATTCCGAAGTATTTGTGCAAGAGCTTCTTATGATTCTGTCATCAGGTTTTCACCCGCTGCCTCAAATCCATCATTCATTTCCAGTTTTTATGCAGTGTTCTATTAAATTTACTTCTTAATCTTCTACCTCGCGATGTAACATGAGGCCATTAGGAGAGGCAACGCCTCGCCATCTTTCTAGTTCTTTCTGGAAAGCATTTTGGTAGTAGTAGTGGTGAGACAAAAGCTCAAGACTCCGTTTGGGTCACGCAAAAAATTCGTGTCAAAACCACATAAAATACATCGAATTATAGGATAAAAATATGAGAAAATCCGTCTACTTCAATCCTAGGTAGAATGTTCGCACCATCCTATTTGATAAAGCTTCAGTTCTAGAACCATATATGATTTAATATTTATAGAATAAATAAAATAATTTAAATATATATTTTTAATTTAAAAGAAGAATAAAATGTGTCAATCAAGACATAGCTTGAGCTTCCAAAGAATCTCTAGAGGTAACTCTAAATTTTTTAAAGCTACAGCCCTTTCGAACATGTCCTAAATAGTACACGCCGTAAGATCCTTTACTTGCCATGCGATACCTCGAGATGCGTGCGAGGGCCTGGAAGTCATGGATGATTGCCCAATCATGTCCCCAGGCAGCAGCGCCATCAATGCGCGTGGGTGTGGACGTGTGGTCCTCGAGCAGTCGAGCTTCAGCGCCATGCGGCGCTGGACCGATCGGGGCCGTCCGCCGCCCTCTCGACGGACGCGATGCGGCCAAAAACTAATCCCCCGTACGTCCCTTCCCTTTCTTTGACTCAACTACGCCCTTGGAAAACTAGAGAATCCTCTCTAATTATTTTTCCGTCTTTGACCGGCCTGTCAACATGCGTGTGGGCCCCACTTCCACCATCTATGGTACTATGCACTACGTTTTTTTTTTGTCCCGAATCTGGCAAGAGGTATGCCGATTTCATTTAGGTAGAAGGAGATAAGTTTAAGCAAATTACAGGCATAAACATATTGTCATGCAGGGCGACAATACACACACACGTCTAAGTGCCCTACAAGCACCAACACACACACAAAAAAAAAAAAAACAATACGTGCACTAGGCCGCAAGGAATAACACTTTGGTTCGTTGTGTAATATCCTCAACCGTCAAATTAGTGTCCGCATCGTAGTTTAGGGAGTTACCCCACGATTGAAGACCCTTCTATTGAGTTCTTTTTATATGTTCCGCATCGTGTAAATGATAATGCCATTCACCTAGCTTCTCTTTTCCTTTTGTGTTGTCTCGGACACTTGATGCCACCACTCAGCGTGCTTGTAAAATTGGTCTACTGCACTATGGTTATGGTAGAGCAATACTGCCCTTCGAATAGGATATTCCTTCCCTGGCCTTTTTTTTGTGTGACTAATTTAAGAGGAGATCCTTCTACATGTGCTCCATTTGCATCGCAGTCCTTGGATAATGGCTTCTCTTTTCATCAGTCACGCACTCAACCGAGACTTTCTTTTAGGACTGCTGGATGGAAAAATTCTATTCCAAGAACTATACCACTATTTTTCTTGCTGAAATATCTGTAGAAATTCATAGCTCTACCAAACCAAAACTGCCTTGGATTTGCTTCCATGTAAATGTTACCTGCAATTTTCATTTATTTATTTTTCTTCATATTTGTTGGGAATCAATTAAACTAACAAATGGTTCAATTTCAAGTTAGTACAACGTCTAAAACACTTGGATGATTTAAATTTCTCTTACTTGTATCGCACAGTTAGGTGCCATCATATTTCTAGTCACGTAGACTGTCACTGTACTGCTAAGCTTAACTAACCACAATCAATGTTACCGAGGCATCCATATTTATTATTATTTTTGTTGAATTAGGCATCTCGAATTTGAGTCAGATTTTAACACATATGTAGGATTCCAAGTTGTATTTCGTGTATATAAATTTTATTTGTCAAATCGAACACTCGAATCCGAGTCATCAGATTCCAACACATGTGTCCATATCCGAGTAACACTACCATAAGTCATCCGGTCAATCTCAATAACAGCTGCTAAACTCACTCTTAATCATAGTTCAGCCTCAATGTCGGACTAGCATCATTTGATAAGAAAACAAAGGACACTGGAGCGATAAGATCAACACTTCACGCTGTTCTAGTATTCTAAGAGTGATTTTTTGTCCAGCAAGGCCCGGTTCAAGGTGCATAATTTCTAGATGGATAGCTGTGTGTTCCAAGGTTTGGAATCTTTTGTTCAATTCAACAAAAAAGGCATATATACCAACGGCGCAATGACTTTCAACAATAGATGCGTGCGATCCTTTTAGTAGACGGCGAAGTAATCTCCTGTGCGGCTGTGCTCCCACGTTGATAGTACTTAAAAAAAATCATGTAAAGAAGAACAAGGCTATGGTTAAAATATGAAGCATGACTGCATGAGGAATCAATATTCTTATTTGAAACAAGAAGGAATCAGTGTCCTTTTGCTTGTGAAGAGAGGCGATTAACCAGTGACTTGCCAACTTTCAAAGCCCTCCCTGTTGCATTTTTTTTCCCTTTACCCATAGGAAACAAAAAAGAATTGAATAGAAAAAACTGGATAATTGCATATGAAACCTTCAAATCCAGGACCCATCCTTCGTCAAGGAACATGGCAGCACCTATGTTTAAGAACTTTTTCAAACAAAGGAAACCTGAAAACTAAAATAGGGAAGCCAAATTCCTTAGGTGCTTGCTAGGAACTTAGGATAAACACGGATCTAAGACCAATCCTTCAAGTTACCAGAAATTAGAACCACTTTCTTCATTGTTATCAGAAAGTAGTAGCTAGCCCATGTGTAATAGGTTTAGCATCATCTGTCTCTGTCATCATTCCATATCATTTAGAAAAAAAATTAAGATAATATATACATGGGTGGATCCCGCTCTCCTAATACTAAGTAGCTAATGGAAGCCTCTCTAAGTATTCGAATTTTTTTTTGTCATAGATGAGAAAAAGAAAGAAGAAAGGAGAGGAAGAAGCATGTATTATCGCAACAATAGCTGGCATATTCCTTATCATCCTATTCTCTAATATTGCAATCCACATTGTAAATCGGTTCGCTTTCTTACCTCTCTTTTCTCACAATTTTTTTCAAAATCCGCATCTTTCATCTCCATCTCGTTTGCGTCATCCTACTTGCCACCTTGCATGGTGTTTTAGTCGCGAAACAAGCCCTAATGGTGTTTTGGTTGCAGATGGGGATGGTTTGGAGGGGATCCTTGAAATTGCAGCATTGACGGGGTGGTATATAAAAAGCCGCCTCGGGGGTTGCTATCGCCATATCTCTCTACCTTTGACCACTCCCCACCTCTAACCTCCATTTACTTTTCTCCCCCTCCCTCGTCTGCCCCTATATCTCTCGCCCCACCATTCGCTTTCCTCTCCGTCTCTCCCCCCTCCTCGTCCTCCGCCCCCGCTCCTAGACGCCAATCGCTACCTGAGCAGCGAGCAAATCTCTTCCCATTCGCCGGTGCCGGAGCAGTTCCGCGGCCAAGGTTCCGGTCCAGGTGCCACCCGTCTCTCTCTCTCTAGCTCCTGTTTGTTCTTCGTCTTTCGTCATCGCAAATCGTTCGCTGGTTTTTTTTTGTTGGTGTTCGAGCTTGTTCTTGGCCGAGTCTGACGTGAGCTGTGCCCGCCCGGCTTGGATCTTTACCTGGTCCGGCTAATCGCGTGCTCTTCGGTTCAACGTGCCGCAAGCTTACTGGAACATCTGTTGTCCACCACCTTGCATTGTAGATTTCGGGGAATGGGAGCTTTGGATTGGGCGCATACGCTTGGGGGCAGCCATTAGGATGGTGTTGGGGGCCGTTGCGATTGCATACAGGCGAAGTTCCCGAGTTTGTGCGGAGTTATTCTTGGTTGGTAGGGTCAATTGCTTAGTGTTGTGCACGAACGCTTATTTTAGTTGGTCGCTTGACCCAAATTGTTAGTTTGGTTGGATTAGGTGAGAATTCGACTATTCAATCTCATCGGTCTTAATGCGGGAGTAGTTGCAGGCGGGCGCAGTTTCTGAGAAGTTCAGCTGCAGACGAACTAATAATGTGTTCAGAAATAGAAGGATGACCAATGCAAGAAACCAGCCGGTTCGTATAGTGATCTAGGTTTGTGTCTTGATAGATCGGTGAGTTGAATGGGCGGGGAAGAGCCTTAGCGCTTGAGGTATATCCAGTTCTGTCTTCTGTGGTGATGGTTTGGAAGTTCGTATTTATTCAGTCGAGAGGGATTTGCTCCTGCAAGATTGACAGTTTTTGCATTGTCTGCTGTACAGGATTTAGCTTCAGTAGATGCCATACATCACATTAGTTTTGTGTTGATAGTGACTAAGTACCACATTTCTGCAATACGTGCTAACTTTTCATTGTTTATGAAATTATGCAGGATTTTTTCCCCAGTGTACCGATGATGGGTTGCTTTACTGTCCTCAGATCCAAGAAGAAGAAAATCCCTTTTGAAAGCCCTCTTGTTGCAGGCAAGAAACCGGCTGATACCAGGGAAATTACGTCCTCTAGACTTCCGGAGCCAGAAGTTCATGTGCCATCCTTGCAATCAGCTCCTCCTAGTTTTAGGAACAGGGCTAAAATCTCCCATTCGAAAAATAAAGTTTCTAACAGCAGAGCACGCGTGTTGTCTGCTCCTTCTACCCTTATTGTGGTTGATCCGTTTGGCTTTCCATATCCTGAATTCAAAGATCAAAATGACTCCAGGGATAAGGAAGGTTCTGCAAAGGGCCACCGGTTTTCAAACCCTTTGCCCCTTCCTCTTCCTTCACTGGAAGGAAATTCTTTGAGGAACTTTGGTAGCTTCAAAGCCAGCAACGTAAGTGGGCCACTGGAGACTTCAGGCCCTCTACCACTGCCTCCAAAGAAATGTGATGGACTTAGGATATTCTCTTACGAGGAGCTTTCATCTGCTTGTCAGTGGTTTTCTAGTGACCAGTGTGTCTCAGAAACTCTCAGCTCAACATCATACAAGGCAACCTTCAGGGATGATTTTAATGGCATGAAAACCACTGAAGCAACGGTAGCTCGATTACTCCCCTCCACTCAGGTACTGTTCTCCAGTACAGTTTAGTCATATATTTTCCTAGATGCTGTTGATGTTCAACGATCCGTCTGCAAATTTCTTTATTGGCCAATTTTATCCATAAGATAGCCCCCCCCCCCACCCCCAGCTTGGTAGGCTGGTCAGCTTGTTGGCATTTTATGACACAGTTTGTTTTTTATTGGAGGTAACTATATGAGCACTTTGTACATCTGTTGCATGAATATACCGTTTAGTAATTTTGCAGCATCTATTCTGCTAACACGCTAAATTCAGGCTAGAGTAGCAAACTCATTTTAGAGGTGTGTGATCGAATGCTTACTTTACTGTCGCACTGTAATATATGCGACGTTGCTGCCCCCGTCAGAAATATTCCATTCTATTTTTTGAATGCTAATTGGGACCACTGCAGAGGTGGGATTGGGTAACATGTTTCTGAAGCAAACCATGTGTTTGATCTTGTTTCTTATATTACTGCAAGATGCTTTCTGTACTCTTTCACAATTTGTCCTTGGCTTTATTTCTTGCGAGCTGTTATATATGTCGCCCCATTGATGTTTGCGTTTAAGATTTCATGCCTTCTTTTGCACGTAGTTTAGATAATGTGTCTTTCCTTGATGCAGAAAACTTTTGTCTAATACTCATAGCAAAGTCCTGTCCACGTCTGAAAATATTTTGGATAGCTACTAGCCTGCAATGGTTGGTTAAAACTTAAAAGCGTATATGGATCAATTGGATATTGTTACCTTTTTATAACTGGCTGATGTGTAACTCAAGTTTATTATATTATCCTGAAGTGATATTCACAATTTTGCTGGTTAGGCTGCTCACGCAACTTATTGACATATTGTTTATCTCCTGCAGGGTTTGAAAGAATTTAAAACACAAGTGAGCACATTGGCATCGCTTCAGCATCCCAATATATGTAAACTAATCGGCTTTTATGCAAGAGAAGGTTATAATGAAAGGATGTTGGTCTATGAGCGGCTTCATCATGGCAGCTTAGATAAGCTACTCTTTGGGAGACCAGATGGTCGTTTCATGGACTGGTCTAAACGTTTGAAGGTTGCCCTGGGTGCTGCCAGAGGTCTAGCTTTCTTACATGATGAAGGACCCTTCCAGGTGACCACTACTTGATTTATTGTTTTACCACACTACACAAAAGTTGTGGTTTTAATTTTACTTGGCTTTCAACCACCTTGGCTTTAATTTGTATTTCTATTTTTTTACAGGCCATGTACAGTGAGTTCTCAACTTCAAACATTCAAATTGATAAAGATTTCACTGCTAAGCTTTCGGGATATGGTTGTGTTGGCTTCAATACCGAGGAGATATCTAATGCATCTGCGGTATGTTCCTGCCTGAGTGTAATGTAGAACTTCTTGTTATCCCTTGAGTGTGGCAGCACAGTTCATTGTCTCATTCCCTTCCATAGGTTCCCATAGGTTCTCAACGACATTTCTTTCTTTACTCAGTTTGCATGGGTTCTCTCACATGTTTTTATTTTGTTAAATGAAACATTACGTGCAGTTATCAAATATATAATATTTGTTTTCTTCAGTCTGCAGCAAACCTTTCAGTGGAGACCTTGGAGAAAGGTTTACTCACTCCCAAGAGCAACGTATGGAGCTTTGGAGTTGTCTTGCTGGAGCTAATAACAGGAAGGAAGAACCTTGATGTGAATTCCTCAAAAGAAGAACGCAATATTGTCAAGTGGAGTAGGCCTTTCCTTACTGATGATAGTCGTCTATCCCTGATCATGGACTCTCGTATAAAAGGGCGTTTTCCTACTAAGGCTGCTCGAATTGTAGCGGACATCATACTGAAATGCTTGCACAAAGATCCATCGGAGAGGCCAACGATGAGGGATGTTATGGAGTCCCTAGCAAGAGTCCAGGAAATAAAGGTTCCTTGTCGATATCCTCTGCAAGAGCCATCTGCTGCACCAAGAAAAATAATGTTAAAATCTACCAGCCTCAATGGCATTGTTTCCCAGCATCCTGTCATAACATTCTCTCCATCACCGCCTTCGCAAAACCAACACTTGATCTCTCCAAGATCATCGACATCTTCATTGCTTCATCCAAGGACATGTTATTCTACTCTTGATGATCCTAGGGTAAACTCTATCAAGAAAACACCTCCCCCTATCATGCGTAGGTCTAGTGTTGAAGGCTTTTGATTGTTCATATTGTTCTTTTCTTTTCTTTTCTTTGATTTATTTGTTTTTGTTAGCTTAGTGATTTTTAGTGCTATTTGCTGTGTTGTAAGACAAGTGGCCTTCTGTAATACACTTTAGTAGTAATAACTAAGCAGAGCAGGGTGAATTGTAAATAGGACCAGGTTGTAGATACTTTTTTGTGCTCTAATTGGGTGGAAGCAGCATGCTGTGTGGGCCTTGTAACCTCATCATGGAATAAACTCGTGTTACCCGGTTTTTGTTGGCCGTCAAACATTTCAGCTACTGTTTCTTTTGGGTGCCAAGTGTTGTTGCTTGTCGGCAAGTACTTGTTTATCGAGTGAATGTTTCTATCCACATGACGATCTCATGTGACATGTTGCAGCCGGTACAAGGAAACTATTCATATTTCTGTTGCAGTGGTTAGAGATGTTGAATTCCTGTCTGTGGAGAGTTTAATTTGTCGTTGCCATTGTTGACTTTGACCAGCCTGATAGCTTCTTTTGCTGAAGTTCCTCAATTGCTAGTCATGCCTATGACGCTTCTTGTTGCGTTGGGCTGTCGATTTCTTTGGTGAGCACGATTGAGGGATGTCTAGTTTTAATTGAGACGTCTTGTTGATGTCTAGGCTACGATTACGTAATGGTAGGAAGCACCAATTTCGCGTACTGTTATCTGGAAAAATATGCGTTTCTTTCAGTATGTTCGATATTATGTATGGTTTCCACTGTATTGAAACGAAAGCTGGTATCTACAGCCCTCTGATTATCTACGGACCATGGTCTCTACCGAATACTTTGAACAGTGGTTGCAGACGCCTGGGTCAGGCGGGCAGATGCTTTTGAGTCACCTGTTCTCTTGTTCTTCACCAAATCACCAATAAGTTTACCGGCTGGTAATAATATCCTCTTTTTGACTGGGTTTGGTTTGTTTTCTTTCGGGATGTGAATGGCCAGAACTGTGATTCTGTGGACCTAGCATGTGATTGTGAACGAAAATGGCCTAATCCAGTGCCACTTTGATCTTTCAGCGGAAGGAAATCTTGAACAGCTTTGCTACCCCTCTGTCACTAACCCAGTGTTACTTTCTCCTTCGCCAAGGTTGCAAAGGGCAGGCAGGGAAAGGTCCCCATCCTTCAGTGTCACGATTAAGCCCAGCCTATCAGATCAGAATACAGTATAATGGTCGTCGGGTCGATCAGGTCAGACACAAAAAAGGTGGTCAGAAGAAACTAGATCTATCAAGAAAAAATTCCAAGAACATGGTAGCAGCATTACCACGTCACGTTACAACATGGTAGGTCAAGTAGCTCTGTCCGTCTATCACAGTCTTAGCTAGCAGCCGGCGTATAGCCGTGAGCCTGCGCATACGCCACCGGATGCGCGTGCCCGCAGCCCGCTCATCTCCGCCACGCTGCCGTGTCCTCACTCTTCACGGCGCTCGCCGCATGCTCGGCTCCCGTCGCGCCACCGCCTCAAACATTGAACAGTCCTGAACCTGGACGCCAGGCCACGGCACAAAGGCCCGGCCCAGTTGTGAAACCCCACCGGCCCACCAGTTCAAACCGGCAACATCTGAAGCGCGGTTTCCAACTCAGGAATGGCAAAGAATGAACCATGCTAGGTTTTCAAATCGGTAAAAGTCCATATTTAGTCCCCTTACCTTTTTTTTTTGTGCGTGTCAGCCATGCTAATATTCCTGTGTAGTTTCAATTTTATCGGATGTCTCTGAAGAGACTAGTCCCTGTACTTTGTAGTTGGTCCAACTTTCCCCCTTTACTTTGAAACTCGACAATTAACCCTCTATATGCTTGCAATACCAGATCAAATAACCCTCAAGTGTACCCCATAGTGGTTTTTATCATCTACATGGCAGCCATCTCATCATATACTGAATACGATTGCCGTTGTCATTGCCACATAGATCCCTCTCTCTCTCTCACCTCCAGCAGGTCCCAGTCGTCCTCCCTCCTATTTTGCTCCCTCTTCACCTTCTTCGCTGCGCTCAGAAGCAGTCTCCCCTGCCATCTAATTAATGCTTGATGCTTGGATTTGATTGTTTTTGTGCAGTAGCATCAATGATTGGTGGCTTCAAGCTAGCATTGAATTCTGGTTTGTGTTGGTGTGGTAGCACGGAGATTGACAGGCGGTAGAAGTCAAATGCGAGGAAGGCTGCATTGACATTGCGGGTGGGAAGTGAAGGGAGGGGAGCAGCTGCTGCACATCGGCACATCCATCTCTGATCGATTTGGTAGCGTCGCACCTCCTTGCCCTGGGATCACGCGCCGGATTCGGGAGGTCCACCCGGATCGATCGATCGGCTGAAAATTCTGGTATTTCCCACCCCGAATTCGCCCTAGATCGATGGGTTCTCTCGAATCTCTTATGCTGTTCAAACTCCTTAGGGCGCTGCTTCCCCCAGGGTCCGGAGACGAAGGAATGGCTGCCGCCGGGTACGGATGAGGCCAAGCAGCAGCCAGCAGGCCTCTCCGTCGCGGCGGCCGAAGACAGCCCTCCAAACGGACCTAGTGATGGAGGGCCAATCGAGGTGGGAGGTTGGAGAAATGCGGCGCCGGATCCGAGACAAAGCCGCTTTGGGGGAAGAATCGTTCGACTGGGTTAAGGTCTCTCAGTCTCGCAACGGTAAAGGTCTAAAGGTTAACCGCTTCGAATTGCCTTTACAGTTGCTTAATGTTGCCTCATTGTGTGCGCAAAACTGCAAATTACCGAACGAGGTGTCCGAATACTACGCCCTTTCCAACATTGGTACGTGCTTGAGTTGTCACTTGTTTGGCGTTCAAATGCTAGTGCACATGTCTGAAGTTGTTTGGGTCCGGTACAATGCTGGCCACATTATATGTAGCACTACCCTGGGAAAATTACAAATGGATTATGTAGCATGCATATACTATATTACTATGGAGGAATGGTCTACAGTGAACTGCTCTTTAGCAAGAATCATCTTGAAATAACTCCTTAGCATGTTTACCTGGCGCAATTTATATTGTGAGACCATGGTTCATTTGTTGGCTAATGGCCATCAGTATCCAGCTTTTCAACCTGGCTTAGGTGTGAACAAGTATGCTATTTTAAAGCATATAGCATCGCTACCTGAAGTTCCATATGGGTGATAGGATTTCTAGATTGACACTGCAAAGTGCAAACTGCCGACGTTCTCTAGTATTTCCCATCATCTTGGATAGCATGAATATTGAACATAAGACATGTTCCTCTTCTGTTTTTCTACTCGCAGGACTTTAGTCTTAACTATTTATGTCTAGCATTTCAAACTATATTTAAGCTTGTACGAATTGTCCTGCTCGTTGGAGCCCCTTCAGTGAGGCTTCAGTTTTCTATTTCGGAATTGGGGCGTCTGTTTGCGTTTTTAAATGGTTGGCTACCATTTTTATTTCTTTATTCTTACTCTAGGACGTCTGTTTGTGTCTTAAATCGTTGCCTATCATTTTTATTTCCATAGCCAAACATCTTTTTTTAGTTTTTCTAATGCTAGGTGAAATTAAAACTGATACGAGGAGAAGGTCGATGCCGGAGTCCAGCATCAGCAGCTTGAGTGTGGAGCTCCGGATCCTAGCTCAGCAGTGAAGGACCACACTACAAGCACTCCACAATGCTGGGAGGGGAAGACGACTGGGAAGATGAAGTCTCTAGATCATCAGAACACAAAATGAAGGGAAAAGAGAATCTGCTCAGAGTTCAGCAAATGGCCCTTTCGAGCTGAAATAATAACGAAGATGACTGAGATGAAGATTGGGATGATTAGATTGCAGCAAAAATGA
The DNA here is from genome assembly GCF_958298935.1 of Phragmites australis. NCBI lineage: Eukaryota > Viridiplantae > Streptophyta > Magnoliopsida > Poales > Poaceae > Phragmites > Phragmites australis. The sequence continues at coordinate 42,851,193 of NC_084922.1, read as the reverse complement.
AAAAAATTCTATTGTTTGCTATGCGATCAGAGAGATTTGAGCCATCTGTTTCAATACTACCCTGTACAGGTAGTCTAGACTAAGGATGACATCAAGGACACATTTGTTTGACAATGCGAGACGATATAGGAGCTGGAGTCTGTAGGCTGCCCTTACCATGTAGTTTGTGCAATAACATCTTCTCTATTCAGTTGGTTTCAGAACTGATACACGTAGTCACGTACTATTATTTGTTGTGGCTTTATGAAAATGTGTTATACTCCAGCAACAGTTGCTCAATTACATGTAAAAATAGCACTGTTATCCTTTCTTTTCTGCAATTCTTTCGCATGACAATTCTCATCTCTGATGGATTCCTGAACTCCAGATCGTAAGATTCGTCATGCCATCTTCGAGGCTTTACCACACCAGACCCTACTGCACTGCCATTGTAAGTACACTTATAAGTCTCTAGTACAGGCAGATCTCTTATGTGATACTGATTAGTTTGTACCTTACTGAACATAGTTGATACACCATACATACTATTTTGTTCCATGCTGAACTGGCTTGTCCGTGAAATCACTCTGACGTTTTATACATTAATACGTAGAACCAAATGCATCTCTTATGCAAGCCTTGAACCTTTTTCACCGTGTTAATCCAGATATTACAGAATTGAGCTCACTACTGTTATTTCTGGTTACTGGGTTAGTGTGCCAACGGGACCCTACATTTATTATTCTCTGTTATAGATGTGTTCCCCGATCCATATGTGCTTGTAAAGCTTGCGGGAGTCTACAACTCTACATATATGATAGTGTCACTTGGGAGGTGAGAGGAAACAGTTCTGGCTTCCCACTCTGTAGGTCAGCACAGCCCACAGGTCCACACATTCCTTTCATCTTTTTCCTCTATGTCTCTTTGCCCTTTACATGATGCCTACCCCAGCTGTCCTGTTTTGGGGCTTTTTGTTCATTTAATCGTTGTTAAAATTGATTATAAACATGAACTAGGTTAATGTAATACCAATGATGCAATCATGTGAATCCTCTCCTTCACCATATGTCCTTGCATTTTAATTGTCATAACCCCCAATCTATGTTCTTGGGTCATTGACTCATAATAGACCATACTGAAGTTTTTTGGACTACTACAATCATGCAAAGGGGTTTGTGGTGTAACTCACAGTAAAACCATTTGTTTAGCCTAATTTTGAAATTGCATTTTCCATCCATTGTAAGAAACTACATATTTTGACTAAGATTTGATTATTTGATACTTCTAGGGTGTCAACATACCATTTATCATTTCCCCTCTCTATTCTGTGCAATTTTTTAGTATTAGGAACTATTATACTTGATATTGGGTTCTGTTTTGTATGGCCTGCTGAGTTTTTGAACTTCTAGATCTGCATTTTCTCGCCATCACGTCCCTTAGGCTTAGCCCTCAGGCGTGGTGCCTGGTGGGTACACGAGTGTTGCTCTCCTTTGATGATGTCTGCCCTTCTGCAGACTTCACTTGATATGAGCTATTTGCAACAATAATTCACAGTGCATGAATTGCACTACGACGATCTATATGCGTATCAATTCCTGACCATATCTACATTTTCATATCATCAGTGCTACAACATTTTACCAACTACTAGAACATGTTGAGAATCTGAGATAAGATTTGGTGAAGGGCATGGTTCTGTCTGAGATAGTAGGTAGTCTTCTTGTGACTAGCATGTTCTTTCTTGTATTAAAGAATAGGATGTACAGTAATGCAATTATTCTACATGGTCAATTGTCATTTGGCTTGTACTTCACTAGTCACTAGCCTGATACCTTGCTTGAAGCTGGTTCACAATAGTCGAGTATACTCTCCAACATTAATTCCTCTACATGACCTGGAAAGCTGCGGCTGATGCTCTAACATTTAGAAGTTTCTGTTTACTGTTTTCTGCAGGTTCTTAGCCCTCTCTTTGGAGAGCCTTCTGGTTAAACTTACTTAGCTGATTATGTAACTTTGCAGGAGAAAGAAGATGCCAAAGGTGCAATCTCTCACAATGCTCACGTATTTTGATTTGCTTTTGTTCCTGATCTAATCATGGTAAGAATGGCAGGAATGATAAGCCTTTTGCTATCTAAGCTAAACAGAAATCATGTGTTCTACTTTTGTATGTTATGCAGAGGAACTTTGGGGCAGGTAAACCATGTGCCTAGAATGTGAATTTTGCACTTGAAGTTCAAGTGGTAGGAATGCACTGGCAGTGCTTTTTTAAAACAACATGACCAGATAATAGATCCTTTTTATTTTGTCCAGATTCTTTTCTTTGCAGAGTTCAGATTCTCGCAATTGTCTATAATAATCTGCTAGTGTTGTTCCAGCCTTGGCTTTAAAAGTTGTTGTTACTCTTTCTCCCACTGTTACTTCCTGCTCTCTTTTTTGATGGATATTACTTGCTCTCTCTTATAGAAACAAATCAAATACAAGTTGATTTGTGTGCAATGTAATACATCTTAAAATGAAGTGCAAACTTTACAGCTGATGCCTGATACCAGTTTCCTCTATATATGACCGCATTTTCTGACAGAATTGACTGGTTCTTCCATATTTGAGCAAACACTATGTCACCTAACAAAGTGTCCAAACAAACCTGCACATGCCACCTCTCCACACAAAGTAGCTACAGACTATAGTTAGTGTTCTGTAAAGTCAATCAGTAGAAATCTGCTGGTAACAATACCATAGTTTAAAGCAAGGTTGCAGAGCCTACTAATGAATGATTCTTTGTGAAAAGCTACAGGCATCTGCATGTGGGTGTGGATCTCAGAAGGTAACTTGTGAAGAAAGACTAATTGAGATTGCATTATGAGCGACAGCAGTAACACAGGCAGCCTGTGGGGGACACCATCAGCGAGCCTGCATGATTCTCCCCTCACCACAAAGCGTTCCGGTTTGCCCTCCTGCCACTCTTATTATATCCTACCTTTCTCTCCTACTATGTATCTTAAATTCTTAATCCCTTGCATAATCTATCATATGGCACAGTTGCAACAACGACGCCGTATCTTGGATCCACATGTCAGTAACATAGTATTATATATTGGAGTGCGTATAGTATACTGCTAGCTGAATGTCAATTAACTGTCATTGGCTCAAGCCCTTTGTTTACTTCTACTTAATAGAGGGAAATTACAAGGGCATGCCAAGGAATCTGATATCACTTGCATGTATATATTTAGGGTGTGTTTGATTGAGGAATTAGGTGTGATGTATCAACCGATCATAACTTCGGATCTAACTCACTTGTTTGGTTTGAGGAATAAAATGAGTTTAGTTACAAGAGATGATGTCATGATATCGTCCCATCAAATTTTATGACATTATCTCATGATGTACCATCCAGATAAATTGATCCTTGAACCAAACACCTCATTAAATTGCGATTAAAACACTGTCACTGGCTCCCTATGAACGTATGGCTCACCAACCGGGATGGGGCGTGGGTAACTGGGCATGCATACCTGTCCCCGTGCTGCGGTGCCGCTCCTTTCCTATGCTGCTCCAGATCGCAGTAAGTTCACAATAAATGCCCTTGCTCTGATAAAAGCTGCCGACGTGTAAATGAAAGTTGTTGCGACACATCTACCTATTATATTATTATTTAAGAATAAAAATTAGTCACCACGCTATTAAGATGACAAAATTACCATATTAATTAAAAAAATAAATTTAGACCACTCATTATTATAAACATCTAACGGTATAGATCAAACAAAAAATTCCATACCAAATACAGTTAATAAATAGCTAAATTTGAAAACAAAAAGTCTATATCAAATACAATTAATAAATACATAAATTCGGAATTAGAAAATATGAAAAATTAACGGTTCGATTTCGGTTTGAGAAGAAAAATATCTAAATAAATAGTCTAAATAAAATATAATAAATAATAATTAAAATTATGGTTAGAATAGAAGAAATAAGGGTCCATATCAAATATAGTCTTATAAAAAATCAAATATCTAAATAAAAAGTCCAAATAAAATACAATTAATTAATATCTAAAAATCATAATAAAAAATAATGATTTTTTAAAATCTTACTAAAATAATATATTAAGAAATATATTGTAGCTCAAGGTCGTCACATTAAGTAGGCAACAGACAAGGCATAGTATGTAAGTAAGGTAAATCTATTCTGATTTTAGTTAGGCAGTCTACACCTGACGCACGATTTTAACAGTTGATCAAAACATATACGATAAAACCAATACGTGTATATAATTCTAGTATAAATTTGGAGCATAAATAATTTTTTTCTACTAACATAATTTTTATTTCTTGTTCTAATTTTATACATTTTATAACTAACCTCATAAAAACTAAAGAGACTAATTTTTAATAAAAATTACCATAAAAAAATATTACAGCAAAGCTAATTACACTATTAATACAAGCAACATTCAGACACTGCAGACAATCCTAGGTTAGGAATCAGAAACTTCTGCAAAATTCTGACCGTATTTTGAATTACCACGTATGGGGGTATTTGCTTTCTCAGTGCTCACCAAAATTCTTCAATTCTTCGCGCAGGTAAATTCACTCTGAAATTTACTAGAGTTAAATCAGATTTGTTATTTGTAAGCATGAACTCAAACTGTATCCCTATTCTTTTCTCTGGTGATCAGCCTGTTTAGATTACTGTCGTTTGCCCCTGCTATGCTACTCTATGAAATATGACTAACACTTCCTGTTCTCAACAGCAGTGAACTGGCACAGTAGCAGTAGGCTGGATAGATGTTTGGTTTTTGCTCGGAAGCTAAGTCAAAGTTTAGCAACGCCTAGAAAATTTGACTTTTATTTAATTTAAGATCAAAATTTAATCACACCTCGCAAAGATTTGGCATTAGGATGGATCTAGATTAGAGATGGTAATTTATCTCGGAACAAAATAGTTATATATAACATTTGGTACTTACAAGTATGTTTATGAGTAGAAAATACTACCAGACAAATAAACGAGTATAGATATAAGTAAGATATATACCCATATCTGTGAAACTCGTATGGATCTATAACAAGTGAATTATTTCTCTAAACACTAACATTTCATATCGTATAAATACCCTAGTCCCCAGCTCTCTGCTATTCAACCCCCTACCCCTTGCCCTAGCTGCTCAACAATCTGCGCATCTGTCTGGCGCCCTACACCGCCCCTCCCTGGCGTGTCGTCACGTGTCAGCCAGCCCGGCCAACCCCATCGCCCCATCACGTCTCCCAACGTTGACCAGACAGGTATGCCTATAGGTGATAGGTTTGTGATTGACGTTTCACTTACAAACGTTTATGGGTATACCAGTATGTGAGTGAAAAAACAGAAAGTATAAATATAGGTGAGTATTATTCGTATCCGTCGTACCAATTGCCATCTTTAATCCGGCTAGAGGTAAATAGCAGCAAAAACCAGTCCAGCTAATAAGAGCAATTAAAGACGAAGAAACGGATTCGGAATTATGTCTTTGGCTCTTGCAATATAAATGAGCATCTGTTGCAACCTTACCTATGACGGTGGCAGTGGTACCGCACGTGATTGAAATCGTCGAACAATGCAATTCGTCTAGAACAGAGGATGGATACACTACAATTTGGTGTTTCGAGTGTCATCAAAATTTTCCTATACCACCTATTTTCATTTCCAAGTGGTGATCAATGTGAAATATTGATTTTTAATAGGATTTATTTTGTCCGTCCCTGAGCTATGAACCCTGACTAAAAGTTGGATTGCAGTATATCCTAATTCTTGGTGTATTGCCGGCCTGTTGTTTTTTCATGTATTTTCAGCAAAAATATGAACCAAAGATTTAACATGAGTTAATGAGCATGAAATTATTATTATTTCTAAAGAAACATGTATCTATAAAACCTATCCTTTTATGCAAAAGCGCATATAAAGTAAGAAAACAGATCATTTTGTCGATTCCTATTTACTCTACTCGTACCACATTTAGAGTTTTTTTCCCTCCAAATCTTTTCTTCGTAGCCAACAGATAGGTAGAATAAAAAAACCATTTAATTAACTATATCTACTGTTGCAGCTGTCAATATACCATAGGTAACTCCAGCAGGATCGGCAAAAGCCACCTCTTCACTATGTCGGCTACTATGTTGACGTTTTGCCAATTCCGTTAAAGCGCTCCTCTATCTGCTGCTATAATGATAAGGGAGGAAAGACATACCTCAAATTTGAGGTACTCTCTTTTTCTATTATTGTTCACATATAATGATATGTGAGTATAGAGAGAAGGAAAGTAATAGAGGTTAAAAACTAAGATAGTCGTTAACAATAGAAAAAATAAAAAATTATAATAATATTATAGAAAATAAAATTTTAAAATATACGTTGAAGATAACCTTATACAAGGGAGCACTTCAAACCTGAGGAAACCAGACACGCCCTAGTAGTACAAGAGGCCCTCCTCTCCTACCTGCCTCCTCCTCCGCATTGCTCCACCGCGCCGCGCTGCACCTGCACTACATTCCCCTCTCCACCGCACTGCCCCAAAATTGTTCCGCGCAAATGGACGAGGCGCCGCTGTGATCCCTCCACCCTCGTCGTCGTCCTCCTGCCGCGTCGGGATGGACGCCGCTGCCGCCGCCCGCCCCCTCCTGCTGCTCGCCGCGCTCTTCCTCGCGGCGGCCGCCACGACGAGCGCCCTCACCGACGACGTGCTCGCGCTGGTGGTCTTCAAGACGGGCATCTCGGACCCGTCGGGCCGCCTCGGCGCGTGGACGGAGGACGACGACCGCCCCTGCTCCTGGCCGGGCGTCGGCTGCGACGCGCGCACTGGCCGCGTCACCTCGCTCTCGCTCCCGGCCGCGTCGCTCTCGGGCCGCCTCCCCCGCGCGCTGCTCCGCCTCGACGCGCTCCTCTCCCTCGCCCTCCCCCGCAACAACCTCTCCGGCCCCGTGCTCCCCAACCTCCTCACCGCCCTCCCGCGCCTCCGCTCCCTCGACCTATCCTCCAACCGCCTCGCCTCCCCCGTTCCTGCGGAGCTCTTCGCCCAATGCCGCTCCGTCCGCGCCATCTCCCTTGCCCAAAACCAGCTCTCGGGTTACATCCCAGCTGCCGTCGCGTCCTGCGCGTCGCTCGTGTCCCTCAACCTCTCGTCCAACAGCCTGGCTGGCCCCATCCCTGACGGGCTCTGGTCGCTGCCTTCTCTCCGATCGTTGGACCTTTCCGGCAACAAGCTCTCCGGGAGTGTGCCTGGCGGCTTCCCTCGGAGTAGCTCGCTGCGGTATGTGGATTTGAGCCGTAACCTCCTCGCCGGGGAGATACCGGCGGATGTCGGCGAGGCGCCGCTACTTAAGTCGCTGGATTTCGGGCACAACTTGTTCACTGGAGGCCTGCCAGAATCGCTCCGGAGGCTGACTGGGCTGCGTTTCCTTGGCGCCGGCGGCAATGCGCTCACGGGGGAGCTGCCGGCGTGGATCGGGGAAATGTGGGCACTAGAGCGGCTTGACTTGTCAGGCAACCGCTTCGACGGCGCCATTCCCTACACCATTGCGAACTGCAAGAACCTGGTGGAGGTCGACCTAAGCCGTAATGCGCTCACCGGCGAGCTCCCCTGGTGGGTGTTCGGCCTGCCGCTGCAGCGCATCTATGTCGCCGGCAACAAGCTATACGGGTGGGTCAAGGTGCCCGATGACGCCGCAATGGCGTTGCGTGTGCTGGACCTGTCGAGGAACACGTTCTCCGGCGGGATCCCGCCGCAGATCACCACCTTTCTTGGTTTGCAGTCTCTGAACCTGTCCTCGAATTCCATATCGGGGCAACTGCCGACCGGCATTGGTGGGATGAGGCTGCTTGAGGTGCTCGACGTGAGTGCCAACCGACTCGACGGCAGCGTGCCACCGGAGATTGGCGGCGCAGTTGCGCTCCGGGACCTGCGGATGGGGAAGAATTCGCTTACCGGGCGCATCCCGGCACAGATTGGGAACTGCAGCTCCCTCGTTGCACTGTAAGTAAATTCTTGTTTTTTTGTTTAATTTTTTACTCAGATTCTGGAATTAAATTTGACGTCATTGGGATTGCTTGTGAGTGAAGTTGACTAGGCCTATTTGTTTTTCCTTTCATGACTGCTTTGATTGCTTTCAGTTTCCTAGGCTGCAGAGGCGTTGTAGAAAGTGATGTAGGACAGTGATGTCTTATTTTCTGTTTGGAACCCCAAGCCGCAAATTATGGGTCTGTGTTTGTCATCTTGTTTTGCTCGCATCCCAGTATCTGGGTCCTCATTTTGTTTTTCTGGATAAATCATACATTCAAAACTGAAGTCAATGTCTACATCAGTAGGATTTGGAACACTAGTTCTCAACTTAGCTAACTGATCAGATTAATCCAAACTCAATGTTGGTACTACTGTGCTTGGTTATGACTGAACATCAGGAATCATTTTGATTGATACAGAGCTGTGCTCTTGCAATGCAGGGATTTGTCGCACAATAACCTCATGGGGTCTATTCCTAGCACCATGGGAAACCTGACCAGTCTCCAGGTGGTCAATCTTTCTCAGAACAAGCTTAATGGGACGCTACCAGTGGAGCTATCTAACCTGCCCAGCCTCCACATCTTTGACGTCTCCCACAACATGCTGTCCGGGGACCTGCCGAAAAGCCGCTTCTTCGACAACATCCCTGAGTCCTTCCTCACCGACAATTCTGGTCTCTGTAGCTCACGGAAGAATGATTCGTGCATTGCAGTTATGCCAAAGCCGATTGTGCTCAACCCCAACTCCTCATCAAACCCCTCGTCGCAGGCACCTAGTGCCCCTAGCAACATGCATCACAAGAAAATCATACTGAGCATCTCCACCCTCATTGCCATTGCGGGTGGGGCTGCCATTGCTATTGGAGTGATCACCATATCTGTGCTCAACCGGCGTGTCCGTGCCCGTGCAGCTGCCCCTCGCTCAGCATCTGCCACTGCATTATCTGATGATTACCTTAGCCAATCCCCGGACAATGATGCTAGCTCCGGGAAGCTTGTCATGTTTGGTAAGGGCAGCCCTGAGTTAAGCGCTGGTGGGCATGCCTTGTTGAATAAAGATTGTGAGCTTGGGCGTGGAGGCTTTGGTGCAGTCTACAAGACAGTGCTCAGAGATGGACAGCCGGTAGCCATCAAGAAGCTTACCGTCTCTAGCTTGGTCAAGTCAAGGGATGATTTCGAGCGACAAGTGAAGTTGCTTAGCAAGGTGCGGCACCACAATGTTGTCGCACTCAGAGGCTTCTACTGGACTTCATCACTGCAGCTCCTGATCTATGATTACCTACCTGGAGGGAATTTGCATAAACACCTGCACGAGTGCACTGAAGATAATTCACTTTCCTGGATGGAGAGGTTCGACATCATCTTGGGTGTTGCCAGGGGCCTGACGTACCTGCACCAGCATGGGATCATCCATTACAATCTCAAGTCAAGCAACGTGCTGCTGGACAGCAATGGCGAGCCCAGGGTCGGCGACTATGGTCTTGCCAAGCTGCTGCCAATGTTAGACCGGTATGTGCTTAGCAGTAAGATCCAGAGTGCGCTTGGGTACATGGCGCCAGAATTCGCATGCAAGACGGTGAAGATCACTGAGAAATGCGATGTCTATGGCTTTGGGGTGCTTGTGCTGGAGGTCTTGACAGGCAGGAGGCCTGCTGAGTACTTGGAAGATGACGTCGTTGTGCTATGTGATTTGGTCAGAAGTGCGCTGGAGGAAGGCCGACTGGAGGACTGCATGGATCCGCAACTATGTGGTGAGTTCCCGATGGATGAAGCCCTGTCGATCATCAAGTTGGGCCTTGTCTGCACTTCGCAGGTGCCATCGAACCGGCCCGACATGGGTAGGGTGATGAACATACTTGAGCTGGTGAGGAGTCCTCAGGATAGTGCCGAGGATGAGCTGGTTTGAGTTCTAATTGTAATATTTGTTCTTATTGGTGTTGAGCTTTTTGTTTCGTTTTCTGAGGTGCATATATGATGCCCAATGGGAAAGAAAAGTGAGGAAGCATAGAGTAGTAATGTTAAGATAAACATCTGCTGAGAGGATAGCTGGACGTGTTTGTTGCTAGAGGATTGATGCGACTATAGATTAGGAAGATTTAGAATATTAAGTGCGATTTAGATTAATTTTTCTTTTTATTTGATTATAATGACGTGCGTCTACCTTTATACAAAGAGGGGAAATTACAATTCTAAATCAATTCTAATTTCTAACTCATGTTTTACCAAATTTATCTATAAGCAATTCTAATTTAATCTGATTATTAACTTATCTTAAATAAATCAATTTGAATTCGAATTGTATCGTATCAAACTTATCTCTAATTTTTTTCAACTAACACGTGCTACCTTAAGGACATAACAGGTGTGGAATGCTTGTACCCTGTTAAAATTTTCGCGCCGGGGGGGGGGGGGGCGGTGGGGTGGGGCTGGATGCAAACCAGGTCTGATGATACCTCGAACAGCTGGATGACACAGTTCTGCTGATAGTGTGACTTTTTTTGACAGATCAAATCGATCAACATTTCTCTAATTTATATGCTCGATTTCTAATTCGCGGTTCGTTTGACAGAATAAACTGCTCAACATTTCTTTAATCCAGAGGGGGCTAATTGTGGTAATCTTTTTTGTATTCGGTGATGAATCAACCAGCAATGTAGTAGAGCAGATCAGAAGCTTTAAAAAACAATGGTGTTCTCATTCAAAGGCTCTTATCCATTGGATATATCCTGTCTTCAGTTCATCGGTTTGGCCTTTTGGTCAAACAATTAATAGTAGTAGATGCGAATAAGCAACAGTTGACTTTGCAAAATACAAGAACAGCACTCCTATTTTTCCCTCTCAAAGACGTGTTCAGAGGGACTCGCTTGAGCAGGGCTGCAGGAGTCCATGGCCATCACTGGCTCATTGGTCATTGCTGCCGCGCCACCAGTCTTCACCGCAGGAATTGAATGACTTTGTTTAAACTTTAAAGACGGGCACCTACCCTCTCGACCATCCTCCTCCCACTCCACCTCCACCTTGTGCAATAATACTAGTAGCAGGCAGAGGCAGGCAGCAACAGCGGTCACCTCATTGCTGCTCGGCGCGGATCTGCTCTGTTCGCCAGGACCCAGGAGTAAACAAGGACAAGGCGCAAAGGCTCCAGACTGCACTCATCAGATACAGTGCTGGTGTGGCTGTGCCTGCCGACTGAATGGGGAGCTGCGGAGATGTCGAGAGTGGCGACTTTTTTGCGATGGCGCGCACTTTCCACCCTGTCACCCGCCATTTTCAAATAGCCAGATAGAACTACGCTACACATGCAAACAATAAACCGAGTGACACATTTTTCAGACCAGAAAACTGGGAAGAGCTATTATCATGCAGTAATTTTTTGAAAGTGCGGCATACCTTTGAAGATTAAAGTATTTTTTGGCAAATGTTCCAAGACAAGCTGCAGACGTTAGCAAGCCTAAAGAAAGGATGTTGAAGGAAAATACGTTGTGCTGTATATGCGGAAAGAAAGAGATCACTTACCATATTTTCTTTAAATGTCACATGTCCAAGTTTATTTGGTGCTGCATTAGAGATGACTTTGGATGGAATGGGTATCCATCCTTGGTGATTGATTTATGAGCGAATTAGCTATCTAGTAAATTAGGTATTTCACAATATCTGGATATGTTTATGTTTGCAGTGTAGCTTGGGCTATTTGGAAGATGCATAACAAATGACGATTGAAAAGATATTTCCAAATAAGTCGGCTAACATTGCATTCTTATGATCTCTTTTCTATAGAAATGGCTGCTGCTGCTAAAAAGGAGCTCGAAGCTTAAAGCTGAGAAAATTATCTCCTGCATGCTAGAGTGGATGAAGAATTTTGCACCTATTACATAGACTCTTGCTGACATCGTTAAGTTGTAAGTTTCTGGTGTCTTCGTATATTTGTCGTGCTACTCTGCCCTTTAGATGGATTTGTGTTTCTGAGCTCATAAAACTGTAGCTAGACTGCCTTTAAGTCGTTGATTTTGTTTTAGTAGTCTGAGCTGGTATTGGTAAGCTGGTAGCCCCAGTAGTTGTTAAAAACTTTTGGTGTCTAATTTATCTTCCAATATAAATCGTGAAAAGTCTCTTCTATCATACAGTAACTCAATTGTCTCTTGCCTAGAACACTTCATTTACCTACTGCCCTTAAAAATTTTAGAGAATTTTTACGGTGCTCCATACTACCTATAGCAAGAGGTAGTATAAATTTAATCCAACCGTCTACGTGATTGGATATTTTTGTAATTATTATATTTTCGTTAAAATTACCCACCATACCATTCAGGGGTATCGCAGTCATTTACCAATTGTATCTATCCTAATGCATACATGCACCTCCACTCGTCAAGCACCTCCACTCCGACCTCCTTCCTGATCTGCTCGTCCATGATCTCACGGTGCCGTCCCGCCAGCACTGCTGTGATGAAGAAGAACGCGAGGCTCCCGTCCTCCTCCTCCTCGTCGTCCAAAGGGTGAACGCCTTCCTCCCGATGAGCAGCTCCAGCACAACCATAGCGAAGCTGTAGTGCTGTACATGTCGCTCTTGCCGGTGAGCTGGCATGTCAGCAGGTACTCTGGGTCCAGCGTCTAGATACCCCAGTGTCCCCTGGACAAGCGTGGCCACCGCCGCCTCGTTTGCCGGCGTAAGCCTCGACGCGCCAAAGTCAGACATCTTGGTCGCGAGGTCGCCATCGGGCAGGATGTTGGTGAACTTGACGTTGCAGTGGAGGACAGGCGGCGAGGCCGACGAGTGTATGTATGCGAGCGCATTCGCCGCGGACTCGGCCGCGATGCGGAGGAGCGCTCCCGGCGGCAGCAACAGCTTGCTCTCACCATCGCCGTCGCCGCCGCCACCGTGGATGTGCCCATGGAGGCTACCGTTGGGGACATACTCGTAGACCAGCATGGGGACCTCGACCTCGAGGCAGCAGCCGAGCAGCTTCACCACGTTCCAGTGGTTGATCTGGGAGAGGATCAGCATCTCCCTCGCGAACTCCCTGATCGGCTTTGCGTCGACCACCCTGGACTTCTTGACGGCCACAGTGGAGCCGTCGGCGAGGACGCCCTTGTAGACGACGTTGTGCCCTCCACAGCCAAGGACTTGAGCCTCCACGAAGCCATCGGTGGCCTTGTTGATCTCCTCCTCAGAGAAGATCTTGAACGCCACGCCGGAGCTGGCCAGGATTCCCAGCTGCTACTGCAGAACCGGTTCTAACAATTCGGGCCAGTCCATACGTTGAATCCATGATTTTACAAGTTATTACTTTCATGCCATTTCTTTTTTTTCCAAAAATATCCTTATACTACTCCTATATACTGCCGATACTACCTCTAAAAATAGGTAGTATTCAAACCGATCTAGATCGTTCGAGCCAAAAAATGAATGGTCCAAATTATTTCGAGACCACCGTAAAATTTCTCAAATTTTATTGCCAGCTGAGCAAAGACCGACATAATGAAATCTACAAACTGAGTGTTTGCCCTAAAAAAATATTGGTGGTGTGAGTGTGATGACAAAGGTTGAAATCAGTAGGGTAGGAGTGTAGTCGAAGCATGCATGTGATGTCGAGTGAATAAGTATACTCACGCTAGCTTTAATCACGGAAAATCGAGTACTCCGATTACGCGGATTCAGAATCATAGTGCAACGGCCTATGGGAAGGTTACACACTGTAGAATAGGGCATTGCGTTTGTGTCACTCAAAAGCAACGTCCACAGGCCATTGATTCGAACGAAATTAAGAAATGCCACATCCTTTTTCCCTCTTCTTTTGAACAGTATATTGTACGAGTTTTTCTTGAAACAAGCTTAATTTAAGTTGGAGGACCGTGGTAGGTAGGGGCAAACATAGTCTAAAAGTTGAGCAGAGCATATCAGTGATCAAACCTTTATAACTTCATGAAAAAAGCGCAATTCTATTGAAAAACAAAAAAAAATTTGAGCAGATCTGTGCCATGTTGGGCGTATGCTGGGTGCTCGCAGGTCTTCCGAAGGAAGAAAGAAATGGATACGAAATTCGGCAAACTCCTTGGGCAAAGCTGTATGCTCGTTCTAGTAAAAAGCGAATTACCCCAGCTAGTCAGCTCCTGAGGCCAGCATTTTGCAGAGCGAATCGCGGTTTGCGCCGTGGGGATCGCCGGGCCAGATTTGTCGCGTTGCTGTTGCGAAGATTCGGAGCGGAAATTGATTAATCTCCCCTAAATCTCACGCACACGCACCAATGTGACTGGAGAAACCTACAAGATAACAATTTAACAAGAGATTTGATGACCAGTACACTAGACTTACGCATGCTTCTCCTACGAAGAAATCTGTAGTACTCCCCGAAATGGTTGTCACAGGTAGTGCGTCTTTCGAGGATGCTGTCCCAACGTCCCGTGCCGTTAACCTACGTGCACCTGCCTTCTTAGTTTTTCCTCGCTTCTGTTTATTTTTCCCGAAATCTGTACTAGAGTAGCATGTGCTGGAGTAGAAGCTCTAGCACTCCCAAGCTACTCCCAAGTCCAAACTGTTTTATGTGCCGCGTGCAAACGAAAAGGCCTGCCTTGCTCGTAGCCACGCCGCCGACGGGCGGAGGGCTGCTCCAGCCGAGTAACCGGCAACGCACTGCACGGTGCTGATGGCCGCTGCATCGGCCCATCCCGAGCAGACTGCTCACGACGTCTGGACTATGGAGAGGACTCGAAGCCAGCTACTCTACCAGTATCCCGTGAAATTCTCGAGCCGGACTTCATTTCCTCATGACTAGCGCGCATGCTTCTTCCGGCCTACCACGGGCATCGATCGCGCGCAGGTGGTGGCGGCGTTGGGCTTTGGGGCTCATTTATTACGGGCGAGGACATGCACCGGTGGGCGCATTTATGGAGCCTGCCGGCGCCCTGACCCTGCGGGCTGGGTCGCTGGCGCGGCCAGGCCCTACCACATGCCCGCGTGTCGCCGTCCCATCTCGACCGGACAGGCGGCCTCACCGGTGGCAGGCAAGGGACTCGAGCCTTTCCGCTGCATGCATGTTCTGAACTTTTGTGATGCGTCGCCGAGCACGCGGCGGTGGACAGTACCAGCGGTAGTACTAGCTCTGAACAGTTTATACGAGTGCACAGCAGCACAGGGCAGATGCGCAGGTGATGGAAGACAGCAGCACAGGGCAGATGCGCAGGTGATGGAAGCTGGCGTTGACGTAACTGTTGAACCGACGGTGTCGCTGCGTCGCCACGTCGACGTTGGAGCCCCGATGGCATCGCGTGCCCTCCGTTTTCGGGGCGAAGCGCGAGGCACCAGTAGTGCACCACCCATGGGGTGACGGGCTTCGTCGTGGCTGGGAAACAGAAGCCCAGTTATCCACCGGATGAATGCTCACTCGATGGTATATAAGCTTATAGAGATATATGTTTGTTTATATTTGAGAGGAAAACTCGTCAATAGCTTAGTGAATGCAGGTTCTATATTTATTTTTCAGACAGATTTACTTATTAACCGTGTTTGCATCTCCGGTTTCGGAGGCAATTAAAGCGTGAACGTGCACGTGCCGCTACCAGCTGCACAAGCTTCACTTCGTCTCCAAAAAAATTGCTGTACAAAACAAAAATACAGGCATGTACGATGTACCATATGCAGCGGAGGTGAGAGTCCTAAGGATTTTAATTTCGTTTTATATTTTTTTCATTTACCGAGAAAAAGAATAAAATTCGCAAAATTTTGTTAAAATGTTACTCAATTTTCGTCATATACTTATTTCCCATATCCTAGTGAAAGAAAAATTTAAAATTAGATATTTTATAAAATTTCGGTGAAATGGTGAAATTTTATCCCCGGTGAGACAGAGGCTGCATGTTTTTTTTGGGATTTCTAATTCGCTCGCACGCCAGCTACAGAAGTAGCAATTTTCAGACATGCCCTCTCACCTTTCCGTTTTTAGAAATTTTTTCCTCCCATAACTTCCCTTTTATATAAAAGTTTTCAGGACAAGTTGTCCAGATAAGTTTTTTACAAGTTAAAAAAAAAGTTTGAGAAGAAGTTAACAAGAAAAGTTTGTTAAAAAAGTTTTAAGGAAAGATTTTTGAAAAAAAAAATCTAAAAATAGAAAATGGCCTCTGAGGGGGGCGGTGTGAGCAAGGGAACACTTGTGAATAAGAATTTCCGCATTTTTTTTGTCTTTTGTGAGACAGGGCTGCACCTAAATATGGCCCAAATTGCTAGAGTTGGCCGAGCCCAAATGAACCTAATCTTCTAAGGAGAAGCCCAAACAGCCGGAAAGCGTTGCTACGGCCCATATTGGCTCAGCAGTAGAAGCCAAGCCCGAGCGGAGGGCCAGCAGCCCACTGGTGACCAGACCCTAAACCATTTCCCCTCCCCTCTTCTCCGGTCTCCACCCTTCACCGTGCTCCAGGGGTGCTAATGGCGGCGGCGGCGGACCTCGCAGGGAGCAAGCGGGCCATGGCCTACGCGCTCTGCAAGCACCTCAACATCGATCCCGTAAGCGCACTGCGGTTCGCTGTTAAAGCTCATGGTTTCGATCTTCGCTGCTTCGAAGCGATAGAGTTCCGGGCTTTTGCTGTGTACCTTAAGCTCTGTAGGCCTGTTGGGATTTCGGGATGCAGATTCGTTGGGATTTAGTCGTGGTTTTGTTACTAAAAGTTCAGTCTGAGTAGTCTCGTTGGTTGAAGTGCAATTTTGGCGTGATTTGGTCCTTAGGGTATGATGATTTCGTGCATTGTATGTAGTTTGGAAGATATTCGCTTGCCTACCATTAATTTTTTCGAGTCGTGGGAGGGTGAATTATGACTAATCGTGTTTGTAATTATTTCATATCGTGGGAGTGTCAATTCTGACTAATCGTGTTGTTGACTAATTGTGCCGCAATTAAAAAAATTTGCTAAGCACACAAAGGTCTTTAGTCGCACAGAGTGCATGTGATACTGAGTTGAACAGCCTAGTTAGCTACAATGTTTTGAGCTACTTTTGCTACATGACTAGAACTTCGTATAGTTTAGTCACACGGTTATGAACCTTGTAATCCCACCAGCGGAGTCTTTATTACTTGCTACATGCTACTATTTCAGCTTTTTTTTTTGTCTTGATGGTAGATGATGATAATGCTTGCTTCGCTCCATCTCTTGAATTGGTACCTGCTCATAGCTTGGTACGGTGCTAACTGGTTAACTTCGTTTTGCATCACTTATCATGTGTATTCTGGATGCTCCTAAACTAACTTGTCTACTCTATAATGCACAACATTTATGACTAGCAATGCTTGTGTTCTTCTTCGATATATTGTACTGTAAGTCAGTAACTGTTATTGCTTCTTGCTTGTACTATGCTTGTTTATTTGAATAAACTTTGCCCAAACTTTAAATGAAAACCTTTATTTGCGTAGGTTGGTTATTTTGGCTTGAAATTGTTACTAATTTATATTCTTGATTTTACAGAACACTGTATCCAATACAAGTATTGAAAAGAGTGATATTGCGAGCCTGTTTTCACATATTGTGAACTCATCCCAGGATGAGGTAATGACTTTTTTTGTCCATTTTTGTACACCAAATCCACTTGCTACTGCTTATGTACCGACACATCTTTCTTTTCTTCATTAATAGGTGATTCAGTGGGTAACATTTTCCGGTGATTTTACTGGGAATGATGGAAAACAGCATACATTGCTTGCTAATCTCAATCAAGATTTGTCCCAGAAGTCTGTACTACTGGGTGATGGTTTTAAACCATCAGTTGCTGATATTGTTGTGTTTGCAACTGTACAAGCTTTCATGGTACATATGATGTAACTTTACTCATTTGTGCAACCGTCATCAGATTTCAAATTTGCCATTTATTTTGCACTCCCTCTATTAATAAATCGATGTCCTTTTAGACAATTTCGTAGCCTCCTGTGGACATAATTTTATAAAAGTTATTTTAATGGCAAGACTACTTTTTTTATTTTCATGCGGTCATTCCATTAACATTTTAACATATTAAATTTGAAAAAGTCTGACTAAGTCTTGAAAACATCTATTCTGTAATTGAGGGAGTATTAGTTTTCTCTCTGATGTTTGAACCATTGTGCCCTATAAGGTAAGGTTGATTGACAGAGTCAAGAGATGGAGATCTTGGTTTAGCAGCGGCTGCCTGGCGGATGATGCAATAGAATTTTGAATCAGCGTTTTGATCTTTGGTTATCCTTCGTAGCAATAATATCTCAGGGCTTGCAACAAAAACTTGGTATATCGACTAGACGACCATGAAAAAAAATGTCTTGGGATGTTTCTATCTCTTGTTTGAGAGATGTTTCTTTCTCTTGTTTGAGAGAGCCTTTGAGTATAAAATATTAATACTCTTATTCTATTGTCCTATTTATAGTGAATTTGTAAGTTTAGTGTTAAACATTACATGTTTTATTGGATACTATTTGCTTCTTTTTTCTTATATCTTATGTTATTAAGAAATATTGTCAAATTTGTTAAATTCATTTTTAACTGTTTTTACTTGTTTCAGAGTCGTATCAGTGACAATGAATTGCAGAAATATCCGCATGCATTGCGGTGGATGGACTATATTCAGGTTTAAGATGAATCTTTCTATTTATGGACTAACTTGCTCCAATCTATTGTCAACATGAAATATATGCTCATTCTATGGAACAAAAGAGTCAAATGTATTTAATTATTCCTTGTCATGGTTCCATTGTTACTCCGAGCTACAGAATTTCTTCTCGACTAGAGTTGAAAACATGGCCTGCATTTTTCTTCCTGCTTTCCCGGACCCTCTGGTGGTATCCTTGGACAGTTGACTAACCTAGAATATAAAATTATCATTTCAGAGATGCCATCCTCTCAGTTATGGAGTTTGTCCCACCGATATTTAGGATCAAAATCAGCCATGTTTGTAAAACATCAGCTTTATCTGATATCCAGAGCTGATTCATCTCACTTTGACAGAGCTAGTTGTTGTACCTTTCGGAATCAACTAGTGCTTACGTTATTAAGTACACAAGTGCTGTGTTGGCATGTTATTCTAGTATCTTCACAATGTCTTACAAAAGTAACTATTTATTGCCTTAAGAGCTTCATAGCATACTTCTATAACGTATCAGTAACTTTATGATGATGGAAACCTCTTGTTTTGTTTTACAAAAAAGGCCATCTGTATTAAGAGGATGCTAGTTCCTTTATACCATCTTTCTTCTCTGGTAACGCTCATTGATAGCATCTCATGTTAATCTATACTATTTGATGCAGAACATTGTTGATTTTGGTACAACTTTGCAAAAGATAAATGTGACCAAGTCCGTCTTCGATCCAACTTCTGTAAGTATTTTTTCTCGGGGTGCCCTGGAAATCTCTTATGTTCTTGATTCGAAATTCCTTACTGTACAAGTTTCAAATTCAGTAGGAAATTATGAAAAGTTAACCCTATGCTGCTGCTGTTTATAGTTTTAGGATTCATGTATGTGTTTGGTATGATAAATTCTGTACGTGTTCATTTGCTTAATTTTATGATCTGACTGTACAAAACCACTTCTATGCTACTAAATGCGCTGGTAAAAAGTTATCTGCATAGAAATGCTAAGATGATGATCTAACATTTCCTTTTTCAGTCATCTTAACGTTCTTTGAAAAAAATGTGTTGAGATCACCAAAGTACTTATACCATTTCCTTTTTTCTATTTAACAGCATCCAAAGAAAGCTGATAAAGGAGATGGTGATCCAAGTTTGAAGAAAGCTGTTGCAGGACAGAAGATTGCTGGCAAATTAAATGGAAGTGCTGACTCCAAAAAAGCTGCAGGGGAGGTAGTTTATTCTGTAATTATTCAAATTCTCGTTAGTTTTGGCGAGAGGCACGGGTGGAGGTCAGAGGCGATGGGCTCTGGCGCAAGGGCTTGGAGTGCGGAGGGGTTTCCGAGGGCTCTTTGTCCTCCGATTTATAGGATAGACTTGGTCCCATCGCCTCGGGTTTTGAGGGGTCGGATGGGGAACCGAAATTCCCTCGAAGTCTAGCGGCAATCAAGGTTTCTCTCTC
The DNA here is from genome assembly GCF_958298935.1 of Phragmites australis. Taxonomy (NCBI): domain Eukaryota; kingdom Viridiplantae; phylum Streptophyta; class Magnoliopsida; order Poales; family Poaceae; genus Phragmites; species Phragmites australis. Next base: position 42,831,136 of record NC_084922.1, on the reverse strand, counting down.
CCACGATTCTCTTCCTTGCGTACGCCCTCCTTTTTTTTTTCTCTCTCCCGCGATCTCTCTCGATGGACGTTTAACCTCCCCTCGGGATGCGGTTTTCTAAACCTGTCACGACAGTGGACCGTGTCGCCGATCACTCATTTGGCAAAGATTGGGTTCACCCGGGTCTTAAGTAGTACGACCGATCCTAACCACGCCCGTATGAGGATCGGCTCAGATCACAGTATCCACGATGGAGCTTGGGGGCTATTATCGATGTAAAGAATATGGGATCCCGCCGCCAAGATGGCCCACAACTATCAGTTTTTACAGGACCAGTTTTCTTTCTCTAATCCAGGCTTACCGCGTGACCACTTGGCACCGCGCGACCATGGCCCTGACCTTCGCTGGAATTCCCGCGACCATCATCTACCAGTTGCGGGACAGTTACTCATCTAACCGGTCGACTCTCATTTAATACCGCTACTCATGCCGTTTTCCTTCCCCAGACGCTCCACTTAGGCTGAGGCGACTGAGGCCGGCACAGAGCTTTCGTGTCAATGTTGCGGGATGGACTCGTAGACGCAACAGAGAGCGTGGCAGGCCACGTGGGAAACCGGCGATGGGACAGGGCAGGCTGGGCGACTTAGGAGCAACAACCAGGGTTGCGGCCGACGGATGGGACGGGTATCGCAGTGCTCCAGGGCAGGCATAACACATGCGTATCCTGTAATGATAGCCTATGTTGACCATTTAGGCAAGCATGAGCCTTTTGTTGGGCCCACATGTAAGACTTCTATCCCTTTGGAATATAAAGGGAGGGGAGTTCGGTTTGGAGGGGGAGAGAGATCTTTGTAACACAAAATCAGACTTCATGAGAGGAAGACACAAGATGTAGGACTATTACCCCACGGAGGGCTTGAATCTGCATAATCTCTCATGTTCTTAAGTAGCATACACACCCAGAACGCAGATCACGCACCCATCGCTTGGTACAACCTTTAATCATTGTCAGGAATTAACCCCCGACAGACACGTTTAATCATTTACAGTTTTTTGGGATAGCAATGCTGATTTCATTTTTTAGCACCATTTATTCAGACTACTTTCCTGTAGAAGTTATCCTTTTTTAATTAAGTTGTTGATTGCCTTTCTTGTTTTGACACTAGATTAAGGCTCCTGAAGATAAAGAGAATCCTAATGCCACAAAAAACGAAAAACCCTCTGGCGAGAAAAAGAAAGTACAATTGAAGTCTGCAGGAAAAAGTACAGAGAAAGCTCCACAGAAAACTGCAGAGATGGATTCAGAGTGCGATATCAGTATCCTCAATATACAGGTTGGCCTTATCCGAAAAGCATGGAAGCACCCATCTGCTGACAGGTGTTGTATTTTTGGACTTATGCAATATTTCGAGTTTTTCTCAATTGTTCTGTTTAGTCTTCAATTTAACATTCTGTTGCAGCCTTTTGGTGGAGGAGATAGATTTGGGAGATGGCAATGTGCGTCAAGTTGTTAGTGGTCTTGCTAAATACTGCAGCCTGGATGAACTTGTTGTGAGTAGTTAGCAGCACGAAGGAACTGGAATTACTCTCAACCATTTTGCTCTCTCTGAGGTTGCTGTGTTTTTTTTATAAACACCTGCCATTTCCTTTTCAGAATCGGCACGTCGTCTTGATCACAAATGTGAAGCCTGGGAAGCTGCGGGATGTCATGTCTTCTGGATTGGTATGGTCTGTCTGTTGTAGTTGCGTTTGTGTAGCTCAGCAAAACATCTTGAAACGTGGCTGTTGGTTAATTGGTTTATCAGCTTTTCCCAAAATACTACCATGGAGGAATACAAGCTTCAAGCTTGTCTTGCTGTCTGCTGTACACAGCCAGGCCCTATGTGTGTTACTGAACTTAAATACTAATATAGCATAAGAAAATAACAAACAACAACAAAGCCTTTGTTCTAAGCAAGTTGGAGTAGGCTAGGGATAAAACCCACAAGATCTAACTAAAAAGACAATGAGAAAACAATCATAATAAATATATTAGTAATAGTAAAAAAGTAAAAGTAATAACGGTACAAAGATATTGATGCATAAATTATGGTTCCAGCACGTGGATTGTTCACTTCTATGCGCTTTTATCCGCGGATAGTTCTTTCTGGATATTTTGTTCTTTCAAGTCTCTTTTTACAAACTCTTCTCATGTTAGGTTTGGTTGATCTCTGTCTCTCTTTTTACAAACACTATTTTGCAATGCGAATAGTGGGACATTTTGTAATTTCGTTGCGTTGAGTAATGAAATTCGGGGAGGACCCGTTCTTGAAAAAAAATATCAGCGCACTTTAGTATCCTGCTATGCACGGGTGACTCTGGAAGCCTCTGTTAGATATGTTAAAACTATCTCAATTGATGTTGGACAAACCTTTTTTTAAGAAAATAACAAACTACTTTATAAATTTTTATTCTGATGTGAAGCTCTCAGCCTGTAGTTTATGCTAACTTTAATCTTGTTGCATGAGTTTTTTAGCGAGTTAGTCAGGTCAGCGTGCACATCGTGAGGATGTGCACGTGAGTTAGAGGATGCATGCATGCTAGTGTTGCATGCAGACGGTTAATGCATTAGCGCATGCAGGTGTCCGTGGAGTTGTGCAAGTAGTGGAGCTGTGCATGTAACGCGTGAGTGCAGAGAACTAGTCCTTGCTCCTGTGTATAAATGTAGTAGTGCTTAGAGAGTGAAAGTGAGGGCTTGGGGTTGCCATGAGAGGAGAAAAATGTAGTCTGTTGTGTATATTTGTGTGTTCCTCCGGTGTTCTTTCTCCTCCCTGGAGAACTCTTGAGTGCGTGTGTGTGAAATAAAAATAAGAGAGATAGTGAGAAGGAAATCAGTGATTGATCGATTTCCAACAGTTTAAGTTTCTGAAGTGGGACACTTAGTCATTTACTCTTGTGTTCTATCGAAGCACAATAGCATGCTTTTTTTTGTCAGCAAAGTAGTACCAACGAACTTTGTAAAATTTCCCAACTCCCGATCCAAACTGTAAGTGCCTTTTTGTTGTTGGGAGGTTTTCATTTCGAGATGTGTTTTTTGTATTAATCATATGGCCAGGTCCTGTGCGCTTCGACTCAAGATCATACGGTTGTGGAGCCTTTGATTCCTCCAGAAGGAGCAAAGGTTGGAGAACATATTTCATTTGCTGGGTAAGAATTGTCTTATAGACACGATATCTTCTATTCAAAGACTTGCTTGTTCAGTTCTATATAGCATTTATTCTTTGTAATTGTCCCAATTTGTACTCATGAACATGTATGCCAAGTTGTACAAGCTGAGTTTCTCATAAGAATAGTATAGAACTTAGAAATGTAATCCGAATGAACTCATGTAACAGGTTTCCTATTGCCATTTTAGGGAAAAATTAATTTAGCTTGATCAGCATTTTTGGTTCAGACACATAGTGTTTTGTAGCATAAGGAATTTGCGTGGTTGTGGCCACTTTTGAAATTAAAGAGCATAGTTTAATACTTTTGTCAGTTTTTGCTAGGTTGTTCCGTTGTTCCTCTAGAGTTATGATTTGTATTGGGCCTGCATCTTTAACAAAGATATTGTTTACCAATTCTCTATCTTTCACTTGTTTTTGATTAAATTATCCTTCACATGTAGGATTGACGGGAAGCCGGAAGATGTTCTAAATCCAAAGAAAAAGCAGCTAGACAAGATTACACCGGTACACATTTACCAGTGGCTTCTTTCGTATGATGTTTTATCACTTCTCATAGGATGTTCTATTTTTTTTTCCCGTTTATCGAACATTCAAAGATTCGGTGGCCTTCCAGCATGGTTGTGAGGAAAGAGAAAAAATGGATGAATCAAGATACTTAGAAACCTAAAATAAATTGATTCAAAAAACTTAATAAGATAAACATATATCAATTTATATCTAAATATGCTAGGTTTATCTAGTGTGTCTACTCTACCGCTCAAAACGATTGCAATCTACTTTAGTAAGGTAAATTGGCATAACAGATTTTTATCCCGTGATATTGATAGCATGAATGTTACCTTTAATCTACGTTGGAGCTTTATAAAGGATATACTTCTGATCATCAAGTCTTTTTCGGTCACGGTTCTTGAGCTACTAAGTCACCAAGATAAGATCTCAAGCACGATAAGCCATTAAGACAAGGTTTCACAATTAGTCTCTCTTCCGATCACTTGTCGCTGTGATCACTTCGGAGCTTAAGCTACCAAGACAATAGTCTTCACATCCTCGTACACGTGTTTTGTCGTCACTCCATACTAAGTCGGAGGGTCAACAAGCTTGAGCCACTAAGGTCTAATATACCGACGAGTCACCAAGATTTCAAGACGTTAACGTACCACTCGATACAAGCTAGAATCACTCATTGATCCTTTCAAGCTGCAGCACCTAGCTACAACTCACTCTAGACCTATAAGCACTAAACACTCTTTAATCTTATGTTTAATTGATATAGATGATCACTTTGAGCACTTTGGTGGTTTGGATGTGTTCTCAAGTGTGTATGAGCTTCCATTAGACTCTAGCAGCGTGTCACACCTTCAAATGATTGAGTGAAGGGGTATTTATAGCCTTAAACCCGTCAACTAGCTGTTTTCCCAATGACTCAGAAAAGTTGTTAACACCGGATGATCCAGTGAGAGCAGTAGTATTAACACCGGATCATTCGGTGATTACAAACTCAGAAACTAGCCGTTAGACTTTCATTCAAAGTCTCTATGAACACCGGACACTTCAATGTGCCTTCAAATCCATCACTAGACCTTTCGATGAGTTATCTTAAGTCATCTTAGTCTTTGCAGCTTCTGCATTCATTCGGTGTTCATTTCATTCACATCGGACCATTCGATGAGTTAAACCTTCTCTTCTTTTTCTTGAAAATGCTGTGGTGCAACTATCTCTATGATCACCTGACTATTCGGTGAGTTGATCTTCATTCTTCAGCACTTGCAGTCATCTCTGCAAGAAATACTCCGGTGCTATACTTCGGTGTGCACAAACTAAGTACCGGATCTTTCGGTGGGTTGATCTTCAGTCTTCTGCACTCGCATTCTTCTCTGCAAGAAATGCTCCGGTGTTACCCTATGCAGATCACCGGACTATTCGGTGAGGTCATTAGATTTCTCCCCTTTTGTCAGAAATACTTCGGTGAGTTCAACACATAGAGCACCAGACTATTCGGTGAGGTTATCAATCTCTATACATAATGCTCCGTGAGTGCAAACTCTTCCGCACTGAACCTTCCAGTGAGGTCAATTCTCTTAGGATTTCTCTAATTCAATCAAATTTTGTCCCGGTTACGGTGTCTTTTGATATATTGTATCCATGAGATCTACTAGCATATATTTTTAACAAATATGTTAGTCTTAATGATTATGTTATCATTAATCACTAAAATCATAATTATGGTCTAGTAGTACCATTTTTGCTACAATGGTTTAGATAAATTCGATCAATTTTGTCATCTATCGTCAAACTTACCCTTAACATACTCAGTCATCATATACAGACAATTAAAATACCATGTTTTTTATTCTTTTCTGAATGATGTTTTATATTTATTCGTGTAGTGTGAACTTACCACTAACTTCATTGTATTATGCATCCAGCATCTTCGTACTGACGAGAATGGAATTGCAACGTTCAAAGGGATACCCTTTACTACATCAGCTGGTTCATGTAGATCTTCAATTCCCAATGCGAACATAAAGTGAGCAGCTCATTAGGACACGCTGATTACACATTGATGTGCTAAGACACACGTGAGGTGGCTGTACCATTTCCCCTTACATCCCATACTAAGTGTTGCTAAATTTCATCAGAGTTCTAATATCTGTATGCGCAGATTTTCATGGTTTATGTATACAGTCACACAAAGATCAAATATCCTTTGTGAGCGCAGTTCTGTGTTGGGCAAGAGAGCTGGGACGACTAATTTTCTAACCAGTCGTTTTAGTTGACCAATGTTACCGTAATTGGCATATGGAGAGTAAATTGCAGTTGACCCATTTATGGTCATGTTTAGCACAGTTGAAACTTATAAGCATTTGTTAAAAAATGGTTTTTTTTAAAGCTGCTTATGGTTTACGAGAAAATTTTAAATTCTCAGTATATTGGTTTTTCAAAAAAGTCGCTCTTAATCAACGTAGTTCATTTTATTAAAAGTTAGCTTTTTAGTTGTTTAAAGGTTAGTAATAAATCAGTCTGTATGTTTCAATTATAGCTTCTGAGAAGCAGAAGTTATTAATAAGCTATGCTAAACAAGTCTATATATATCATTAATGTATAATTAGAACCAATACCTTGCTTGGTTGGAGAGTTAGCATGAGACCAGAGCATTGATTTCTCATAAGCTAGTAATAAACTGTGTTAAACAGGGTTATATATATCATTACTGTATAATTAGAATCAATGCCTTGCTTGGCTAGAGTTAGCATGAGACCAGAGGATTGATGTCTTTCTTGTGGAGCTCCTTTTGCATCTCCTGCGTATGTCTCACCGTGACAGTTTGCCAGAAGCAACGCATGTTTGGAATCTGTTCCTTTGCTGCACGGGCACGGTTGTGGCACATCGACGTTGGGCACGGTTATGGCACATCGACGCTACCCCGAGATGTTACACATCATGATGCTTCTGGAAAATTTTAGGTCTCTTTTGTGAAAAGCCACCATCTGCTTTTCTTGAACCCAAAGGAACTAATAATCTCTTTGACTTTTAGCTTTTGACCCCAACCTTCATTAAAAGGTTTGGCCCTGACTCAAGATCTATTCCAGAGGGTTGGAACAACACCACCATTGTTCTCATACCCAAAGTGAAGAGTCCGGACATGGTAACTCACTTTAGGTCCATAAGTTTGTGCAATGTGGTGTATAAAATCATCTAAAAAATTCTCGCAAATCGTTTGAAGCTATTATTACCGGAGATAATCTCTCCCACTCAGAGTGCTTTTGTTCCACGGAGACTGATCACAGATAATATTTTGGTTGCCTATGAGAGCTATCATACTATAAAGAAGAAGACTCAAGGGAAATTTGGCCTTTGCGCAATCAAGCTTGATATGCACAAAGCTTATGATCGAGTGGAATGAAATTTTCTTGAAAATGTTATGATGAAGCTAGGCTTTGAGAGGAGATGGGTTGATCTCATCGTGCCGACGAGAGGGCTGCGCCAGGGGGACCCCATGTCGCCCTACCTCTTCCTGCTTTGTGTTGAAGGGTTGACAGCTTTGCTCAAGCATGCAGAGGATAAGGAGATATTGAAGGAGCGAAGGTCTGTAGATCAGCCCCAGCAGTTTCTCACTTATTGTTCGCAGACGATTCTTTAATCTTGATGAAAGCAGATGTGCACAATGCGTTTGCTTTGCGGCACCTTCTTGATTTGTACTATGACTCATCCAGGCAGTTGGTGAGCGTCGATAAATCTTCTATCTTTTTTAGCCCATGCACGACGGTGGAGGCAAGAGAGGAAGTTTGTATTGCAATGAACATTATGACCGAGGCTATAACTGACAAATACCTTGGCTTACCGCCATTGGTGGGGGTGGATAGATTTGATTGCTTTCAACACTTGATAGATCGAGTTTGTGAAAGGCTTAATGGGTGGAAGGAGAAAATCCTATCTTATGGAGGAAAGGAGGTTCTGTTGAAGGCAGTAGCTCAGGCTGTGCCGATGTATGCAATGTCGGTGTTCAAACTCCTAAAACAAGTATGCAAAGGGATCACTAATGCTATGTCCCAGTACTGGTGGGGGGATGAGGACCAACAGAAGCATATTCACTGGTTCGCTTGGTGGAAAATGTGTATCCCAAAGAAGAAAGGCGGGATGGGTTCTAGAGACCTACAATGCTTCAATCTTGCTATGTTGTCTAGACAGTGTTGGCGCCTACTGGCGGAGCCTGATTCTCTATGTGCTAGGGTTTTACGAGCTAAGTATTACCAGGAGGGTGACCTATTGTCGGTCCCTCTCAAGAAAGGTGCATCGTATTCTTGGCAGAGTATTTAGGCAGGCATACAAAGTTTCAAAAAAGGCAATATTTGGAGAGTGGGTGATGGCACAAAGATTGACATATGGAACCCATGGATTCCTAGTAGCCATACGAGGAGGATCATGATGAGGAGGGGAAATATAGTTCTGACAAAAGTTTCGGAGCTGATTGATCATGACAACAGAACTTGGGACGAAGAGCTGACACTAGACATCTTCTGGCCCATCGATGCAAACATAATTCTAAATATCCCATTGGCAGTAGGGATTATGGAGGACTTTGTAGCTTAGAATAACACAAAGAATGGGATTTTTCTGTGAGATCTGCCTATCATACAGAGTGGTGGCATCAACATGGCAGTAAATTAATGAGAACAAGCGGTGGGGCATCAGCTAATGATAACCTTGTTTGGCAAACCCTATGGCAGCTGCGCGTGCCAGCAAAGGTGAAGATTCACTGTTGGAGGGTTCTGCATGGCACTCTTCCTTGTTACGGCATGCTGGCGAATCGTCACGTCCCGACGTCGCCCACGTGTCCGTTGTGCAAGACCTTCTGTGAGGATACCATGCTTGCCGACTTTGGTTGTGCACGAGTACGTGAAGTCTGGCAGAATCTCGGGCTGCTAGAGAAAATTGAGAGTGCTATGATGGTCGACAGGGCAGGCTCCACGACCCTGGAAGAAATGCTGCGTTTGCCAGAAGAAAAGTCGATCTTGTTCCCACAAGTGGGGGTCCACGAACTGGTGGCAACACAGGCAAGTTACTCACGATGAGACGATCCAGCTGCCGGCCAGAACGGCATTAATGATTATCGCACTTACAGCGAGCTATGGTAAATCAATGAATATGAAGAGCGGAATTAAGAGACATGGCTGGATCAAGCCTCGCGAAGGGTATGTCAAATTAAATATAGATACTACTTTTTATCTCGATCAGAAAACTAGAGCAACTGGAGCTATAATTAGAGATGAAGTGAGAGGTTTTCTTGCGGCTAGCAATAGCATAATCGCTCACGTCAATTCAGCATTAACTGTAGAGGCTGAGGTCTGAGAGAGGGACTCATCCTAGCAGGACAGATTGGGTGCTCAAAGTTAATCATTAACTCTGACTGTATGGAGGTGGTTCACACAATGCAGGACGGTGGCTACTCAACAACTGAAGCTTCAGCAATATACGAAGAGTGTAATTTTCTAGCTAGAGGTTTTAATCATGTAATAATAGAACATTGTCCGTGGGAGGGTAATACTGTAGCTTATGTGTTAGCAGCACAGGTAGAGGGATCCTTAGATATGTGTTTGGACGGAAGATCTCTCAGATTTTATTGTGGCCATGTTGGTAGATGACGTAACTATTTTTGATAATCAATAAAGTCGCTGTGAAGGCATTCCCTCAAAAAGGTTTGGCCCTGATGCTAGATTTGTGCCCAGAAAGTAACGATTTTTTGTTTCCTTGGGTTTGGTAGTTCTGAGATTCCGGATCAGCAAAGGTAGCTGTGGTTTGATTTATGATCTTTTTTATTGCAGCGATTACATCCTCGAGCTATCAATGGTTTGAGACCTTGAATTGCAACTTGCAATAGCTTACTATATTTTAGCTATACACTAATGTTTGGACTGACGGTAAGAGGGTGCGTGTACATATGTGATATTTTTCCATGTTCAAGCAACCAGCAATCGGCAACTCGACATACACGTCACCTTATAGTACACAGCCTTGAAGCAAAGAGGCTACATCCTATACTTGTGGTCTTTTTTGTTTTTGTTTCTCTTCAAGCAAAGGGGAAGCCAATTGCACCCACGCTTATATTTCTCCTTCGGCCACCGTGTCTGCATAGCGCAAGACCTAGACAAAGTTTGTCACTAACACGGAAACACAGTCACTCGCGAGAGCGGAAAAAAGTCTGTTCCCGGAGCAGCGGCTTGGCGTGAGTGAAGCGGACAAACGAAACGAATAGCGCAGTGAGAAAAATCGACGGGCACAATCATATGAGTTGTGATGTGCGCGTGATGCGCGAGGTCGATGGCACTCTGACGGCGCAGAATTTTCAGAGGTGAGCAGGATCACGCGACACGGACAGGCGACCGGACGGACGGACGGACGATGGGTGGGGGAGCTCAACCGCTCCCGCTCCCGCTCCCGCGACCCCAGAGCCCAGAGAATTCGTCCCGAGTAGACGGGACGGGATCGGCGCTTCAAACCTGCTCGAAAGCGAAGAGAAACGAAACAAATTCCAAGCAAAAGCGCCGCGATAGCACCACGCAACAAACCAGCCGAGCTGAGCTGGGCTCCGCCCGCTCGACTCCGACCGACCCAAGACTCGCCAAAAGCCCCCAAGAAAGAGAAATTTCAGTATTTGCCACCTAATTCGCGTGCCTATCTGGAATTGCCATCCAATTCGTGTGACTTTCAAAATATAACACTGGGCACGCGAATTTTTTCAGAATATGACATCCGCACTAACACCTTTGGCGCGGAGGTGCTCTCTCCACCGGGCCAGACCATTATGCCCCTGTGTACTGTGTAATACCCGCGCCAATGGCGTTGGCACGGACCCTCTCGCGCCAAACTGCTTGGCGCGGAACCTCTGTGTGTTCAAGAATGCTGTGAAGAACTTGTTCCTACAGAGAATGTTCCGCGCCAAGCAGTTTGGCGCGGGAGGGTCCGCGCCAACGCCATTGGCGCGGGTATTACACAGTACACAAGGGCATAATGGTCTGGCTCGGTGGAGAGAGCACCTCCGCGCCAAAGGTGTTGGCGCGGATGTCATATTCTGAAAAAATTCGCGTGTCCGATATTATATTTTGAAAGTCACACGAATTGGATAACAATTCCAGAGACTCACGCGAATTGAGTGGCAAATACTGAAATTTCTCCCCAAGAAACCCCACAAAACTCCCCGTTCTACCCCCACCTCCGATTCGTGCCGTCCGCCCCTCCGCCGTCTCCAGTCTCCGCCCCTCCTCTTCCGTTCCGCCGCTCTCCCCCTCGCCAGCTCGCCACACTCCCGAGTCCCGTCCCCGTTCCCGAGGGGGCGCGCGGAGTCGCGGAACGGCCCACCCATCCCCGATGGCTGCCTCTCTCGTCCACGCCGCGGCCCCGCTCCCGAGCCCGGGCCTCGCCTCCGCCCCGTCGCTACGCCTCGCGCGCTCCTCGTCCTCCACCTCCCGTCGCCGCCTCGAGGTTTCGCTCCGGGCGGTCTCGGCGGGGCATCGTCTCGCCGGGAGGGGCGCACCCCGGGGTCGCCGCGTCGTCGCGGCCCTCGCGGGGGAGGAAACCGTGAGTCTACCCTCTCCGAGATCCTTGCGCTTGTTGCTGTTTCCAACGGCGAGATTGCCTCTTTCTCACGCGTGTCTGTTTTGCTTGTATCTATCTTATCTGCGTACTTATGATAGATTGGTTGCCGGTTGTCTCTGTGCTGCGGCAACTTTTTTTGTTTTGTTTTGACAAACTTGTTGATTCAAGTGCTTTATTTGACTGTCCTGAATCCAGTGCGTAGAGTACGTGCCAAATGGGAGATCTTTATTGTATGGCGATGTTGGTTTCGTCATTTTGACCACTGCATTACTTGTGGTGCTTTGATCAATTTGTTATGGTAAATTTGTTGATTCCCTAGCTGCATTTTGGTGCTCAAATTATCTATCCTACTGCTGGATTCAGGAGGGTTCAGAGGTGGGCGATGACAAGGATGACATCAAGGTGGAGATAAATTCCGAGGAGGCTCAGGAAACATGGAAGGTAATGCTAGAGCAGTTCAAGGCCGAGGCCCTGCGAATGCAGGCCCTGTCAATGCAGGCATATGATGTCTACTCCAAGAGGACGAGGGAGGTGCTATTGGAAGCCTCGGAGAAGTTGAGGATCCATGCAGACAAAGCGCAGAAGGATCTGAGCATGATCGCTACCGAGATTGGGCAGGAGGGACAGGAATATCTCGTGATGGCAGCACAGAACTCCCCAGATTCGATCAAGGATATCACCGAGACATTCAGGGCTCTTGGCAGTTTGAGTTGGCCATCACAATATAAGGATTATCATTTGGGCATTCCCTTCGGTATGTAAAAATGCTCGACATTGGTGAAATTTTCAATGACATTCATTTCACATGCTGAGCGTTGACAAACCTATTACACGCTGGAAAAATGTCTGATATATCACCATTTGTATTGTCAATTGTTGCCTTGTTATCGAAGGGTTAAAGTTGTTCATGGACCTGCATTTTTGTTTGTAGGTACCTTTCTTACCGTAGGGGGTTTCCTCAACTTCATGTTGACTGGAAGTACCTCTGCACTTCGTTTTGGTGTTGTTCTTGGCTTTGCATTGTTGGTTCTAGGTATCTCAAGTTTGAGATCACAAAAAGAACGCGGTCGCCCATCTCGTCTTCTGTTGAAAGGGCAAGCTGGTTGGTTCATTTCTACCTATCATCTTTGCCTTGCTGTAGTTTGTCTGTGCTTTTCATGATTTAGGAGCCTTTGGACGAGCATACTTGTGGTCTTTAACTCGTGCGAATATGCATGCTGTGTATGCTTGTTCAACATACTTTTAAAGTTTGTAGCCTTAACATAAACAGCATAAGGTAAATAAAAGGATTGTTGGTGAAGTATCAAACTCAGAAGGTTAGCTTTGAACCTTCGACTACTATTTGTTCTGCCCACAAATAAGTTATAATTTTTTTGGTGCTTGTTTGTAAAGTTTATTGTACTTGAAAAGTTTTGTGCTCAATTATGTTCACCTAATTATGACAATTTGATAAGCATAGCTTACTCAATGTTTCTTCTTCCTATAATCTTGTGCTGTCGGTGAAAGTTCCAAATCCGCTGTTTTAATAGTCTTTTTAGTGAGGTGATATATGTCTACTGTTCCATAATGCTTACTAATCATATTTCTCATAGTTCTGCTAAAAATAAAGTCAGTGGCTGCTTCTGTCTATAAATTGTTCCTATGGTTACTATCAATGGGTTAAACTTTCATGTATCCAACAACAAAAGTAGTAGAGGTTAATTGACATTAGATTTTATACACGCTGCATCTCACATTTTTTAGTCTATGATGAATAATTTACATCAATTTTATAGTAAAACGAATAGTGGTATAGCATAATATTGACAATTATGAACATTTCTAACTTCCGGTTTCCTATCCAAGTGGGATCTAGGAATTTGTCCAAACTTCACCTAGCATTCTACCATTTAATGTCCAACCTTGGAATAATGGTTTTGACTGGATTATTGATTTAGTGTGCTACCACAGCAGACTAAGTCCTAAGCCGTATCCTGATTTTTTTTTGTTCAAGATTTCAACCATGATCTATTTCAATATCATAATACAAAAATATTGGTAATAGGTACAAAGCATCCAAGCTTTCAACTGTTTCAAATTTAACATGCTATGTAAAATTTTTATGATGTTATCTTTATGATGGTTTACATTGACTTGTTCTATTGGCTTCGGAATATAAATAATGCTTGATTCGTCATGACACATTTAATAATCATGTCGAGATTTACTTACCAAATTGTCATTTGAATTCTGATAAGTCAGATTGTTATGCTTGTAACTAGCAAATTTCTTGACGTGTTTGACTTGTGGGCATGCAGCAATTGCAAGTGTCATCTTTTTCAGAGAATTGTCAGTTTTACTCCAGGTAAACTTTCTGGGCATTGATAGTATCTGTATATCTAAATTATGATGTTCCCTTTTTATCATGTTCATAATTTAATTTGACTTATCTTTTTTTTTTTGCCCTCCTATAGAATGGCTGGTTTCCAACAATCTTCATGGTCCTCCTCAGGTTAGTGCACATTTAACATTTGTAATTGATTGGAGCATTCTCATTCTACACTCACAGAAACACATACGGTTTAGCATCTTATATGGCTCATAAAATGTTTGTGCCTGTAACTGTGCTTGCATTTACCTGCATGACTCAAAAACTGCCTTTTTGTTCTTGACTTTCTGTGTCTAGAAGGGGGCAATTCAGTATAAAAAAATTCTTTCAATGGATGTCAATAGTTTTCTGCCCTTCAATTTGCATTTAAACTTTCGGGCAAGCTGTGATTTTCTGATGGATCACCTTTCAGTTTATACTGCTGTTTCGATCCTTCAATAACCATATTACCACCTAAAATGGATTGTCCTTGTTGATCCCGTGATATCTAGAACGACTCTTTTTTATATATCTGTTAGGCCACACGAGTGCATACCCCAAACATATCACATTGTACTGTTAATGCTTTTTCTTACCTTCATACTTGAAGGTACTGCCTACTGCTAGCGTATATCTGTAAAATGTTACTTAGAAAATGATGTTTACTTTTCGTTTGCCTTTAACATGTTTTATGCCTACACCATTATTCACCCAAAATGTGACTTATAATGCATTTATCTGTAAGATAATTGATATCAAGCATTGGAGAAATGTTATTGATAGTCGTAGTTGGTCACATATTTTTCTTCATCAGCTTAAACATCTGGTAGCTTGATTCGAATAGATGGTTTCAAGTCCCTTTTCTTTCAGTACTTAAGCTTTTCATTTTTCGTGCAGACACTATGGCCGTTTCTAAACATAATACAGAGTACATCGTTTATTGTATATGAGACTAATTTTGAATTGTGCTGCAGTGGGACGGTGGCAACCTTTTGCATTTATCGCATTGCAACTTGGGGTCACAAAGATCCGAGCAGCAAGAGTGATTCAGTGAACTAATGGTAACGCTCAACATTGATTACATAATGATCTCTTGGTTCTTTGTGCTTTCCCGTGTACACTGCATAAATAGGACTATTATATGATCAGATGTCTAAATCATATGTAGTATGCAGCACTTGATCAAATGTTTATGCAGCGTGGATTTGGAAAACTGACCCTTTGCTTTCGATTTCCTTCAGCTCAACTCAGGCAACCTCGGTTTCTCTCTAGTGTTTTAGGTGTCTCTGAACAGTGCCACATGGATTCAGAAGAATTGCCTGCTTACTCGTCCCTCATGGCCGCAGTCCTTTGTTCCTTTACTCATGTAATATAGATGATAGGCGGAACAAGAATAAGAAATGGCCTTCAAAGGTCAACAAGTCATGATGTACGTAGCTATTTAGTATTTCTGTTGTTTATTGGACGGGAAGTAATGCTGCAAGTTCAATGTTTAGTGAGATCACCAAAAACTGTCAGCAGTATTCTTTTCAGTAGTTTGCTGCTTGCCCTCAATTATAGCTGGTGGATGATAAGTCGATAACAGGAGGCAGTGACGTTGATCCCTTTCTGCTCTATTTGTTGTTTTGTTAGATTATTTGGCCATATGCTGTTTTACATGATTTGAAATCTATTCGTTCATTGCTTACTGCACACGTCTGCTTAACAACATATTCTCAAAATGCTTGGTTGCAAATATTCCACTGCAAGTAATCATCAGTGACAGAAAAGTATAATTTCGATCATCGCTGAGCTTTGCAGTGCTTAAGTATGCTTTTTCCTCGTGGGAAATGCCACTACGGTCATTACCCTTTGATTGTCTTGGAGAGATGAATCAAGGTCGGTCAATAGTCAATACGGGATTTGGCCGAAAGCTTATGGTTATCACGGAGGCGTCAGGTTTGCGTCTAATCGAATTGTTTTCGTTTCACATGATGCCGGACTTATGGGAACCGGGTGCAAGTTCATTTTATCTGTGATGCCCGCCTGTGCAGGTAGACGTCATCTTGTTTCTTCACTCCATTTTCTAACGTGCAAGTAGCAATTCTTTTCCCCTGAGGCTTCAACATGTTCAAGCTCAAACATTCCTCTGCTGAAACGAAATATTACAAGAAACTACGAGTAATTGGTCTGCTCTTGGGGCAGAGCCTCTGTGACCCTAGTAGGTTGCCACGCCTTACTACCGGGTCGAGCGGGCGTGAAGCTGCGACGGCGACTACACACATCCAAAACTACTGCCCTGCCCAGATGAGTTCCTGAGCTGCAATGCTATTGCCTACTGAAACGTAGCAACGTGATGGAGATCACCGAAATCGAAATTAAGGGGGTCGTTGATGACAGATTCCCAGTCGAAGCAGCCGTCCAAGAACTCCAGCACCGGAGAAGCGTAGCAAGGCGTCGCGCTTGGCTCCTCAACTCTGGCCGTTTCGAGCGTGTGCACCTCAAACTCCACCTCCGACGACGCCGACGACGACCATCCCTGTGACTGCGAGTGCGACATCTCGCCGTCCCAGGACCACCGCGGCTCGGAGGCAGCAGGCGCGCCTCCCCAACCCCAGGCGTTGGAGCCGAAGTCGACGACGGCGGGCGGTGGCGCGGCTCCCTGGCACGCGGCTGCGCCTCTGCACGTGTGCTCCCCGTAGTAGTGGATCTCGTACGCCGCGGGCTCCTCCTGCGACCGCTGCACCCGCCGGGTCGCGGTGCACCCCTGGTGTCTGTACGCGCAGCGGTAGTAGAGCCTGCAGGAGATTTGACATGGATCCAGTTAATCACCGATTCAGCCACATGTATGCAGCACATTTGGCATCAGAAAAAAAAACTATTGACAGGAGAGAGAGAGAGAGAGAGAGAGAGAGAGAGAGAGAGAGAGAGAGAGAGAGAGAGAGAGAGAGAGAGAGAGATTCTTGCCTCGGGTGCTTGCGGCCGTTGATTTCCTTCTGCCCGTACTTCCTCCAGATGAACCCGTCCACCGTCGTGCCGCTCTTCACCTCTCGGAGCGCCACTGCGCCGCGCGCCCTGCGAAATTAAACGGCAACTTGTTATTCGTCGTCAAAGAATTGAGGCTGACGTGCATGCTCCATGAGCAAAGCAGCAATCGAACCTTCTTTTCGGCGGCATCGCAGGAGGAGAACAACCTGCTGCGACGTCATCATACTCCACCGCCTTCCTCTTCTGGCCCCTGGCGCCCGTGGCCCTCAGCGCGTCGATCACGCGGCCGCAGCAGCGGAGGATCTCCGCGGCGAGCTCCTGGTGCTGCTCGCCTCCCTGCGGCGACGCCGGGGACGCGGCCCGGAGCAGGTCCCCGAGGTGCGCGGCCGACTTCTGCCCCATCGTCATCAGCTCCAGCACCACGGCAGCCGGGGTGGATAGCGCCATCCTACCACCACTACTCAGTGTGACTGCTTCGTTGCGTTCCTCACGCTCTCGCGGCTCACTCGTTGGCGCCACAGGTTGTCCGTGTGGGCGGGAGGCAGAGCCGCAGAGGCAGTGAGCTGAGCGCAAGACATCGCCCCACCCCAGGTGAGGATTTATAGTCCTCGGATCGACAAGGAAAGGGAACGGTCGAGCCGAGTGTCCCGACTGGAACGTTACACGAAGCTAGCTGAATCTTTTTTAAATAATATTTTTTAGAAAGTTACAAAAATGTTATTCAAAATGAAAAAATTGTAAAAATATATGCCAATTGGCACACAATTACCGACTAGCTACTTATCGGTAACCGAAGTACCGACTAGCAGTTATTTCTGCAATTTTCCTATTTTAGATAATATTTTTATAATTTTCTAATAAAATAATATTATATAAAAAATCCAAACTAGCTTAGTCTGCTCCTTTTTCTCTTCCCTGAGAGAGAAAAGGTTCCTCTGCTTCTGACGTACACAGCCCGAGCTAGCATATTATATACCCGTACACGTTTGGCGCCATGTCGCTCGCTCGCTACGCGTCTGCGTTTTTTTTAATGAATAGACGCTTCTAGATATAACTATCAATTACTAAGAGATATATTTATTAAGGAGAGATGTCTTCCTAACAGATATGTCATCTCATAATATCTTTTCTCCGTATATAAATATGTAAATATCATGATCAATAAATACAAGAGTTTATTTGCTACTCTATTGTCTCCCTTAATTACTATCTACACTACAACACGTTATCAGCACGTATGTTCTCCACCGAGACATCGGCCACAATAGAAGAACACTGACGGTAAGAATAGACATGGACAATGAGATGGGCTGCGATTCCACTCTCTTTATGAACTCCATCGTCTTCTGCTGCGACCAATCCTCAGGTGCTCCGGTGCGTATCTTCGCCGTTCATCACAAACAGACGATCTACACTGTGCTACAAAGGCGATGCACTCACGCTCTACAAGGCGTTCATCGGCATCAACACAGAGAAGAAATCGATTCCGGCCATCAGGTACTCATTGATGCCATACTTTCAACCTTGAGAGCGTTGGAGACCGCGTATTTTTCTCATTCTTCTCCTGATTATTAATGCAAATAAGGTGATTACCTCTTTTATCCAAAATTAGATAATATATGCGATCGTATTTATCGAAATATATAACATATCATCATATTTATAATTTTAGCATCCGTTCGACACCTCATTTATCAAAAACTGACTTTTCGTACACCATACGCCGAAAAAATACGGGTCTGACCATATTCAGCACACGAGATACTGGATATGCCATTGTACTCATATTCGGCACCTCGTGTGCTGAATATGGCCTGTCACTTCAGTGCATGTGGTCACGTACTGCTTTTATCGTGTCGCTATCGCTTCGGTGTTCTGCTTTCGACGTGAATAGCTGACATGCATGTATGCATGTTGCTTTCTTTTGTACGTTGGTGCGTTGTTTTGTTGTTATCGATGCTTTCGATGTGTCGCCTACAACCCGCTATAAAATGAGGAGTGAGGAGTAGCAGCACAGGCGAGGAGTAACAGAGGTGAGGAGGAGCAGCTCAGCGCGAGACGAGGAGGAGTAGCAGTGCAGCGTGAGGTGATGCAGCATCGCAAGGAGAGGAGGAGCAACAACGCAATATCAATTATAGTTAGTACTTAGATTAGGTAGGTAATTAATATAGATTAGTAATAATAATTAGAGTAAGTAGATTGTTTAAACCGATCAATTAGATTTGATAAATTATATTAAGTTGATAAATTAGAGTACTAGATTTTATATGTAATTAATAGGAATTAGAGTAAGTAGATTGATTAATCTATTAAATTATATTTGTTAAATTATATTAAGTTGATAAATTAGAGTATTTAGATTATTTGAATAGTTTGATTATATGAATTTAATTAGTTAGTGTAATTATATTATCGACTTAGTTTAATCAGTGTAATTAGATTATTTCCTTAGTATAATTGTATGCATGTCATTACCAGTATAATTAGAGTATTTACGTAATTTAATCAGAGTTATTAGAGTTATATAATTAATCGGAAGGTCACATATTTCTTACAACATAGATAAGAGCAGCTTGTTGTGGGGTCATTCCTCACAGTTTCATCGTAAAAAAAACACATTTAAGAGCAGCTTGAACAGTAATCTGAGCCAATCCCTCAGTACAAAATTCTAAGATCAGCTATCTGTACGGATAAATTACGCCAATATCTACTGAACATCAATAGAATAGAACATCTATATTTATTACATGTACGTTTATTTAGCAGATACGATATAACTATCCATATTTATTATGAAGAATGTCCTGCTGTTTTGCATGGGAGTCTTGCATCAATTCAAAATTATCAGTATATAGAGAGTACAGTTGAGATACCTATTGATCTAGATGGCCTGAAATCACATGTTATGAGCCTTTTACGTGTGAACCAACAGTCCTATAATGTTGTGCTAGAGGGTGTACGGTCACGGCTTATTCCAAATAGCTCGGTCATTGTCCATACGTTGTTCGAGATGAGAATGAACAACGCATAGGTTTTGTACTCACGCAAGGCATTGGAGGAAAAATTTGAAATGGGGGTGTACGTAAACATACTGTCATGACTGGTGCAAGGTGATGCAGCGTGTGATGCATGAAGAGGAGGGGGTGCATGTCGAGGAGGGCATTTCCGATACAAGGAAGCTGGAGTGGACCCTTCTGAGGTAGATATAGCCATGTAGGATACGTGGATAATGAAGCTGGTGGTAGTGGGGATGAAGAAGCTACTAACAATGATGACCCGGTGCCGACGATCTAGTACTTTCGTTGTGCTAATCTGTTGGATTGTGTCTTCGTTGAGTATAACACCCTATCCAACTGGAGATACCAGAATAGCGACATCCAAATTGAACAACGGTTTCGTAACAGGGAGAAGATTATCCACTTTATTAACAACTATGTTGTAATCACAAGAAGGGACCATAAGTGCGGCCAGTCTAACCCTACGGAGTATGAGGTCATGTGTGTCGGTGTATGTAGTATACGGGTACCTTGGCAAAAGGGTCCCGCAAGGAATATAAGAACTAGGGATGCGTATTTCTTAAAAACTAGTCGGCCGTATGACTAGGGTAGGAAGTCTCGCGACCAGTACAAGGCTTACGCGACCAGCCTCATTAGGACCTCGCTTGAACCCACGATCAGCCCCACTGGTCGCAGGGCCGGACCTGACACAAACTGTCTAATCACATTTATTGATATCTACTCAAGTGTTTTTTCCTTCCCCAGACGCTTTCCCCTACGAACAAAGTCATGGACTGTGTAGATAGGTAGTGTCTCGTCCCATGGCATTAAATGCTACAGGGTGGGGTAGTGCAGACCAGCACAGTGCCGCACAACAGATGGGACAGTGTCAGCAGACCAGTCAGGAAAGTTGATAACTCCACATACAAGCGGCAGGCAGAGCACCCGGACAAGACGACGTGACAGCCAAAGATCTACAACACATGACGAGTAGATGTATCAAACCCTCAGGGTAAGTGGGCACACTTTGTCCTCTGTAATGATGGCTTGTGTTAGATATTAGGATGAGCAGAAGTCCTCTATTTGGACCTACGTGTAAGTTCTCCCCCTCCCTCCTATATAAAGGGATGATGTCGGAGGATGAACTCCACAAGCAGGGATCTGGAGGGACCCCCTTTGAGATTCGACCGGGTGGATGATTCTGAACCCGCCCGTACGTGAAAAGAATAGGAGTAAATGAGATGCAGGTGGAGTGGATGATCGGATGCAGGAGGAAGTAAATGCTCAGAGGATTTTTAGACAGGTTCGGGCCGCACTGAGCGTAATACCCTACTCCTATGTGTATGCTATAAATGCTCCGAGAATATCTCTCTGAGGATCTGCTGTGTTACAAGAATGTTTGTCTAAGTCTAGAGCTTCGTGCTCCTTGTTCTTCATCGTCCGGAGTTCGTCCGATGTGCTCTATTCGATCTCCGTCCCCGTCCAAGTCCCTCTGTTCCGGGGAGCCCGCCCCTCTTTTATACCCGTCGGGGCGGGTACCGTGCCCAGAAAGGATGGCACAAGTTCCAAGGCGCCATAAATGGTAAGCAACCATCATGGGCTGCAGCTTGAGATGACGAGAGTTGAAAACGCGCCCCTGTCCGGTCTTCTTCGTCATCATTCCGTTTTTCAGCGGGTGCAGCGGGGAGGGCCCGCCGGGCAGCCACCAAGCAGCCCCGCGTGCCCGCCCGGTCAGAGCGAGCCTAACACAGCAGGGCGGCAGGCGTTGTGCCTCGAGCCCTGCGACGTTATCCCGAGGCGCGCCAGATGACGCGCGATGGGACCCGCGCATTA